>NC_041388.1:225044116-225076907 GCF_002162155.2 Triticum dicoccoides | reverse complement strand
AGAAGGGCCTGTCCTGGGGTAGTTCAGGAGAGCTGACCGGACTCCAAACATATATTCAAAACATGGTCAACAAGAAGCTCAAACTCGTCAACGTAGTCCAGGTCATGCTCAACCGCCGGATCCTCCCATGCCAACAACGGGCCTTCAACTTGTGGGAGTTCGACCCAGCGCAACACCGAACTCTGAACAGGCTCTTCGACACAACTCACGAAGATGCCATGAGGGTGCTGTTCAAGAACGCCGAGGTCCCCCCTCCCACTACTGAGGATCGCGCATTCAGCGCGAAGCACCAAGCCAGTGTGGTAAGCTGCTTTACCTCTTACAGGATACTTGTTTTTCATAGCTTGACTCCATGCGGGATCTAAACTCCCGTACCTTTGACAGGACTGGCAGGAGACAGCCGAACAGATCGACTGTTCGGCTCCTTTGCCCGAAGGCCCGACAAACGCTCTTCTGATGAAGATGCTGACCCCGGCTCCTTATACGGTGCTGGAGAAGACCAAGAAGGCCAAGGGAACCGAAAGAGTTCCCGGCGCCAGGCATCATCGGACTCACCATCCGAGGACTCCACGGCGCAATCCTCCCCCGAAGACGAGGAGGCAGAAGAAGATGCTCCCCCTCCAGATGGGGGAGACAAGAAAAGGAAGGCTGCCCCAACTGGGGAGGCCGAAGGGTCCAAGAAGGGAAGGACTCTCCTTCCGGACATCTCTACCACCGCCGCCGACGGCGAAGACGAGTGGCTGCCCATGGTCAAACCCCTGGGAAGTCGTAAGTATTCGGATACCAGAGTCACTCATAGCACCCCTTTTTCGCACTACTAACGCCGAATGTGATAATGCAGGCGGCCCCGAGCCCGTATCGATGTATCATCAGACGGCTCCCTGGGCTCGTCGGATATGGATAGCGATCCTGTTCCGACTGCCACCTCCCCCCATCCTGCGAACGACGCCTAGGTGCTGTCTCAAGAGGCACCGGGTCGAGGGGAGACAGTCCCGGAGGCGCCCCAAGGCGGCCTCCCGGACTCTGGGAGCAGAGGGGACAAGGCCCCTGAGGGATCCGAGTTCGGCCTTCAGCCGAACACCGCGCCGGAACCTCCAGTGGTTCCGAACTCGGGCATGCGGCCCCCTTCTAAGAGGAGCAAGACGCCTGCACCGGTGACCTCTGTCCATCCAGAGGCGCCGGACAATCTGCTGGAAGCGCTTCGCAGCGCTTCCATCGTCGAGGAGCACCGCACTATTATGAGTGCGGTGATCCAGAAGGTTCAGTCCGCTAAGAGCGGATTGACTGAAGCCTGTGCCAGCCTTCTAACAGGCTTTGAGGTAAGTGTTTAAAATATAGGAAAAATATTACCGCATAGACAGTAGCCCCTGATGCTTTGTTTGGTGTTCACAAAGAAAAGCCGAACAGAGGAGCAAACAATATCGCATGAGTTTAATATGAGTATGTCAATAAGCATATGCAGGCTTCGCTACTGGCGTCCGCCGCACTGACTGTGGAGGTCGCCATACTGATGCAGGACCTTAAAGGGTCCCAGGATGAGCTCGACCTTACCAAGAGGCAGCTCGAGGAGAACAAAGGTAAGTAGTACCTAGTCCATGGATATGTATGAGAAGAATGCGATTGCAAAATGATAGGATCATCATGAATTTGCCAGGGGCCGCGACCGAAGTGGCGACCCTAAAGCAAGCGTTGTCCGAGGCCGAAGATAAGGCGGCCAAGGAGCGCACCGAGCGAGAAAAGCAAGAGGCTCGGGTGGGCGAGGTGCAGCAAGATCTCCAGGATCTCGTGACGAAGCATGAGGCGTTGGAGCTTGACTCAAAGACGCGAGAGTCTGAGCTTGCCACAGCCCTCGAGAGCGCAAAAAGTGCCAAGGCCGAAGCCCAAAAGGCCCTCCAGGAGATCGACGCAATGAAGAAGATAGCGGCGGGTAAGGCATTCTATATGCAAAGCAAGCATGTAAAAGTAAATTACCGATTACTTACCCAAATCCGGAGCTCTCATGAGCATTAGCAGATTTGCCCACAGCGTGTCCGATGCCGCACAATTTTACCAGGCCGAGGATGGAAGCTCAACGGAGAAGCTGTTCTGGTCTCAGTACACTGGGGCCGAACACCCGGTGCCAATGAGCGACTAGCTGAAGCAGCTGGTCGAGCTACATAAGGCGGCCAAACAAGCCATGAAGGGCTTTATAGTCCGGCTGTGGCCTGGCGACGCCCTTCCGAACAGCTTCTTCGGCCTGGTGAGGCGGCTTGTGGATGCCTGCCCGCGGCTGGAGGTCGTCAAGCGATCCATCTTCATTGAAGGTGCACGCCGGGCTTCCGCCCATGTGAAAATGCAATGGGTCAAGCTAGACGCCGTGAAGCTGATCAAGGAAGGGCCGCCGGAGGGCAAGGAGCATCGCCACCCCGAGATGTACTACGAGGGTGTTCTGCCGGGTGCCCGTCTCATAGCGGATGAGTGCACAAAAGATGTAATATTTGAGTAAAACTTGCTCGTGTGATCCTGTATTTATGAAAACTTGTTTCATATGCGCTATGCAACGCTTGTTTGAATTTAAAATATTACCTTCTGTTTGGCTGTTTATCCAATCTGAGAGATGGCTAGTCCTCGGCTTCTGCCCCATGCCGCGAGTGCTGGGGTTTTCGGGATAAACCTGAGCACTCTTGTTCCCATTTTTGGGTCCTTCGAGGGAGGTGCTCAGCACAACGAACAAGGCAACCGCACTAATAATGCTTTATCACTCTCACTTAGGCATAGAATTCTATAATTTTAAATTTCAGCGAAGCCCCTGATATTTGGAAGGCCGAATTCGGGGCGCGATACACGCCTTTAAGCCGGATAGGGCCGGCCCCTCGCTCTAAGCGGCATAAGTCTTTAGGGACTCGAAACCTCGCCGAACAGCGATCAGTCTCTTGCCTTATCATGACAGTCAGTTTTAGATTTCTCTACCGAGTTGCTTAACCCAGCAGAACTGGGACACAATCGCATTAGTTCTCCTAGCGCTACCTTAGCCGATAGAGCGGAACGTAAGGTACCAAAACATAGGAGCCGGGCAAACCCAACATTTGACCAAAGACATGATTCAGAGCTGATGCATATAATGCTATAAGTTCGGGGTGCCGCACTTGTGAAAGTGTTCAGACTTTTCACACCATATTGTGGGGTACGTAAGCCCCTGGTGTATTGGCCGTACCAAATTGTACGGTTGCAAGGCGTCATTAATGAACATATATATATATAACATGAATGCAATAACAGTCATAATGTTATGCATTGTTTATTCAAAAAGGTGCGTTAAAGCAGAATGATACAGATAGTGCGATAAGAAAAGAGTAGGACTATGTCCCTTCCAAGGGCAAGCTGAGGAATAGTATTAAATCAAATACTTTGCTAGTTACTTTAATCCGCCTGGGAATTCTGTGGTGTGACGTAGCTTTCTGCCTCCTTGGTTGCTGCATCATGTGTTCGGCAATAGTGCTGCCAGACAGGGTTTCCAGAGATTAATGTCCTGAAAAAGAGAAAAATAACCAAGCGGGAAGCCCCTAGTGCGGTTTAAGCCACGTCTTGGGGCATGCCGCAGTTGTGCCCCCCTCCCGGCCCGTGCCCATGGTATTTTTAATGCGTAATTATGTACGCGTGGCACGAGTTTCGCCGCTTGGCTGGGACTGGGGGTGGGGGCAGCATTGCTACGCGATCTCAGATCACGCCAGGCGGTCTAGTTGCCGATTGCTCCGAGCGCGCTTGAAGGTGTCCGGGTCTTGAAACACCGAACTGGTGGATTGCCTTGAGAGGCTGCTTTGCGCTTCTGCTGCGAGTGCTGCAGTGTGCTCCTCCGTTTGGAGAGAGCGCTCTGTGTTTCCGTTGACTGTAATAACCCCACGAGGTCCTGGCATCTTGAGCTTGAGGTATGCATAATGCGGTACCGCATTGAATCTCGCAAATGCGGTTCACCCGAGCAGTGCATGATAACCACTGCGGAACGGGACTATATCGATAACTCTTCGCTTCGGAAGTTATCTGGGGATCCGAATACCACTTCCAGTGTAATTGAGCCTGTGCAATGGGCCTCTACGCCTGGAATAACGCTTTTAAAGGTCGTTTTTGTGGGTTTGATCCTTGAGGGGTCGATACCCATTTTGCGCACTATGTCCTAATAAAGAAGGTTCAGGCCGCTGCCGCCATCCATAAGGACTCGAGTGAGGTGAAATTCGTCAATGATTGGGTCTAGAACCATTGCAGTGAATCCGCCATGATGGATACTAGTGGGGTGGTCCCTGCAATCAAAAGTGATCGGATAGGAGGACCATGGGTTGAACTTTGGGGCGACTGGCTCCAATGCATATACGTCCCTGAGCGCACGCTTCCGCTCCCTCTTGGGTATGTGGGTTGCATATATCATGTTCACCGTCCGCACTTGTGGGGAAACCTCTTCTGCCCTCCGGTGTGTGGCTGCCGGGGCTCCTCCTCATCATCGCTATGTGACCCCTTATCCTTGTTTTCGGCAATTAACTTGCCGGCCTGCTTGAACACCCAACAATCCCTGTTGGTGTGATTGGCTAGCTTGTCTGGGGTGCCGTGTATTTGACACGAGCGATCGAGTATGCGATCCAAACTGGACGGGCCTGACGTACTTTGTTTAAATGGCTTTTTCCGCTGACCGGGTTTAGAGCCTTTGGATCCGGCATTGACGGCCATATCCTCAGTATTATCGCTGTTAATGCGGCGCTTATGTTTGTTGCGACGAGACCTGCTATTGCCATCCTTGGTATCCGAGGTACCATGGTTCTTTGACATATTGTTACTGCGAGCCAGCCAGCTGTCTTCTCCCGCACAAAAGCGGGTCATGAGTGTCGTGAGGGCTGCCATAGATTTCGGATTTTCCTGACCAAGGTGCCGGGCTAGCCACTCATCGCAGATGTTGTGTTTGAAAGCCGCTAGGGCCTCTACATCCGGACAGTCGACGATTTGATTTTTCTTTGTTAGGAACCGAGTCCAGAATTGCCTGGCCGATTCTTCTGGCTGCTGAATTATGTGGCTCAAGTCATCAGCATCTGGTGGTCGCACATAAGTGCCCTGAAAGTTGTAGAGGAATGCGGCCTCCAGATCTTCCCAACAGGTGATGGACTCTGCTGGCAAGCTGTTAAGCCAATGCCGCGCTGGTCCTTTCAGCTTTAGTGGGAGGTATTTGATGGCGTGTAAGTCATCACCGCGGGCCAAGTGGATGTGGAGGAGGAAATCCTCGATCCATACCACAGGATCTGTTGTGCCGTCGTATGATTCAATATTTATAGGTTTGAAACCTTCTGGGATTTGATGATCCATTACTTCGTCTATGAAGCATAAGGGGTGTGCGGCGCCTCTGTATTGGGCTATATCGCAACGCAGCTCAAATGGGTCTTGCCCGCTGTGTTCGGCCCGGCCGGATTTACTTTTACTGTATCCGGTGTGACATTTATCGTCTCGCATAGTGGCACGCCCTCATGATCCGTAGATCAATCTTGCATGTTTTGCTTTGTCCTCCAATACGTCTCGCAGTTCTGGCGTGTTTCCCCATGCTTTTTTATTTGAATGGCGTCGGGGTGCGGGCTGAGCTTTTGGCTGGAATGCCTCTCTATCATGGCCACGAGGTGGCCGATCAGCCGCATCAGACGCTTCTTCCTCCAGTCGAGGTAATAGCCTGCATTTTGGGTAACTCTTGGAGGGGCGCTCGAGTTTATATTCCTTTGCTGCGAGGACTTCAGTCCATCTGTCAGCTAGCAGATCTTGATCAGCTTGAAGTTGCTGCTGCTTTTTCTTAAGGCTATTTGTCGTGGCCATAAGCTGGCGCTTGAAGCGCTCTTGTTCGACGGGATCCTCTGGCACGGTGAATTTGTCATCGCCGAGGCTTGCCTCGTCTTCGGAGGGGGGCATGTAATTATCATCCTCCGCCTCTCTGTCTGCCGGTCTCTCAGGAGGGCTAGCTCCTCCATCCTCCCGCTTTAAATCTTGCTGGAGGGGGTTGTTGTTGTCTTCGGCGCTATCCGGAGTGTTATTACCTCCTGTGCCGGTATCACCACTTTTGCTTTGGCGGGACTTAGAGCGGCGCCGCTGATGTCGGTGCTTGGGTTGCTTCTTGGAGGGGTCATCCCCCGCCGTCTCGTTGCCATTGCCTTCTTTGTGTGTATCCACCATGTATATATTGTATGATGAGGAGGTTGTCTAGTGCCCTGTGGGCAGTGGTGCCTCTTCGTCTCCCTCATCGTCGTCCATACTGTCGATATCTTTGGAGTAGAAGTCGAGCATGTCGGTTAAGTCATCGACAGTGGCTACTAAGTGGGTGGTGGGTGGGCCGCGAATTTCTTCGTCGTCCGCATCCCAGTCCTGCCGGACGTAGTTCGGCCAGGACTCTCCTAACAAGGAGAGATACCTTAATGAGTTCAGTATGTCGCCGAAGGGCGAGTGCTGAAAGATATCTGCGGAGGTAAACTCGATGATCGGCGCCCAATCAGATTCGATAGGAACGGGCGCACGCGGTTCGGAGTCCATGGCCGGAGAAGAATTCGGCAGTTTAACAACACGGCTCTCGGGCAAGTTAAGGTCGATGTTCGGCTCGATCGTCGCTGAGGGTAACGCCTCTGTGGCGGGGTCCATCCCCCCATCCATGGTCGGTGCAACTGGCTCCGAATTGAGGGTCGGAGCGGCTGCCGGTGCGATCTCCAAAACACTGACTGATGGTAGAGCTAAATCGTACTCATCGTGACCGCGTGACGCACAAGCCAGAGGCTTGAATCCGTCGAAGATCAAGTCTCCACGGATATCGGCCGTGTAGTTTAAGCTTCCAAACCTGGCCTGATGGCCAGGGGCGTAACTTTCAATCTGCTCCAGATGGCCAAGCGAATTGGCCCGCAGTGCAAAGCCGCCGAACACGAAGATCTATCCGGGGAGAAAAGTCTCACCCTGAACTGCATCGCCATCGATGATAGTAGGAGCCATCAAGCCTAACAGCGACGACACAGAGGAACTCTCAATGAAAGCACCAATGTCGGTGTCAAAACCTGCGGATCTCGGGTAGGGGGTCCCGAACTGTGCATCTAAGGCGGATGGTAACAGGAGGCAGGGGACACAATGTTTTACCCAGGTTCGGGCCCTCTTGATGGAGGTAAAACCCCACGTCATGCTTGATTAATATTGATGATATGGGTAGTACAAGAGTAGATCTACCATGAGATCAGAGAGGCTAAACCCTAGAAGCTAGCCTATGGTATGATTGTATGTTGTCCTACGGACTAAAACCCTCCGGTTTATATAGACATCGGAGAGGTTAGGGTTACACAAGGTTGGTTACAAAGGAGGAGATATACATATCCGTATTGCCTAGCTTGCCTTCCACACCAAGTAGAGTCCCATCTAGACACGAGACGAAGCCTTCAATCCTGTATCTTCATAGTCTAACAGTCCGGCCAATGGAGATAGTCCGGCTGTCCAGAGACCCCCTAATCCAGGACTCCCACAAGCATGCTTATTATGTGTGACACCGTATATCTGAAAAAGGGAAAACTTTACTGGATCAAATTCATCGTTTGCAATGCTATGCTTGGAATTTATGTGAAATATATGATTATACTTGTTGTTCTGAAGACCCTAAGGAACACCTTCCCTACCAATGTTTGTTTAGTGATAATGGAATCGTATCCTCTTATGCTAAGGGTGTTTATAGTTACTATGATGATCAACAAATTGAAGAATTTGTTGCTTTTAAGGGTGCTTACGAAATTGCTTCTTTGATTGAAAAGTATGATGCTACTCCTTACAAATCTGAAAATTTTGCCATACTTAAATATTGCTATGATAATTATGCTTCTAATGCCTATGTTGAACCATATATTGAGTACTACTCCGCTATCCAAGAAGAGACTAATATTTTGCAGGAGTCTATGGAAGAAGAAATTGATGAAACTGTGAGCTCATTGGATGAAAAAGATGATGAGGAGAGCGAAGAACAAAAGGAGGAAGAGCGGATTAGCTACCCGTGCCCACCTTCTAATGAGAGTAACTCTTCAAATCATACATTGTTTAATTTCCCTTCGTGCTTACCGAAGGATGATTGTTATGATCCCATTGATTCTCTTGAAATATCCCTTTTTGATGATGCTTGCTATGCTTGTGGCCAAGATGCCAATATGAATTATGCTTATGGAGATGAACTTGCTATAGTTCCTTATGTTAAACATGAAATTGTTTCTATTGCACACACACATGATAATCTTATTATATTTTTGAATTCTCCTGACTACACTATATTAGAGAAGTTTGCCCTTATTAAGGATTATATTGATGGGTTGCCTTTTACCGTTGCACGTGATGATTTTGATGAATATAATATGCATGTGCTTGATGCTCCTACTTGCAATTATTATGAGAGAGGAACTATATCTCCACCTCTCTATGTTTCCAATATGATAAAATTGCAAGAAACTGTTTATACTATGCATTGGCCTTTACATTGTGTGCATGAATTGTTCTTTTATGACATGCCGATGCATAGGAAGAGAGTTAGACTTCATCATTATATAATATATGTTACCTTGTGCTCACCACTAAATTACAAATCATTGTTAATTAAAATTGGCTTTGATATACCTTGGGATCTGGGTGGATCCATTACTTGAGCACTATATGCCTAGCTTAATGGCTATAAAGAAAGCGCCGCCAGGGAGACAACCCGGAAGTTTTAGAGAGTCATTTATTTCTGTTGAGTGCTTTTATATAGTTTAAAAACAACAAAAATAAAGAGGGGAACCAAAACTTTTTCAAAAAGGAAAGCGAAAGTGAGAAAGACAAGCATTGTTGAAGTGGGAGCTAGCCTTGAACTTTGTTCATGCTCATGGAAACTTTGTGAATCTTGATTACAGAAACTTTTCAATAAAAATAATTATCCCCTTGTACAATTCCATTGTATTATAAAAATAATGTGCCAAGGTTTGCCTTTAGGATGTTTACATTTGCTTGATGGTTTTTACGGTGCATGACAGAAACTTTGGCTGTAGTGCGCGATTTTACATTTTTAGCTGGAAAGTCAAATGGTTCTGATTCTTTTTTGCACTGTCTTCCTATACAAATTCTTTATTTTTTTCCTAATTTTGGTAGACTTTTTCAAGTATCAGAAGTCTGGTGAATGTTCAGATTATTACAGACTGTTCTGTTTTAGACAGATTCTGTTTTTGATGCATAGTTTGCTTATTTTGATGAAGCTATCGATTTATATTAGTGGATTAAGCCATGAAAAGTTATATTACAGTAGACACAATGCAAAAAAATGAATTGGTTTGCAACAATATACCTGAATCCTTACCTTCGTCGAGGTCCCAATCTTCAGAGTTGCGTTTAATTCTTTCCAATAAATCCTATTTGAATTCAATAGTCTTCATCATAAAAGAACCAATACAAGAAGTATCAAGCATGGAGCGACTATCGAGAGAAAGACGAGCCTAAATTTTTTATATAACAATTTCTCTTGAGAGCTCATGATTGGGGCATGAATATAACATTGACTTAAGCCTCCCCCAATCTTGAGGGATGCTTTCTCCTTCGTGAGGCAAAAAATTATATATATAATTACGATCACGATGAACAAGATGCATAGGATAAAACTTCTGATGAAATTCCAATTTCAATCGGTTGTAGTTCCATGATCCCATATCATCACACAGCCTAAACCATTTCAATGCCTTTCCCTTCAAAGATAAAGGGAAGACCTTCTTCTTGATAACATCCTCAGGCATACCTGCAAGATTAAATAATCCACAAACTTCATCCACATAGATCGGATGTAATGTTCCATCACCTGTGAAAGGATTAGCTAGCAGTTTCTCTATCATACCCAAAGGAATTTCAAAGTAAACATTTTTAGTATGTTCAGTAGGGTGAGGAGCAACTCTTTGCTCTACTGGTTGGGGTGAAGATACCCGGAACAAGCCCCTCAAAGGATTATGTTCAATAGTAACAAGTGACAGTAAATTTCTGCACACTATATAAATGTTTCCTTACCAAATTCCGCCTACCAAAGGCGCTTCACTCCCCGGCAACGGTGCCAGAAAAGAGTCTTGATGACCCACAAGTATGGGGGATCTATCGTAGTCCTTTCGATAAGTAAGAGTGTCGAACCCAACGAGGAGCAGAAGGAAATGATAAGCAGTTTTCAGCAAGGTATTCTCTGCAAGCACTGAAATTATCGGTAACAAATAGTTTTGTGATAAGGTAATTTGTAACGGGTAAGAAATAGTAAAAGTAAATAAGGTGCAGCAAGATGTCCCAATCCTTTTTGTAGCAAAGGACAAGCCTGGACAAACTCTTATATAAAGGAAAGCGCTCCCGAGGACACATGGGAATTATCGTCAAGCTAGTTTTCATCACGTTCATATGATTCGCGTTCGGTACTTTGATAATTTGATATGTGGGTGGCCGGTGCTTAGGTACCGTCCTTCCTTGGACAAGCATCCCACTTATGATTAGCCCCTATTGCAAGCATCGACAACTACAACAGAAGTATTAAGGTAAACCTAACCATAGCATGAAACATATGGATCCAAATCAGCCCCTTACAAAGCAACTCATAAACTAGGGTTTAAGCTTCTGTCACTCTAGCAACCCATCATCTACTTATTACTTCCCAATGCCTTCCTCTAGGCCTAAACAATGGTGAAGTGCCACGTAGTCGACGTTCACATGACACCACTAGAGGAAAGACAACATACATCTCATCAAAATATCGAACGAATACCAAATTCACATGACTACTTATAGAAATACTTCTCCCATGTCCTCAGGAACAAACGTAACTACTTACAAATCATATTCATGTTCATAATTAGAGGGGTATTAATATGCATAAAGGATCTGAACATATGATCTTCCAACGAATAAACCAACTAGCATCAACTACAAAGAGTAATTAACGCTACTAGCAACCTACAAGTACCAATCTGAGGTTTTGATACAAAGATTGGATACAAGAGATGAACTAGGGATTGAGATGAGATCGTGCTGGTGAATATGTTGATGGAGATTGACCCCCTCCTGATGAGAGGATCATTGGTGATGACGATGGTGATGATTTCCCCTCCCAGAGGGAAGTTTCCCCGGGAGAACAGCTCCGCCAGAGCCCTAGATTGGTTCCCCCACCCTCATTGATGGTGGGTGGCCCCCCTCTGGTACTTCTTTCGCCCAATATTTTTTTATATTCTGAAACATGCTCCCATGAAGTTTCAGGACTTTGGAGTTGTGCATAATAGGTCTCTAATATTTTCTCCTCTTCCAGCCCAGAATTCCAGCTGCCGGCATTCTCCATCTTCATGTAAACCTTGTAAAATAAGAGAGAATATGCATAAGTATTGTGATGTAATGTGTAATAACAACCCATAATGCAATAAATATCGATATAAAAGCATGATGCAAAATGTACGTATCAACTCTCCAAGCTTAGACCTTGTTTGTCCTCAAGCGAAAGCCGATATCAAAAAATATGTCCGCATGTTTAGAGATAGAGGTGTCGATAAAATAAAATATGGACATGAGGGCATCATGATCATTCTTAGAACAGCAACATATATAGATATTGTCATATGATCTCTTATGCTAAAGTAACAATTCATTCACAGTTTCAAGTATGAATCATAAACTTCATTGAAAACTAACAAACTATAATCTCAGTCATTGAAGCAATTGCAATTTATCATAACATCATAAAGAGTCAATATAAGAGCTTTTCAGCAAGTCCACATACTCAACTATCATTTAGTCTTTCACAATTGCTAAGACTCACGCAATATTTATGGGTATGAAGTTTTAATCGGACACAGAGAAAGATAGGGGCTTATAGTTTTGCCTCCCAACCTTTTACCTCAAGGGTAATGTCAACAATAATACTTCATGAAAACTCACATCCAATTAGCCATATATATCAGGATCTTTCCAACACATTGTGCTTGCCAAAGGATAAAATGTAAAAAGGAAAGGTGAAGATCACCATGACTCTTATATAAGGTATAAGATAAGAATAAAAGATAGGCCCTTCACAGAGGGAAGAAGAGGTTGTCATGTGATTTTATGGTTGGATGCACAAAATCTTAATGCAAAAGAACATCACTTTATATTGCCACTTGTGATATGGACCTTTGTTATGTAGTTCGTCGCTTTTATTTCTTCCACATCACAAGATAGTATAAAGCTTATTTTCTCCGCACTAATAAATCATACATATTTAGATATCAATTTTTATTGCTTGCAGCGATGACAACTTACTTGAAGGATCTTACTCAATGCATAGGTAGATATAGTGGACTCTCATGGCAAAACTGGGTTTAAGGATATTTGGAAGCACAAGTAGTATCTCTACTTGGTGCAAAGAATTTGGCTAGCATGAGAGGGAAAGGCAAGCTCAACATGTTGGATGATCCATGATAATATAATTTATCTCAAATGTAAGAAAACATAACCCATTATGTTGTCTTCCTTGTCCAACATCAAGTTTTTAGCATGTCATATTTTAATGAGTGCTCACAATCATAAAAGATGTCCAAGATAGTATATTTATATGTGAAAACCTCTCTTTCTTTATTACTTCCTATTAATTCCAACGATGACCAAAACTATGCTTGTCAACTCTCAACAACTTTTATTCATCATACTCTTTATATGTGAAGTCATTACTCTCCATAAGATCCATATGATCACTTTATTTCTTTTTATTCTTTTCTTTTATTCCCTCAAGATCATAGCAAGATAACCAAGCCCTTGACTCAACACTAAGCTTTATTATATATAGCTCACGGACTCGATTACATAGAAGTATCATAAAGCAAAACTCAAAACTAGATCATACTAAAACATTTATTCTACTAGATCAAGATATTACCAAGAGGATTGAACTAAGAAAACCGGTAAAGATAAAAGTGTGATGGTGATATGATACCGGGGCACTCCCCCAAGCTTGGTAGTTGCCAAGGGGAGTGCCCATACCCGATACTTAGTTCTTCTTTGTTGGTGAAGAAGGTGTCGGTGATGATGGATAGTCGCACATCGAGCGTAGGAGATCTTCCAATTTGCGGATAATGCCCTTGAGTGCGATGATATGCTCCTTCAACAAAACATTTTCACTTGTGAGATACTTGTTTTGAATGCGAGCTAACTCAATCATCTTGAAAGCTTCAATCTTCGTTGGGGTAAAGAGATTGCGATGAGGTTGAAGGAAGTCTTCTTCTACTGCTGCCGAAACTTGGTCCCCCATGGCCTTCTTGATCCCATCATCCTTGTTGATCTTTCCGGGCTCTTCTCTCTTCAGCTCTATCTTCATCAGCCTAGCATCGTTGCCCTCATTGTTGGAGGAGGAGGAAGACGACATGATGCCTGGCCTTGACAACCCTGGTAGGAAACAGCTTGAAACAAAAATAGGAGATATTTGCGTGTTACGGTGGTCAAAACCTTTGCGAGATTATATAATGAATTTTTACCGACCAAAAGAACTATCGTGCAAGAAAACGGAGTCCGAAGAGCACACGAGGTGCCCACGAGGCAGGGGGCGCCCCCAGGGGGGTAGGGCGCGCCCTCCACCCTCGTGGATGCCTCGTGTCCTTTCCGAACTACTTCTTATTTTCCTATTTTCTTAAATATTCCAAAACAGAGAAAAATTGCTATTAGAACTGTTTTGGAGTCGGGTTACTTACCGTACCTCATACCTATTCCTTTTCAGAGTCTGAAACGTTCTAGAAAGTGTCCCTTATGTATTCCTCCGGGGTTACAGTTTCAATAACATTAGTTTCAACATTTATAGGATTACCTAAGATATAATGTTTGATTCTTTGACCGTTCACCACCCTCGGATTTGTGCCTTCAAAGTTGTTGATTTTTATGGCACCAGAACAATAGACCTCCTCGATGACGTAAGGACCTTCCCATTTAGAGAGGAGTTTTCCTGCAAAAAATCTTAAACGAGTTGTATAATAATACATAATCACCTACATTAAACTCACGTTTTTGTATCCTTTTGTCATGCCATCTTTTAACTTTTTCTTTAAATAGTTTGCAATTCTCATAGGCCTGGGTTCTCCATTCATCAAGTGAGCTAATGTCAAAAAGCCTCTTCTTACCGGCAAGTTTGAAGTCATAGTTGAGCTCTTTAATGGCCCAATATGCCTTATGTTCTAGTTCGAGAGGCAAGTGACATCCTTTTCCATAAACCATCTTATACAGAGAAATACCCATAGGGTTCTTATATGCGGTTCTATAGGCCCATAATGCATCATCAAGTTTCTTGGACCAATTCTTCCTAGATCTATTAACAGTCTTTTGCAAAATTAATTAAAGCTCTCTATTACTCAATTCTACTTGACCACTAGACAGTGGATGATATGGAGATGCAATTCTGTGATTAACATCAGACTTAGCAAGCATTTTACAAAAAGCACCATGAATAATATGTGAACCACCATCAGTCATTAAGATCTAGGAACTCCAAACCTCGGAAAAATACCTTCTTTAAGCATCTTAATAGAGGTGTTATGATCAGCACTACTAGGTGTTATGATCAGCACTACTAGAGGGGGGCGCGCCGAGGGGGGTAGCCCCCCCTCTTGGACGGTGGGTGGCCCCCCCTCTGGTATTTATTTTTCCCAATATTTTTTATATATTTTGAAATGTGCTCCCGTGAAGTTTCAGGACTTTTGGAGTTGTGCAGAATAGGTCTCTAATATTTTCTCCTCTTCCAGCCCAGAATTCCAGCTGCCGGCATTCTCCCGCTTCATGTAAACCTTGTAAAATAAGAGAGAATATGCATAAATATTGTGACATAATGTGTAATAAAAGCCCATAATGCAATAAATATCGATACAAAAGCATGATGCAAAATGGACGTATCAGCGGTCCCACATGAAAGTGAAAATGCTAGGCAACACGCATTCCCTAGCTATGTGGCATGCCGGACGGGCCATGGAGTACTCCTGATTCTCGGGCGTGCGAGGGTGCGATGCAAATGCGGCATGCCTTTTCCTTTTACTGGCAATGTTCCCGTGCGTTGCGAAGGATCCAAAGTAGTAGAATAGTAGTACTTGTTCACAAACTTGAAAGAAATCACTCTTGTTTTGATATACTCCTAATATATTACTTTTCACTGAAAATATATTTCTTAGACTGTTTTGATGAGGTGAGGGAGGGATTTGGTTGCTTTCAATATAATAAGTGGTTTTCTGCAAATTGGAGCAGAGAGAAGTGGGCCATTGTTGCAAAAATGCCACAACTTACCTCACAACCGTTAGATGCAGATCTAACGGTCAGAAACGACGGATGGCAGACACACCACCATCACCAACTGAGTCTTTTATATGAGTAGGAGTAGAGAAAATGTATAAATTGTAACATTTGGTTCTGCTCCTTGGCACGATCGATAGATAGAAATAACGATTGGGAACGGTATAGGGCGGGGCTATTTCCACCAGATAAGCAGGGTACGTAGTAGCTAGGTTGGCTCATCGTCGGTTTGGTCACATGTGGTCCGACATGTTCTAGTGTTTCTAGCAAGATGCCCGTGCTTGCACGAAGTTGATGGAAAAGGTAAGAACAACTTATAAATTGATGAATGGAGTACTAGTTACATTGATGCATATAATTAAGCAAAGGGATCGCACATGTCGTTATTGACTAGAACGATAACGCAATAGCACAATAAGAATTAAGGCCACGATGATGCGATCACAGTGGTGGTTACCGGAGGCAAGAAGAAAGATGCATCCATGAACGTACGACTGTCGGCGTTCTCGGAACGGGGGTCCCTAGACTTACCTGCCTGCGGCCCATAGCGTGGCTCCATCAGTGGCCCTGTATGTCCCATCTTCACCAGCAAACACTCAAGACCCTCGCGAGGGGCCAAGCCTCACGAGGCGGATGACGCAAAACCTCCTCAGGGGTGGTCTCACCAGGCTGGCTGGCGAGGGGCGGAGAGATCAAGGCAAGGGACACCTCGCGAGGTTTTTGTGACGCAAGCCATGACGACTGGAGCCAGGCGGGCGCTAGCGCGCGCAGTGTCCTCGTTTCCTATTTCGTGCTAAAGGGGCAAGTGCAGGCGAGGAGTCCCGAGGCATCAGGCCAAGGTTTCCATATCGGTGCAACAAGACCAAGACCAGCAGGACAGCAGGACGAACGTCATCATGGAGCCCAATACGGCGTCACCACTAGAGCCTTTGGCAGACGAAGCCTAGTTTTGTCAGGATAGCTTGTACTAGCTGTCCCCCTTCAAATTGGCCGTTGTAGGATCCCTTCCCGCCTAATATTTGGGAAGAGGATCCGGGCCTCTACATATATAGGACTAGCCACCACCATAGAGGGGACGATCGGATTATATCATCTTGGACCAGATCCATTCCACCAAAGCCACCACACTCGTCACACACAGGAGCACCTCTCCTCAGGAGGCTGTTCTTGCCTTGTAATTGTTCATCCTCAGACCAAGAGTTAATTGACCACACCACACCGGAGTAGGGTATTACACCACATCGGTGGCCCAAACCAGTATAAACTCTTGTGTATCGTGTTCTTTGGGTTCGTCGAGCTAGGCCGTGAGATCGTGATGTGTGTGAGCTAGAGGGGGGAGAGATCTTTGTGTGCACCCCAATGTTCGAACCTCAAGGGTTTAGCCGGAACCTGAAAACTGACATTTGGCGCGCCAGGTAGGGGTGCACCGAAGCTTGCCCCCGACGGCCTCGCCGCTCCGACCGGCTCTCATGGACGTTGCCGCTTCTGCGACTGGATCGACGGGCGCCCTCCATAGCGCCATGGGGCTCCGGGCCTTCACCCCCGCCTTGCGGAAGGTGCGGTGGCCGCACAAGTTCAAGCCGGAGATGCTGCCCCGTTACGATAGTGCGGCGGATCCGGCGGCCTTTCTGCTGGCATACGAGGAGGCCGTCCTGGAGGCCGGGGGCAACGATAAAGTCATGGCCAAATGGCTCCCAATGGCCTTCGCTGGCGTGTCACGCGCCTGGCTCCTCCATCTGCCGGTATCTTCTGTGGCCTCCTGGGAGGAACTGCGCGACCTCTTCATCATGCACTTCGGGGGACCAGCACCCCCCATCGTCGCAGCTCTCCTCGCTGGCTCGCAGGCGCCTCCCTCGGATCGTCATACCAAGTCGTTCTTTCACCAGATCTACGCTGCCTCCACATGGCAGGGGCTTCCCCGGGTTGGGTGGCGCCCAAGGCCGATCTGA
This sequence comes from Triticum dicoccoides, assembly GCF_002162155.2. NCBI lineage: Eukaryota > Viridiplantae > Streptophyta > Magnoliopsida > Poales > Poaceae > Triticum > Triticum dicoccoides. Next base: position 225,059,679 of record NC_041388.1, on the reverse strand, counting down.
CCTTCGACTCAAGGGATCACCTAGTCACTACGGTCGGTTCGGGCGTGCTCCCGATGCTTTGCACGCCCACCATCTGCAGCATAGCCGTCACCAAGACCCTCATCGACGGCGGCGCCAGCCTCAACGTGCTCTCCGTGGAGGCTTTTAGTCACCTTCACGTACCGCTTGAGCGGCTTCGCCCTAGCAAGCCTTTCTCCAGAGTCGGCAGCGGCTCCTCCAACCCCTGGGGTAGATCCGTCCCCCCGTGACCTTTGGCACACGTGACAACTACCGCACCGAGCAAATCAACTTCGACATCGCCCGAGTCGGCTTGCCGTACAACGCCATCCTCGGGTACCCGGCACTGGCCCAATTCATGGCAGCTAACCATCCTGCCTACAACCTCATGAAGATGCCAGGAAGCAAGGGCGTCCTCACCATGGCCGGAGACACCAAGGAAGCCGTAGCGGCCCTCAAGCTCGCCTTCAGGGCCACAGCGGCAGCTTGCCCGGCCGACAAGGTTGTGTCCAGAACCAAGGGGGCTGCGCTGACCAAGAAGAAGCAACTATTCACTCAAGGTCAAGCCAAGACGAAGCAGATACCGGTCGACGCGGACGGGGCCTCTGGCGCTACCTTTACTATAGGCGCCGACCTCGCCCCAGATCAAGAAAGGGAGTTGGTGGACTTCTTGCGGGCGAACAAGGAAGTATTCGCTGGGAGCCCAAGCAGCTAGTTGGGGTCCCGAGAGGAGTGATTGAGCATCATCTGAGGGTATGCCCCAACGTGCACCCTGTGAAGCAGAGGGCGAGGTGACAGTCCACGGAGAAGCAGTCCTTCATCGTTCAGGAAACTCGCAAGCTGGAGGTAGCGGGTGTCATTCAGGAGGTTCGGTACCCAGAGTGGTTGGCGAACCCGGTCGTCGTGCCGAAGAAAGGAGGGAAGGAGCGCATGTGTGTTGACTTCACCAACCTCAACAAGGCTTGCCCTCAAGACCCATTCCCGTTACCGCGCATCGACCAGATTATCGACTCCACCGCTGAGTGTGATCTGCTATGTTTCCTGGATGCGTTCTCAGGCTACCACCAGATCAAGATGGCGGTGGAAGATGTGGAGAAAACAGCTTTCTTGACCCCATGCGGGGTATATACTGCTACACTTGCATACCATTCGGACTGCGCAACGTAGGAGCGACCTTCCAGCGACTCATGCACATCACCTTCGGGCGGCAGCTCGGGAGGCTACTCCGAGGCTTACGTCGACGACATTGTGGTGAAGTCTCGAGAGGCGAGAACTTTGATTCAGGACCTGGAGGAGACCTTCGCGAGCCTGCGCCAGGTGGACTTACGGCTCAACCCGGAGAAATGCGTGTTTGCTGTCCCTTCCGGCAAGCTGCTGGGCTTCCTCATGTCCCACAGGGGGATCGAGGCCAACCCGGAGAAGGTCAAGGCAATCGAAGACATGAGCCCACCACAAAACCTCAAGGAGATGCAAAAGCTTGTAGGCTGCGTGACTTCGCTGGGGCGCTTCATCTCCAAGTTTGGGGAGCGCGGCTTGCCGTTCTTCAAGCTGATGAAGAAGAAGGGTCCATTCAAGTGGACCCCCAAGGCCGACCTGGCATTTCAAGACCTCAAGAGATACTTAACCAGCCTGCCGGTGATGGTGGCGCCTCGCCCTCTCGAGCCCTTAGTATCTACCTGTCTGCCACACCCCACTCCGCCAGCGCGGCACTGGTGGCCCTCAGAGCAGAGCCCCAGGTCAAGGGTAGCACGACACCAAGAAAATGCTCCTGAGACAATGGTTGCCCCGGCTGGTCATCGAGCTTCCGAAGCTGGGGACCCACAGGAAACGCCTCAACCCCCGGGACCCAAAAACTCCGTCGGCTCTCCGGCCCCCGTCGAGCACCCAGTGTACTTAGTCAGCACAGTGTTGCAAGCTGTGAGAGAACAATAGCCCATCAAGGTCATCTCAGCTTACCCGTTGGAGAGAGTGCTCAGGAGCCCCAATGCCGCGGGAAGGGTCGCCGAATGGAACATCGAGCTGCAAGCGTTTGACCTGGAGTTCAGCACAACCAGTGTCATCAAGGGGGATGCACTCGCCAACTTTGTGGCAGAATGGACCGACACCCCGGAGCTCGAAGCAGGCGAGAACCGACCCCTCTCGCTAGGGAGTGAAGCGCTAGATGGCTGGGTCATGTACTTTGATGGTGCATTCGCGTGCCAGGGCACGAGGGCTGGAGCCGTGCTCATCTCGCCCACTCAGGACAAGCTTTACTACGCCATGCACTCTGCTTCCAGCGGGGCGAGAAGGTCTCCAACAACATCACAGAGTACGAGGGTCTCATCGCCGGCCTCAAGGCTGCGGTGGCCCTAGGGTGAAACGCCTCACCATCAAGGGAGACTCGCAGCTCCTCGTCAACTTCTCCAACAAGGTGTACGAGCTAAAGGATGAGCACATGGAGGCATACCTCGCGGAGGTGCGCAAAATGGAGAAGCAGTTCCTGGGCCTAGAGCTACAGCATGTGCCTCGCGGCACCAACAAAGAGGCCGACGACATCGCCAAAAGAGCATCCAAGCGGCTACCCCAAGAGCCTGACGTCTTTGAGGAGCGGCTTCAAGCCTTCGGCAGCACCTCCGCCCGCGGAGCCGACGCCACCTCAGGAGGAACTTCCCCTGCCACCAGCCTCGGGAGCCCTCGCTTGCGGCCCGACCTCAGGAGCACACCTCCTCTTAGCGCTCGAGCCTCAGGAGGGGTCATGGATCGAGGAGTTCAAGGCGTACCTAACGCAAGGCACATTGCTAGAGAAGGAAGAAGACGCGGAGTGTGTGTCCCGGCAGGCTACGGCGTACTGCATTCAGGATGGTGAGCTATACAGGAAGAGGCTAAATGATGTTTCTCTGCAATGCATTTCTAGGGAATAGGGGAATGAGCTGCTGGCTGACATACATGGCCGAGACTACGGGCACCACTCGTCGTCACGCACCCTAGTCGGCAAGGCTTTCCGTAGCGGGTTCTACTGGCCCACGACACTCAACGACGCGGCCAAGCTGGTGAAATCCTGTGAGACCTGCCAGTTCCACGCCAAGCAGATCCACTTGCCAGCTCAGGACCTCCAGACTATCCCGCTCTCAGGCCGTTCGCGGTCTGGGGGCTGGATATCCTGGGCCCATTCCCACGAGCACCTGGAGGTTACCGCTACCTCTACGTCGCCATCGACAAATTCACCAAGTGGGCGGAAGTGGATGCCGTCTGCACCATCCCATCTGGGTCAGCAGCCAAGTTCATCAAGGGCCTCGTAAGCCGATTCACGGTCCCCAATTGCATCATCACCGACAACGGCTCATAGTTCACTAGCAATCTCTTCAAAACATATTGTGCTAACCTTGGAACGCAGATCTGCTATGCCTCCGTGGTGCACCCCAGGAGCAACGGCCAGTCCAAACACGCCAACGCGGAAGTCCTAAGGGGTCTCAAGACTAGGACCTTCAAGAAGAAGCTCGAGGCCTGCGGCAGGGGCTGGCACGATGAGCTCTAGTCCATGTTGTGCTCCATCTGCACTACCGCCACCAGGCCGACAAGCGAGACCCCGTTCTTCCTTGTCTACGAAGCAGAAGCGGTTCCCCCACATGAGGTCAGGCATCACTCCACGCAGGTCTTGGCGTTTGATGAAACGCGGCAAGATGCCATGCGGGGGATGGACCTTGTGCTGGGGGAGGAACACCGTCGTCAAGCCTCGCTCCAAGCTGCGAGGTACCGGCAGGTGCTGCGGCGGTACCACTGCCGCAGCGTCCGCTCCAGGACGCTCGAGGTGGGTGATCTTGTCCTGAGGCGGGTGCTCTCCAGGGAAGGGCTGCACAAGCTCTCACCCATGTGGGAGGGCCTGTTTCGAGTCACCCACGTCTCCAGGCCTAGCGCCACGCTCTTGGAGACGCAGGACGGGATCCCCATCCAGAACGCCTGGATCATGCAACACTTCCAGAAGTTCTACCCATGAAGCAAGGCCTGGTGCCTGTGAAGCACGGCCCAGTGCCTGTGAAGATCTCCGCTCGTGACACTCTCACATAATAATGAGTGGGGCTATACATGCCCCGGAGTCTCAGGAGTGCCGCCCTCGGGCCTTGGGGGCTCCCTCCCACGTCTTAGTGGCTGCACTTAGCTCCGCGCTGGTGAGAAGACAAGAAGACTAGACTAGGTGTCGGACGCAGCTTTTCATTTGCTTTCCGTAGTTGGCTTGCCCCTTTTTTAGTAAGAATTCGCTTTTTGGTGTTCCTTGCTGGCCTGGTTCCATTGCCTCTTTGCCTCCTTTTCCGCTCTCGGTTCCCCGTTTTTGACCCATACTCTCCCTCGCATGCCTCGCGAGGGGGCTGAACAGGTGGCCTCGTGAGCATTTTCGTTTTCCTGTTTTTCGCAAGGCACCCTCGCTCGAGCTCGCAAGTTGGCACACCCCTCTATACTCGTTCCCCCGGGTACCGCGATGTGAAGCACCGGGTCATGGCCGATAGTGCGTGCGACCAGGATTCGGAAGAATAAGAATTTCCTAACCGAATTTTTGCAGTTCCCATACACCTTCTGAGCACAAGAGGCCTTGCCAGGCATTGGGGAACACGCGCATCGCCAGGCGGAAACTACTTCAAGCGCACCAAGCTAAGTTATTCCTACGCGTGTACATAAAACATTGACGCTGCAACACAACACAAGAGCGATAAACATAGCACATCCACTTGGAAATCATAGTTGTTGCACGCCCCAGCGGGGCCCCATACTTGTTTCTCTTAATGCAGGAAGGAAAAGAAGAATGAAACAAAAGCGGCACGTGCTCCCACTGCAGGTCACGAGGACGGGCCCATGGCGCTCTCCTGAGCTCAGCCAGACCCCTCCTCGCGCTTCACTGAAGCACGGCGACAAGATGACCCGCTGCCACCTTCGAAGCGGGCGCGGCGGCGTGGCGGCTAGTCGTAGCCACCGCCACTGGAGCTGTCACCGGAAGAGGAGTCGCCGTAGCGGGACAAGCCATGGCCGGCACCGAGGGTGAGCCCGCCTTCACTCTCGTCACGTCCGTCACCGAGGCCGAGCTCCTCACCACCGTTGTTGTCCTTGGGGCAACACCACCGCGACGCCCATCTTCCCCGAACACCCTCACATAGAGGGTCGCGTTGCCATCGTACTTGAAGTGGAGGGAGCACCGCCGGCCCAGGCCACGCGCGCGGGAAAACGTCTGCCAGCCGCGGGTCAGGGTTGCGTTGCCTGCGGCAGAGACCTTGACCGCGACCCACGAAGCCTTGCTGCCGCAGCCATCCGCCTGCAGCCAGAGACCGCCTGGACTAGTGGCTGGCAGCTCGCCGGCAAAGAAGCACGGGAGCTGAAGCCAGGTGCCGACCGGGTTCTCTTACCAAACGACGAACTCCGGCAGCACTTCTGTAGAGTGGAAGTGCGGCCTGGGCGGCCGCGCGACCATGGCGCGCCTCCCTTCAACGATGGGGCTCCCACTACTCAGGCGACCACCACCACGTGAAGAGGAGCCACCACGGCCGCGAAGGGCCGCGGCGGGGGACACACTGTGCTTGCGGGGACGGTCGTGCCCCCTCTTAGGCGGCGATGGGCCGGGCCCCTCCTGGCGAGCCTTCCCCTTCTCCGCAGCTGAGAGCCTCTTCGCAGGCGCCATGGGTGTCGCTGCCGGCAGTGGAGCGAGGAAGAAGAAGGAGCGGGAGAAGCAAAGGAAGAGATGGGTGACAGGGGCTCCGCCCCCCTCTCCCCATTTATACCCAAGGGGAGTGTCGGTGTCAAAACCGGCGGACCTCAGGTAGGGGGTCTCGAACTGTGCTTCTAAGGCGGATGGTAATAGGAGGCAGGGGACACAATGTGTTACCCAGGTTCAGGCCCTCTTGATGGAGGTAAAACCCTACGTCATGCTTGATTAATATTGATGATATGGGTAGTACAAGAGTAGATCTACCACGAGATCAGAGAGGCTAAACCCTAGAAGCTAGCCTATGGTATGATTGTATGTTGTCCTACGGACTAAAACCCTCCGGTTTATATAGACACCGGAGAGGGCTAGGGTTACACAAGGTCAGTTACAAAGGAGGAGATACACATATCCGCATTGCCTAGCTTGCCTTCCACGCCAAGTAGAGTCCCATCCGGACACGAGACGAAGTCTTCAATCTTGTATCTTCATAGTCTAACAGTCCGGCCAATGGATATAGTCCGGCTATCGGGAGACCCCCTAATCCAGGACTCCCTCAGTAGCCCCTGAACCAGGCTTTCAATGACGATGAGTCCGGCGTAGTATTGTCTTCGGCATTGCAAGGCGGGTTCCTCCTCCGAATACACCATGGAAGAATTTGAATATAAGGATAGTGTCCGACCCTGCAAAATAAGTTCCACATACCACCGTAGAGAGAATAATATTCCCGCAAATCCAGTTTGCTAACTTGTTTTGGCAACACGACATTATGTCCCGGCCCGGTGATTATTCGAACCGTTTCCTTTAACTAGCCCCGCACATAACGCGAGGCAGTTTTTTGACACGTCTTGTCCAAACAGAGATCGTGTGCCCTTATCACGGGATTCTCATCAATACGGGTGTGGGTAACCCAACCGCGCCATCGATTATGGCGCTTGGGGGATAAGCGAGTTTTACCAGGCTAGTGGGGACACATAGTTTCATCTGCCCATATAAAGGGATAAGGATTTACCTTTTCATCCACGCCTTCTTCCTCCTTTGCTCATCCATCTTCGCACACTCGAGCTCCAGCGCCCAAGTTCGCATTTCCCACCTCGACTTTCTCCAACTATGTCCGGAGCGGGAGGCAGGTGGATGGTCTCCTCCGTCACGGAGGGACATATCAAGAAGCTAAGGAGAGTCGGATACCTGCCCGACGACATCGCGCACCGGCTCCTAGAAGAGGGGCAGCTCATCCCCACCCCCAGGCCCCATGAGAGGGTAGTGTTCCTCACCCATTTCCTCCGCGGACTGGGATTCCCTCTCCACCCATTCGTCCGGGGCTCATGTTCTACTACGGCCTGGATTTCCATGATCTGGCCCCGAACTTCATCCTCAACATCTCGGCGTTTATCGTCGTGTGCGAGGCCTTCCTCCGCATCAGGGCCCACTTCGGCTTATGGCTGAAGACTTTCAATGTCAAGCCGAAGGTAGTGAGCGGCCACCAAGCGGAGTGCAGAGGCGCCATGGTGGGCAAGATGCCCAACGTCACATGGCTCGAGGGCTCCTTCGTGGAGACCAAAAGGGGTGGCTATCGGGGTGGTTCTAAATTACTGAGCCGCGTGACCCCAAATGGGTAGCGGCCCCCGAGTGCCGATCTGGCTTCCCCACACGGCTCACCTCCTGGCAAGAGAAGGGCCTGTCCTGGGGTTGTTCAGGAGAGCTGACCGAACTCCAAACATGTATTCCAAACATGGTGAACAAGAAGCTCAAACCTGTCAACATAGTCCAGGTCATGCTCAACCGCCGGATCCTCCCATGCCAACAATGGGCCTTCAACTTGTGGGAGTTCGACCCGGCGCAGCACCGAACTCTGAACAGGCTCTTCGACACAACTCACGAAGATGCCTGGAGGGTGCTATTCAAGAGCGCCTAGGTTCCCCCACCCACTACTGAGGATCGCGGATTCAGCGCTAAGCGCCAAGCCAGCGCGGTGAGCTGCTTGACCTCTTACAGGATACTTATTTTTCATAGTTTGACTCCATGCGGGATCTAAACTCCTGTACCTTTGACAGGGCTAGCAGGAGACGGCCGGACAGATCGACTGTCCGGCTCCTTTGCCCGAAGACCCAACAGATGCTCTTCTGGCGAAGATGCTGACTCCGGCTCCTTATACGGTGCCGGAGAAGACCAAGAAGGCCAAGGGAACCCGAAAGTGTTCCCGATGCCAGGCGTCATCGGACTCACCGTCCGAGGACTCTAGGGCGCAATCCTCCCCTGAAGACGAGGAGGCAGAAGAAGATGCCCCCCTCCAGACGGGGGAGACAAGAAAAGGAAGGCCGCCCCAACTGGGGAGGCCGAAGGGTCCAAGAAGGGAAGGACTCTCCTTCCGGACAGCTCTACCACCGCCGCCGACGGCGAAGACGAGTGGCTGCCCAGGGCCAAGCCCCTGGGGAAGTCGTAAGTATTCGGATAACAGAGTAACTCATAGCATTCCTTTGTCGCATTGCTTCACCTAACACCGAATATGATTATGCAGGCCGCCATGAGCCCGTATCGATGTATCATCGGACGGCTCCCTGGGCTCGTCGGATATGGATAGCGATCCAGTTTCGACCGCCACCTCCCCTCACCCTGCGGACGATGCCGAGGTATTGTCTCAAGAGGCACCGGGTCGAGGGGGGACAGTCCTGGAGGCGCCTAAAGGCGGCCTTCCGGATTCCGGGAGCAGAGGGGACAAGGCCCCTGAGGGATCCGAGTTCGGCCCTCAGCCAAACACCGCACCGGAACCTCTAGTGGTTCGGGACTCGGGAAGGCGGCCTCCTTCTAAGAGGGGCAAGACGCCTGTACCGGTGACCTCTGTCCATCCAGAGGCGCTGGACAATCTGCTGGAAGCGCTTCGCAGCGCTTCCATCGACGAGGAGCACCGCACTATTATGAGTGCGGTGATCCAGAGGGTTCAGTCCGCCAAGAGCAGATTGACTGAAGCCTATGCCAGCGTTCTAACAGGCTTTGAGGTAAGTGTTTAGAATATAGGAAAAATATTACCGCATAGACAATAGCCCCTGATGCTTTGTTCGATGTTCACAAAGAAAAGCCGAACAGAGGATCAAACAATATCGCAGGAGTCTAATATAAGTATGTCAATATGCATATGCAGGCTTCGCTGCTGGCGTCAGCTGCACTAACTGCGGAGGTCGCCGTACTGAAGCAGGACCTTAAAGGGTCCCAGGACGAGCTCGGCCTTGCCAAGAGGCAGCTCGAGGAGAACAAAGGTAAGTAGTACCTAGTCTATGGATATGTATAAAAAGAAAGTGATTGCAAAATGACAGGATCATCATGAATTTGCCAGGGGCCATGACCGAAGTGGTGACCCTAAGGCAAGCGCTGTCCGAGGCCAAAGATAAAGTGGCCAGGGAGCGCACCGAGCGAGAAAGGCAAGAGGCTTGGGTGGGCGAGGTGCAGCAAGAGCTCCAGGCTCTCATGACGAAGCACAAGGCGTTGGAGCTTGACTCGAAGACGCGAGAGTCTGAGCTTGTTGCGGCTCTCGAGAGCGCAAAAAGTGCCAAGGCCGAAGCCCAAAAGGCCCTCCAGGAGATCGAGGCAATGAAGAAGATAGCGGCGGGTAAGGCATTCTATATGCAAAGCAAGCATGTAAAAGTAAATTACCGATTACTAACCCGAATTCGGAGCTCTCCAGGAGCATTCGCAGATTTGCCTCGCAGCGTGTCGGATGCCACGAAGTTTTACTGGGCTAAGGATGGAAGCTCAACTAAGAAGTTGCTCTGGGCCCAGTATACTGGGACCGAACACCCAGTGTTTGTGAGCGACCAGCTAAAGCAGCTGGTCGAACTGCACAATGCGGTCGAACAGGCCATGAAGGGCTTTATAGTCCGGCTGTGGCCTAGCGACGCCCTTCCGAACAGCTACTTCGGCCTGGTGAGGCGGCTTGTGGATGCCTGCCCGCGGCTGGAGGTCGTCAAGCGATCCGTCTACATTGAAGGTGCACGCCGGGCTTTCGCCCGTGTGAAGTTGCAATGGGTCAAGCTAGATGCCGTGAAGCTGATCAAGGAAGGGCCACCGGAGGGCAAGGAGCATCGCCACCCCGAGATGTACTACGAGGGTGTTCTGCAGGGTGCCCGTCTCATAGCGGACGAGTGCACGAAAGATGTAATATTTGAGTGAAACTTGCTCGTGTGATCCTGTATTTATGAAAACTTGTTCATATGCGCTATGCAACGCTTATTTGAATTTAAAATATTACCTTCTGTTTGGCTGTTTATCCAATCTGAGAGATAGCTAGTCCTCGGCTTCTGCCCCCATGCCGCGAGTGCTGGGGTGTTCGGGATAAATCTGAGCACTCTTGTTCCCATTTTTGGGTGCTTCAAGGGAGGTGCTCAGCACAACGAACAAGGCAACTGGACTAATAATGCTTTATCACTCTCACTTAGCCATAGAATTCAATAATTTTAAATTTCGGCGAAGCCCCTGGTATTCGGAAGGCCGAATTTGGGGCGCGATACACGCCTTTAAGCCGGACAGGGCCGGCCCCTCGCTCTAAGCGGCATAAGTCTTTAGGGACTCGAAACCTCGCCGAACAGCGACCAGTCTCTCGCCTTATAATGACAGTCAGTTTTAGCTTTCTCTATTGAGGTGCTTAGCCCAGCAGAACTGGGGCAAATTGCAGTAGTTCTCCTAGCGCTACCTTAGCCGATAGAGCGGAACGTAAGGTACCAAAACATAGCAGCCGGGCAAACCCAACATTTGACCAAAGACATGATTCGGAGCTGATGCATATAATGCTATAAGTTAGGGGTGCCGCACTTGTGGAAGTGTTTGGACTTCTCACACCATATTGTGGGTACTTAAGCCCCTGGTGTATCGGCCGTACCAAAGTGTACGGTTGCAAGGTGTCATTAATGAACATATATATATAACAAGGATGCAATAATAGTCGTAATGTTATGCATTGTTTATTCAAGAAGGTGGTTGAAGCAGAATGATACAGATAGTGCGATAAGCAAAGAGTAGGACTAAGTCCCTTCCAAGGGCAAGCTGAGGAATAGTATTAAATCAAATATTTCTCTCGTTATTGTAATCCACCTGGGAATTCCGTGGTGTGACGTAGCTTTCTGCCTCCTTGGTTGCTGCATCATGTGTTCGGCAATAGTGCTGCCGGACAGGGTTTCCAGAGATTAAGGTCCTGAAAAAGAGAAAAATAACAAAGCGGGAAGCCCCTAGTGCGGTTTAAGCCGCGTCTTGGGGCGTGCCGCAGTTGTGCCCCCTCCCCACCTGTGCCCATGGTATTTTTAATGCGTAATTATGTACGCGTGACACGAGTTTTGCCGTTTGGCTGGGACTGGGGTGGGGCCGCATTGCTACACGAGCTCAGATCGTGCCAGGCGGTCTAGTTGCCGATTGCTCCGAGCACGCTTGAAGGTGTCCGGGTCTTGAAACGCCGAACTGGTGGATTACCTTGAGAGGCTGCTTTGCGCTTCTGCTGCGACGGCCGCAGTGTGCTCCTCCGTTCAGAGAGAGCGCTCTGTGTTTCCATTGACTGTAATAACCCCACGAGGTCCTGGCATCTTGAGCTTGAGGTATGCATAATGCGGTATCGCATGGAATCTCGCAAATGCGGTTCGCCCGAGCAGTGCATGATAACCACTGCGGAACGGGACTATATCGAAGATTAACTCTTCGCTTCGGAAGTTATCCGGGGATCCGAAGACCACTTCTAGTGTAATTGATCCTGTGCAATGGGCCTCTATGCCTGGAATAACGCCTTTAAAGGTCGTTTTTGTGGGTTTGATCCTTGAGGGGTCTATGCCCATTTTGCGCACTGTGTCCTGATAAAGCAGGTTCAGGCTGCTGCCGCCATCCATAAGGACTCGAGTGAGGTGAAATCCATCAATGATTGGGTCTAGAACCATTGCGGCAAATCTGCCATGGCGGATACTAGTGGGGTGGTCCCTGCGATCGAAAGTGATCGGATAGGAGGACCATGGGTTGAACTTTGGGGCGACTGGCTCCAACGCATATACGTCCCTGAGCGCATGCTTCCGCTCCCTCTTGGGGATGTGGGTTGCGTATATCATGTTCACCATTCGCACTTGTGGGGAAACCTCTTCTGTCCTCCGGTCTGTGGGTGCCGGGGCTCCTCCTCGTCATCGCTATGTGGCCCCTTATCCTTGTTTTCGGCAATTAACTTGCCGGCCTGCTTGAACACCCAACAATGCCTGTTGGTGTGATTGGCTATCTTGTCTGGGGTGCCGTGTATTTGACACGAGCGATCGAGTATACGGTCCAAACTGGACGGGCCTGGCGTACTTTGTTTGAATGGCTTTTTCCACTGACCGGGTTTAGAGCCTTTGAATCCGGCATTGACTGCCGTATCGTCAGTATTATCATTGTTAATGCGGCTCTTATGTTTGTTGCGACATGACCTACTATTGCCGTCCTTGGTATTCGAAGTACCATGGTTCTTTGACATATTGTTACTGCGGGCTAGCCAGCTGTCTTCTCCCGCACAAAAGCGGGTCATGAGTGTCGTGAAGGCTGCCATAGATTTTGGCTTTTCCTGACCAAGGTGCCGGGCTAGCCACTCGTCGTGGATGTTGTGTTTGAAAGCTGCTAGGGCCTCTCACCCGGACAGTCGATGATTTGATTTTGTTTGTTAGGAACCAAGTCCAGAATTGCCTGGCCGATTCTTCTGGCTGCTTAATTATGTGGCTCAAGTCATCGGCGTCTGGTGGTCGCACATAAGTGCCCTGAAAGTTGTCGAGGAATGCGGCTTCCAGATCTTCCCAATAGCTAATGGACTCTGCTGGAAAGCTATTAAGCCAATGCTGCGCTGGTCCTTTGAGCTTTAGTGGGAGGTATTTGATGGCGTGTAAGTCATCACCACGGGCCATGTGGATGTGGAGGAGGAAATCCTCGATCCATACCGCAGGATCTGTTGTGCCGTCGTATGATTCAATATTTACAGGTTTGAAACCTTCTGGGATTTGATGATCCATTACTTCGTCTGTGAAGCATAAGGGGTGTGCGGCGCCTCTGTATTGGGCTATATCGCGACGCAGCTCGAATGGGTCTTGCCCGCTGTGTTCGGCCCGGCCGGATTTACTTTTACTGTATCCGGCATGACGTTTATCGTCTCGCATAGTGTCGCGCCCTCGTGATCCGTAGATTGATCTTGCATGTTTTGCTTTGTCCTCCAATACGTCTCGCAGGTCTGGTGTGTTTCCCCATGCTTTTTTATTTGAATGGCGTCGGGGTGCGGGCTGAGTGCTGGAATGCCTCTCTATCACGGCCACGAGGTGGCCGATCAGCCGCGTCATACACTTCTTCCTCCAGTCGAGGTAGCAACCTGCATTTTGGGTAACTCTTGGAAGGGCGCTCGAGTTTATATTCCTCGGCCGCGAGGACTTCAGTCCATCTGTCAGCTAGCAGATCTTGATCAGCTTGAAGCTGCTGCTGCTTTTTCTTAAGGCTATTTTTTGTGGCCATAAGCCGGCGTTTGAAGCGCTCTTGTTCGACGGGATCCTCTGCACGGCGAATTCGTCATCGCCGAGGCTTGCCTCGTCTTCAGAGGGGGGCATGTAATTATCATCCTCCGCTTCTCCATCTGCCACTCTCTCAGGAGGGCTAGCTCCTCCATCCTCCTGCTCTAAATCTTGCTGGAGGGGGTTGTTCTTGTCTTTGGCACTATCCGGAGTGTTATTACCTCCTGTGCCAATATCACCACTTTTCCTTTGCCGGGACTTAGAGCGGCGCCGCTGACATCGGCGCTTGGGTTGCTTCTTGGAGGGGTCATCCTCCGCTGTCTCGTTGCCATTGCCTTCTTTGGGTGTATCCACCATGTATATATCATATGATGAGGTGGCTGTCCAGTGCCCTGTGGGCAGTGGTTCCTCTTCGTCTCCCGCATCATCGTCCATACCGTCGATATCTTCAGAGTCGAAGTCGAGCATGTCGGTTAAGTCATCGACAGTGGCTACTAAGTGGGTGGTGGGTGGGCCGCGAATTTCTTCGTCGTCCGCATCCCAGTCCTAGCAGACATAGTTCGCCAGGATCCTCCTGACAAGGAGAGAGACCTTAATGAGTTCAGTATATCACCGAAGGGCGAGTGCTGAAAGATATCCACGAAGGTAAACTCCATGATCGGCGCCCAATCAGATTTGATAGAAATGAGCGCAGGCGGTTCGGAGTCCGTGGCCGGAGAAGGATCCGGCAGTTTAACAACACGGGTCTTGTGTAAGGTAAGGTCGATGTTCGGCTCGATCGCCGCTAAGGGTAAGGCCTTCGTGGCATGGTCCATCCACCCGTCCGCGGAAGGCGCAACTGGCTCCAAATTGAGGGTCGGAGCGGCTGCCGGTGCGATCTCCTTAACACTGTCCGATGGTAGAGCTAAATCGTACTCATCGTGACCGCATGACGCACAAGGCAGAGGCTCGAATCCATCGAAGATCAAGTCTCCGCGGATATCGGCCGTGTAGTTTAAGCTTCCAAACCTGACCTGGTGGCTAGGGGCGTAACTTTCAATCTGCTCCAGATGGCCAAGAGAATTGGCCCGCAGTGCAAAGCCGCTGAACACGAAGATCTGTCCAGGGAGAAAAGTCTCACCCTGGACTACATCGCTATCGATGATAGTAGGAGCCATCAAGCCTAACGGCGACGACACAAAGGAACTCTCAATGAAAGCACCAATGTCGGTGTCAAAACAGGTGGATCTCGGGTAGGGGTCCCGAACTGTGTGTCTAAGGCGGATGGTAACAGGAGGTAGGGGACACAATGTTTTACCCAGGTTCGGGCCCTCTTGATGGAGGTAAAACCCTACGTCCTGCTTGATTAATATTGATGATATTGGTAGTACAAGAGTAGATCTACCACGAGATCAGAGAGGCTAAACCCTAGAAGCTAGCCTATGGTATGATTGTATGTTGTCCTACGGACTAAAACCCTCCGGTTTATATAGACACCGGAGAGGGCTAGGGTTACGCAAGGTCGGTTACAAAGGAGGATATACACATATCCGTATTGCCTAGATTGCCTTCCACGCCAAGTAGAGTCCCATCTGGACACGAGACGGAGTCTTCAATCTTGTATCTTCATAGTCTAATAGTCCGGCCAATGGATACAGTCTGGCTGTCGGGAGACCCCCTAATCCAGGACTCCCTTAGGGAGGCCAACCGTCGGCCTCTACGATCTAAGGTAATAATGATCTTCTCCTACATGCAGCAAGGACTCGTCAGGTCAGGCAGTTGCCAAGGCGGCGTGGGGAAGCGGAGACGCCCCCGTCCAATCAATCGCCACGCGTAAAGCGGGGCCTCAGGCTGTTGGTGCCCACGGCGCTCCGCATTTGTCCTTCGGCTTCACCTCGAAGCCAAGTCTAAGCGCGCCTTCTGCCCGGGGGCTACTGTCGGCGTTCTCGGAACAGGGGTCCCCAGACTTTCCTGCCCGCAGCCCATAGCGTGGCTCCATCAGCGGCCCTGTACGACCCATCTTCACCAGCAAACACTCAAGACCCTCGCGAGGGGCCAAGACTCGCGAGGCGAACGACGCAAGACCTCCTCAGGGGCGGCCTCACCAGGCTGGCTCACGAGGGGCGGAGAGATCAAGGCAAGGGACACCTCACAAGGTTTGTGTGACGCAAGCCATAGCGACCGGAGCTAGGCGGGCGCCAGCGCGCAGTGTCCTCGTTTCCTCTTTGGTGCTAAAGGGGCAAGCGCAGGCGAGGAGTCCCGAGGCGTCAGGCAACGGTTTCCATATCGGTGCAACAAGACCAAGACCAACAAGACAGCAGGACTGAGGTCGTCGTGGACCCAAGACGTTGTCACCACCAGAGCCTTTGGCAGGCGAAGACTAGTTTTGTCAGGGTAGCTTGTACTAGCTGTCCCCCTTCAAATTGGCCGTTGTAGGATCC
>NC_041388.1:224817292-225043785 GCF_002162155.2 Triticum dicoccoides | reverse complement strand
TTTGGGAAGAGGACCCGTGCCTCTATATATATAGGATTAGCCACCACCGTAGAGGGGGCGATCGAATCAGATCATCTTGGACTAGATCCATTCCACCAAAGCCACCAGACTCATCACGCACAAGAGCACCTCTCCTCAGGAGGTTGTTCTTGCCTTGTAACTTTTCATCCTCAGCCCAAGAGGAAATCCACCACACCACACTGGAGTAGGGTATTACACCACATCGGTGGCCCGAACTAGTATAAACTCTTGTGTCTCGTGTTCTTTGGGTTTGTCGAGCTAGGCAGTGAGATCGTGATGTGTGTGAGTGATACGTCTCCAACGTATCTATAATTTTTGATTGCTCCATGCTATATTATCTACTGTTTTGGATGTTTATGGGCTTTATTATACGCTTTTATATCATTTTTGGGACTAACCTATTAACCCAGAGCCCAATGCCAGTTTCTGTTTTTACCTTGTTTTAGGGTTTCTAAGAAAAGGAAAATCAAACGGAATCCAATTGATCTGAAACTTCATGGAACTCATTTTTGGAAGGAAAGAAGCCCAGAAGACTTGAAGTGCATGTAAGGGAAGCTTCGAGGAGGCCACCAGGTAGGGGGGCGCGCCCACCCCCCTAGGGCGCACCCTCCACCCTCGTGGGCCCCTCATGGCCCCCCTGACGTACTTCTTCCACCTATATATCTCCATATACCCTAAAACTTCCGGAGAGCATAATAGATCGGGAGTTCCGCCGCCAGAAGCCTCCGTAGCCACCGAAAGCCAATCTAGACCCGTTCCAGCACCCTGCCGGAGGGGGCAATCCCTCTCCGTTGGCCATCTTCATCATCCCGGTGCTCTCCATGACGAGGAGGGAGTAGTTCTCCCTCGGGGCTGAGGGTATGTACCAGTAGCTATGTGTTTGATCTCTCTCTCTCTCTCTGTCGTGTTCTTGAGGTGATACGATCTTGATGTATCGTGAGCTTTGCTATTATATCTGGATCCTATGATGTTTCTTCCCCCCTCTAATCTCTTGTAATGGATTGAGTTTCCCCTTTGAAGTTATCTTATCTTATTGAGTTTTTAAAGATTTGAGAACACTTGGTGTATGTCTTGTCATGCGTATCTGTGGTGACAATGGGATATCACGTGATTCACTTGATGTATGTTTTGGTGATCAACTTGCGGGTTCCGCCCATGAACCTATGCATAGGGGTTGGCACACGTTTTCGTCATGATTCTCCGGTAGAAACTTTGGGGCACTCTTTGAGGTCCTATGTGTTGGTTGAATAGATGAATCTGAGATTGTGTGATGCCTATCGTATAATCATACCCACAGATACTTGAGGTGACATTGGAGTATCTAGGTGACATTAGTGTTTTGGTTGATTTGTGTCTTAAGGTGTTATTCTAGTACGAACTCTAGGGCTGTTAGTGACACTTATAGGAATAGCCCAACGGATTGATTGGAAATAATAACTTTGAGGTGGTTTCGTACCCTACGATAATCTCTTCGTTCGTTCTCCGCTATTAGTGACTTTGGAGAGACTCTTTGTTGCATGTTGAGGGATAGTTATGTGATCCAATTATGTTATTATTGTTGAGAGGACTTGCACTAGTGAAAGTATGAACCCTAGGCCTTGTTTCCTATCATTGCAATACCGTTTATGCTCACTTTTATCATTAGTTACCTTCCTGTTTTTATAATTTCAGACAAATACCATTATCTACTATCCATATTGCACTTGTCTCACCATCTCTTCGCTGAACTAGTGCACCTATACAATTTACCATTGTATTGGGTGTGTTGGGGACACAAGAGACTCTTTGTTATTTGGTTGCAGGGTTGCTTGAGAGAGACCATCTTCATCCTACGCCTCCTACAGATTGATAAACCTTAGGTCATCCACTTGAGGGAAATTTTCTATTGTCCTACAAACCTCTGCACTTGGAGGCCCAACAATGTCTACAAGAAGAAGGTTGTGTAGTAGACATCAAGCTCTTTTCTGGCGCCGTTGCCGGGGAGGTGAGTGCTTGAAGGTATATCTTTAGATCTTGCAATCGAGTCTTTTAGTTTCTTGTTTTATCACTAGTTTAGTTTATAAAAGAAAACTATAAAAAATGGAATTGAGTTCGTCTCATACGCTTCACCTTTTTAATATGTTTCGTAAGTATGATGGAAAGGAAA
Source organism: Triticum dicoccoides (assembly GCF_002162155.2). Taxonomy (NCBI): domain Eukaryota; kingdom Viridiplantae; phylum Streptophyta; class Magnoliopsida; order Poales; family Poaceae; genus Triticum; species Triticum dicoccoides. Next base: position 225,041,618 of record NC_041388.1, on the reverse strand, counting down.
ATTGTGCTCAAGTGCTAGAAGAAGAAATCTATAAATGTTTGGCACTAAATCTTTGAATGATGAGCATGATTGCAATGTTCTTAGTACGAATTCTTTGAATATCCATGATGCTAATGATGATTGCACTAGTTATGATGTCTCCTATAAAGATGTCAACTTTTGTGGAGTACATTGGGTTTGTACGAACACACCAAATAGGGAAGATAGATATTGCAAGAGGCATAAGCATTTAGAAACAAAATGGTTGCAAGAAAGGCTAGATGATTGTGCTGAAAATTTATATTTTCTTAGCCATACTTGTGAACTTTGCAGTGAGCATGATCATTTCAATACCCAATGCAAATTGTTTCATGATCATATCGTGTCCAAAAATTGTGATGACTTGATTTCCCTTGCACATCATAATGAACTTAGTTTGGTCTTGGGTTATGAAGAAATGAAACGTATAACTAAGGATATTCCAAAATTTGCCCTTGATGGAGTTCTTCATTTTGATCTAGAGGAAATTTATATGTATTGTGCAGTGAATTGTATTGAAAATCCTTATATTGCCAACTACATAAAGAAAAGAAAACAAATAGAATATGAAGAGAATACTAATGAAAGGGAAGAGACTTCCCAATATCCTCCTATTATTTCTTATGATGAATCAGGTAACGAGGAGGAGCCTCCTATTCAACCAATCTCATAAATAAGGAGTTCCAAAAAGAGGATTGAACCCACACATGATGTGGTGAAGAAGAAGAAAAGAAAAAGGAAGAGAGGTAAAAAGGTACCCCTCCCAAATAATGGTGCTCCCATTACTATTGTGCCTCATGAAAATATAACTGTGGAAGATAATGATACTTCTTATGATCTTGAAAATCTTTTTGGCACTTGCTTGGAAGAATATGATAATTGCTATACTATTGGTGCTATCCATACTATTAATGATGAGAGTGATTATGCTTATAATATGAAACGGCCCAAGCTTGGGGATGCTATGTTTGATGAAGATGATGTTTTTGAGAATATATTTTCTGCATTAATGTTTGTCCCAAGCTTGGGGATGCTATGCTTAATGAGGATGATATTTTTAGTATCCCAAGTTTTGATATGCAAATTTATAATGATAATAACATGCCTCCTACTTATGATAATTATTGTGATGATACATATGCTATAAAAAGTAGTGAGGATTATATTTATAAAACTTGTCATGATTATGGTTACCCCTTTTCTAAACATTAATCTTTTAATGTGGAAACAATTAATAGTATTCGAGTCTCTTATGATGCTCCCACTATTCCGAATGAGAAGAATTTTGCTTATGTGGAGAGTAATAAAATTTCTATGCTTGTAGATCATGAAAAGAATGGTTTAGGTGCTGGTTATATTGTTGAATTCATTCATGATGCTACTGAAAATTATTATGAGGGAGGAATATATGCTTGTAGGAATTGCAATAATACCAAGTTTCCTCTCTATGTGCTTAAAGTTTTGAAGTTATGCTTGTTTTACCTTCCTATGCAAGTTGATTCTTGTTCGCAGAAGTTGTTTGCTCACAAAATCCCTATGCATAGGAATTATGTTAGAATTAAATGTGCTAGTCATATTCTTAATGATGCTCTCTTTATGTAACAATTCTTATGTTTTATGTGAGCATCATTAAAATCATCATGCCTAGCTAGGGGCGTTAAACGATAGCGCTTGTTGGGAGGCAACCCAACTTTAATATTGTTCCTTGCTTTTTATTCCTGTTTATTAATAAATAATGCATCTAGCCTCTGTTTAGATGTGGTTTTATGCTTTTAATTAGTGTTTGTGCCAAGTAAAACCTTTGGGAAGACTTGGGGAAAGTCTTTGCGATCATGCTGTAAAAAACAGAAACTTTAGCGCTCATGAGAATTGCTTCCATTTTCATTTGGAGACTGATATTTAGTTAATTATTTTTTCAGATGATTAATGGATAAATTAATCAGGTCCATCAATTTATTTTAGAATTTTTGGGGTTCCATAAGTTTGCGTTAGTTACAGATTACTACAGACTGTTCTGTTTTTGACAGATTCTGTTTTTTCGTGTGTTGTTTGCTTATTTTAATGAATCTATGGCTAATAAAATAGTTTATAAACCATAGAGAAGTTGGAATACAGTAGGTTTAACACCAATATAAATAAAGAATGAGTTCATTACAGTAACTTGAAGTGGTGTTTTGTTTTCTTTCGCTAACGGAGCTCACGAGTTTTCTGTTAAGTTTTGTGTTGTGAAGTTTTCAAGTTTGGGGTAAAGATTCGATGGACTATGGAATAAGGTGTGGAAAGAGCCTAATATTGGGGATGCCCAAGGCACCCCAAGGTAATATTCAAGGATATCCAAGATCCTAAGCTTGGGGATGCCCCGGAAGGCATCCCCTCTTTCGTCTTCGTTCATCGGTAACTTTACTTGGAGCTATATTTTATTTCACCACATGATTTGTGTTTTTCTTGGAGCGTCAATTTATTTTTTTAAGATTTGCTTTCTGTTATTTAGAACAATGTTTTGCATCTTTTATTTCAATAAAAGTGGCATTGATAGCCTTTACTATGCCTATTTTAGAAGTCCACATGTTGCTATTTGAAAACAGAAAGTTTACCGTTGTTGCAATAATTCCCCAGAAAAGTAAGAATGTGATAAAATGTTGAAACATTTTGCATATTAAGATCTGATAAATTTACTATAGTGGGAATTTTCTTTCATATTTTTTGGAGCTAGGGAAGTATGGATGTTGCTGCATTCTTTACAGACTGTCCTGTTTAGGCAGATTGCTGTTATGTTTGCATTGTTTGCATATGTTTGCTTCTTTAATGATTCTATTTGTGGATAGGACTATTAAATATGCAGAGGCATTTAGTATGAAATGTTGAATAATAATTTTAGTAATTTTCTATAGTAGAGTATGATAAGGTTTTGGCAATGGTTCATACTAACTTATCTCATGAGTCCTTGTTGAGTTTTGTGTGGATGAAGCTTTTGAGATTTAGGGAGACCGTGATATGAGAGGAATTAAGGAGACACAAAATCTCAAGCTTGGAGATGCCCAAGGCACCCCAAGATAATATTTGAAGAAGTCTCAAGCGTCTAAGCTTGGGGATGCCCCGGTTGGCATCCCACCTTTCTTCTTCAAGAACTATCGGTTAGTTTCGGTTGATCCTAAGTTTTTGCTTCTTCACATGATGTTTGCCATTCTTAGAATGTAATTTTATTTTGCTTTGCTTGCTGTTTGAATAAAATACCAATATCTGAAATTATTAAATGTTTGAGAGTCTTCACATAGTTGCATGATTATTCGACTACTCATTAATCTTCACTTATATCTTTCAGAGTAGTTTGTCATTTGCTCTAGTGCTTCACTTATATATTTTTAGAGCACAGTGGTGGTTTTGTTTTATAGAAACTATTGATCTCTCATGCTTCACTTAGGTTATTTTGAGAGTCTTAAATAGCATGGTAGTTTGCTTAATAATCCTAATATGCTAGGTATTCAAGATTAGTAAAATTTTCTTAGGAGTGTTTTGAATACTAAGAGAAGTTTGATGCTTGATGATTGTTTTGACATATGGAGGTAATAATATCAAAGTCGTGCTACTTGAGTAGTTGTGAATTTGGGAAATTCTTGTGTTGAAGTTTGCAAGTCCCGTAGCATGCACGTATAGTAAAAATTGTGTAACAACTTTGAAACATGAGGTGTAATTTAATTGTCTTCCTTATGGGTGCCGGTCGGGGACGAGCGATGGTCTTTTCCTACCAATCTATCCCCCTAGGAGCATGTGCGTAGTGCCGAGGTTATTGATGACTTGTAGATTCTTGCAATAAGTATGTGAGTTCTTTATGACTAATGTTGAGTCCATGGATTATACGCACTCTCACCTTTCCATCATTGCTAGCCTCTTCGGTACCGTGCATTGCCCTTTCTCACATTGAGAGTTGGTGCAAACTTCGCCGGTGCATCCAAACCCCGTGATATGATAGGCTCTGTCACACATAAACCTCCTTATATCTTCCTCAAAACAGCCACCATATGTCGGGTGGTAGGTGCGACATATGCCAACGGGTGGCTTATCATTGTGGGAGCCAGTAAGACGTCGCCGGTGCCTGGAAACGGGATGAGGCGAAGACATGCACGCCGGCGAATCGTACCCAGCTTCGGGGCTCTCCGTGGAGATAACACCCCTACTGCTGCTCTGCGGGGTCTCCGCATGATCACTAGATGGACAAGTAGCTACACAATGCTCCTTGAGCTGTTCGGTGGGAGGAGGAAGAAGGGCACGGCTAGCTTGCTTCTTCTCCTTGTGTGGTGTCTAAAACTAGCTGGGGGTCCAACACTTTGCATGGGTGCCCCGAGGGGTTTATATAGGCCTACCCCCCAGGGGTACAATGGTAATCCGACTGGGCACGGGGCCCAGCCGTCTGTGACTACGCTCGCCGGCTTCTGCGCCGACTGCTGGGGCCCGCCGGCTGGTGGGTCCCGCCGGCTGCCAACTCCTGGGCAACAGGTAGGCCCCACTGCCAAGGGTCTTGTCGGTGGCTGGTGACTGCTGCCTCAACCTGATGACGAGGGCTTCGTCGAGGTAAGCATGGCTACAGTGCCGCCGTCCGGCAGGCGATCGCTGTAGCCTTACCGCGTCTTGTCTCCTTAATGGGGCGTCTCCTTTGAGGGGGGAAGCGAGCCGGCTGCGGGGAGCCGACCCCGTCTTGGGCCGACTGGGGGAGGCCTGGCCGCCTTCAGGCGTCTCTCTGCCCGAAGGGGCCCACCGCCCATGGGCCGCGCTGGTGGCCCGTCGTGGGTGACATCAGGGTCAACATGGCAACAGTGCCGCGCCGGACGGGTCATGGCCACTCCGTACGGCGCACTGTGCCAGGCGTGCTCCGGGATTTGGGGGTGGCAGGCTTCACTGTAGCCACGCCCCGTCACATCTCCGTTAGGTGGACGCAAACATTGAGGGTACGGTATCGACCGCTTTATGGGAGCCGGCTTCTTGGAGTCGGCCTCCTCACGGCCGGCTTCTCGAAGTCGGCCCTCCCATGGCTTTCTTCATGAGGGCTAAAGTCAGGCCGCCTTCCGAAAGCCGGCCTGGGTGACAGCCAGCAAGGGGAAGGCGGCCCCATGTCTTGGATTCTTGAGAGCCGGACGGGCTCGTAATTTTTTCAGAAGGGCCAGGGGAAGCCGGCTAGGCTACCCATGGCTATTTACTCCAACAGTAGTCCCCGAAGCTGATCGAGCTTTGAGGCGGACAAAGGGACGAGAAGCTTGGTCAGCTTCCTACCCTGAAGAGCCGGCTTTGCTGGTGTATGCCGATTTCGGGGAGCCCCGCGTCTTGCAGGCGGGAAAGTGGTCGACCCGCGTGCTGACCGCGGGCCCTCCCGCTGGCCACGCGGCAGCGAGACCCTGCCAGCGCACGCGCGCGATGGGACGCCGCCGCTGGCCCGGGCCTGAACGCTAATCTTCTGCGGCCCAGATGGACCGCTCGCCTTCCCGTGGCAATTTTATTTCGCCGTTAGGGCGCAATAAACGCGGGACGTGGGGGAGTGGGCATGATCGATCTCCACGTTTCCCCATGCCACGCCTCCTCGGCTCCGCCACGTGAGCCTATAAGTAGGGGGAGGAGGGGGAGAGACAGAGGTTCGCACGCTCTCTCTCGCTCCGCCCCTTCTCGTCCTCCTTTCTTCCTCTCGTTGCCACTGCAGCCTCCCGTCTCAGCGCCGCCGCGCCGCCACATCGTCTTGCTCCCATGGCGCTGTCGAGCTCGTGGGATGGCTCCAACGTCCATGAGGACCATGTTGAGTTCCTCCGCCAGACTCGGCGCCTGCCCGACGCCAACCTCGTGCGGGTCTGCCTAGCGCCAGAGACGGAGATCTCGCCGGCACCGGAGGAGGGCGAGCGGGTCATCTTCCGCTCGCACTTCCTACGCGGCTTCGGCCTTTCGGCGAGCAGATTCCTGTGCTCCTTCCTCGAGTTCTACAATCTTCAGCCGCATCACGTCACGCCCAACGCGGTGATGCTGCTGTCGGCCTTCGTCTCTCTCTGCGAAGGTTTCTTGGGGCTGCTCCCCACGCTGGAGCTCTGGGGGGAATTCTTCCAGAGCAAACTCGGCACCGTCGTCGCAGGCGTGCCCGCCCCCTGCGGGGCCTACATCGCCATGAGGAGGTCGGGCGAGAACAACCCATTCCCGTCCATCCCCCTGATCCAGTCGGTGAAGATCTGGCAGAAGTCGTACTTCTACGTGAAGAACGTCGCCCAGCAAGGAGACCACGCCAACCTGCCGGCTTACGTAGCCGGCCCGCCGGCTGGGAGGCAGCTCTCATGGAGTTTCCGGTCCAGGTCATTGTCTCAGGCCGGGAACGCTGCCGTCTCCCGGCTTCGGGTGATGATCCAGTCGGAAGGCCTGAGCGGGGCCGACTTGGTGGCCGCCTTCGTGGAGCGCCGGATACTTCCTCTCCAAAGCCGGCCCCACATGATGTGTCAGATGAGCGGCCGCTTCGACCCAAGCCGGCTGAGCACCAGGGAGATGCCTCATGCGGAGGTGTCGTACATGGTAAATTATATCTCCAATTGCAAGCTCGCCGAGGACTGGCGATACGGCAAGGTGCCGTATTCTCGCACCAACCCTCCGCCCGTGGTAAGCTTTCCTCTCTTTCTTCTTTTTGTTGGTAGGCGGCTTTATGATGGCCGGCTTCTGATCGGCCGGTTCTTCTTAGCAGAACCCCCTTCTTCCGCCGACGACCGGGGCAGCAGGGATAGAACGGCAGTACGTCCCTGACCGCACGGTGGACGACGTCGACGACTCGGATTTGGGGGCGGCCGCCATGGAAGACGCCGTCGTGGGGGACGACGCCGAGCCTGGAGGCACAGGGCTTACCGCCAGCTTCGAGGACTGGCTGGATGATGCCGAAGCCGAAGTCGCCCCGCGTCGCCAGCCGACGGCCGACCATCAGGGCGCGGGCTTGTCCACCGCGCCGGCTGCCAGCGGCGGCGCACAGAAGCGCCGGGCCGCGTCAATCCTCTTCGGCAGTCGGCCGAAGAAGTCCAAAGCCTCCACCGCGGCGACCAAACGAGATGAGGCGGCCGCGAAAGCGGCCCGCTTCCGCAAGGCAGTGAAGCAGCCTTAGGCGGTCTCAGCGTAAGTCGTCGATTGCCTGGTCGCATGCTTTTCGTTGTTCTCTCCTGTTCGAACATTCTTCCTAACCTTTTCCCGCTCGCTGGACAGGGCGCCGCTTTCCCTTGAGCGGGGTCCGGGCGACTCCGTAGTTGGGCCGACTGGAGGGTCTTCGGGCTCCCGCCGCGTGGACCCCCGCACCGACCTCAGGGAGGCCACGGAGCGGAACGCCCGTGAGGCGGCGGAAAAAGCGGCCGCCCAGGCGGCGAGGGAGCAGGCCGACGCGGCAGCCAAGGCCCAGGCGGAGGTGGCGACCGCGGAAACGGAGGCGGAGGGTTCGCGTAACCAGCCTCCGCTGCTCGCCATTCCCCTCCGAGCCGTGGCTCCTGACACCCCATTGCCCCTGGCAGAGGAAATCGTCCAAGACCCACCGCTGATGGAGAGGAGGGAGGACCTCGTGGTCTTCGTGGGGAGAGCGCCGCCGGCAGCGCCAACCAGAGCGGGCCAAGGCGGCCAATCGTCAGCGGCGCCAGAGGAGCCGGCCGGGGGTGAGCCGGAGGACGGAGCCGGCTTCGAGGTGCAGCCAGTGACGCGTCAGCGCGCAGGGGGAGGCGCCGCTCCACCGGAGTCGCGCCGAGCTGCGGGCGCCGGCCAGTCGGCGGAGGCTCTGGAGGCGGCCAACACCGCCATGTCTGAGTGGACTCCCAGCGGGGGGACTGGTGAGCTGAATGTGGCGGCTCAAGAGGTCCGGAGCCGGCTTCAAGCTCAGGCCGCCCTCCTGCAGCAGTACACCCAGGAGTTCCTGTCGACGCGGGCCGCCATCCAGGTGAGTCTTTCATTCTTGGCCGCTTTGGTCTCTTGATTTCTTCCGTGGGGGCGCGTCAGCGCACCCACTGGGTGTAGTCCCCAAGATTCGGGCCGACTGCTGAGCAATCAGGTCGGATCTTTCTTGACGACTACCTTATTTTTGCTTCCTGTCTGAACTTCCAGGAATATCATAACTCCCGTGCTGCCGCCTTCAACTCCCAGGCTCAGGAGTTGGGTCGGAAGACCGACGACCTGGCCAACAGCCGAAGTAAGTGCCTGATCTTGTCTGTCTCCTGTGGGGGCGCGTCAGCGCACCCACTGGGTGTAGTCCCCGAGATTCGGGCCGACTGCTGAGCAGTCGGGTCGGATCTTCCTTGATGACTTTTTCCTTATTGGTTTTTTTCTTTCGTCTTTCATGCTTTCAGGGGACAACGCCGACTTGAGGAGGGAGCTCGGTGAAGCGCAGGCCACCCTTCATACCAAGGATGCTGAGTACGCTGCCTTGGTCCAGGAGCATGAATGCCTGGCCAAGAAGCTGGCTGACCAAGAGGAGAGCCACAAGGCGGCCCTGCAGAAAGCGCAGGATAGAGAGGCCGCCCTGAAGGCAGAGTTTGAGACCGAGGCGGCGAGCTGGGCTGAGACCCGGCGAGCGCTGGATGAAGGCTTCGGCCGCATCAAGGACTTGATCGATGGTAAGCCGCCTTCCTCGCTCCTCTCCTGCCCCTTGCCGCCTGGTTTTTGGCCTGACTTGTGCTGCTGCCTATTTTCTTGTGCAGACTACTTTCTCGGCTACTCCGCCTTCGCCGCCCAAACCATCGAGGCCCATCGCGAGGCGCGCCGTCAGGCGGGGGTCAACATCGCGCCAGACGCGAATCGGATGCTTGAGGAGTAGCTCTTGGCTGTCCAAGCGCGGCTGTAGCCGGCTCACCGGATGCTTCGCCGGCTCCAACATGCCGGGGCGCAGGTGTTGGCCGCCCTCTGGCCCGGCGAGACGATCCCCCGCACCCCAAGCCGGACTGCCGACTGGCTGGAGGTCACAGTCGGTCGCTTTGAAGCTTGGAAGGTGTCGGCGGCCCGTCTTGGAGCCGGGCAGGCGTTGGAGTTCGTTCGAGCTTGGTACCCAAGGCTGAACCTGGACCAGCTGCGCACTTGGCGGCTGGAGGCCAACGCGGAGCTGGAGGAGGTGCGGCCGGCTATCGCCCACCGTGCTTCGACGATCGCCGAGTGCACCAACATTAGCGTTTTTGCACCTGAAATCAATGATGATGGCGTTGCCCAGCCGGAGGAGTGGTTCGGGATGAACCCGGCGGTGAGCGAGGACTCGGCAGAGGAGATCGCCTCCAGCGACGAGGGAGAGGATGACGAAGAAGAGGACGGTGAAGACGTCGAGCCGGCTAGTGGAACAACCGGCCGGCCTCAGGCTGACCGTGCCTCCAGCAACGAGGCGCGTGGAAGCGCGCCCTCTGCGGGAGACGGTGATCAAGCCGAGGTTCGCCAGCCGGCCACTCCTTCAGCCGGCACAACCGTCTCCGCCGACCAGCCCGGCTCGTCAGTCGCTCCGCCAGCTTGACCCGTCATCCTTATTTTTCCTTCTTGTTGCCTTTTGAACAATCTTTATTAAGCTTTCGCAGTTCCACCCACTGGGGGTGTATCCAAGCTATGTTGAATGCTGGCCTCTTGGAGGTCTTTTATGTAAATATTATTATGTGCATGTTTGGTTTCCATTCGCGTATGCTTTTTATCCTTAGGCTTTTTCCTTTGCCGCCTTCCCTCTTTGGGGAGGCAAGTACTCGAGCTTTCTTGGATTGAAGTGAAGTGAATGGAAACCGGCCGGCCGGCTACTTTGGTAGTCGATCGGTGGTAGGCGGCAAACCGGCTTTCGTTATATTAGTCCGTTGGTCCCTGGCCATTTTTCGTGTGGGCATCCTTTCCTGCTTTTGACTCTTGCCATCCGGACAGCCAGTTCTTCGAACTACGACTTTGGCAAGAGCTAAGCCTGGGTGTCGGCACACTACTTGTGTGACCGCGGGTAGGACTTCTAATATAACTCCAGTCGGCCAGTCCCCGGGCCGACTAGTCGAACCCGGTGCCAGACGGAACAAGTAAATGAAATGACAAGGTCATAAGCATGATACTTTTCATTTATAGACAAAAGATGGCAGTCCCCGAGCTCTCCTTGGGGGCCCTATTGTCTCGTACTTAGTACAAAAGTTAGCGTGATACATACTGTATTTCAGCTGTAAAACCTTCGGAGGAGGTTGGCGTTCCATGGTCGTTCCGACTCCTTGCCGGAGTCGTCTCTCTTTCGTGCCTTCGGCTTCTGCGCGTCGATCATGTAGTAGGAGTCGTTGCCTAAGGCTCTGCTGATGACAAAGGGGCCCTCCCAAGGGGCCGAGAGCTTGTGCTGGCCGGCTGTTTGCTGGATCAGCCGGAGCACAAGATCGCCCTCTTGGAAGGATCTTGGCTTGACCTTCCAGCTGTGGTAGCGGCGCAGGCCCTGCTAATAGATGGCGGGCCGGCTGAGGGCTAACAGCCGGCTTTCTTCCAGCAGGTCGACGCCGTCTTCTCGTGCTTCCTTGGCCTTTGCTTCCGTGTACATGGTTACTCGAGGCGAGTCGAACTCGATGTCAGTTGGGATGACCGCCTCGGCACCATACACGAGGAAGAAAGGGGTGAAGCCGGTTGACTTGTTTGGTGTAGCGCGCAGACTCCAGAGGACAGCCGGTAGCTCATCGAGCCAACAGCCGGCTGAACGCTCCAGTGGTACGACCAGTCGGGGCTTGATGCCGGAGAGGATGAGGCCGTTGGCTCGCTCGACCTGGCCGTTTGACTGCGGGTGGGCGACGGACGCTAAGTCCAGCCAGATACCTTGGGCTGCGCAGAAACGTGCCAAGGCTCCTTTGGCAAAATTCGTGCCATTGTCGGTGATGATGCTGTGTGGCACGCCGTACCGAGTTGTTATGTCTGCGATGAATGTCACAGCAGCCGGCCCATTCAGCTTCTTGATCGGCTTTGCCTCAATCCACTTGGTGAATTTGTCCATGGTGATGAGCAAATGCGTCATGCTGTCGCGCGCCGTCTTGAATGGGCCCACCATGTCCAGTCCCCAAACGGCGAAGGGCCAGGTGAGGGGAATGGTCTTGAGTGCCGAAGCCGGCATGTGTTGCTTGGAGCTGAAGAGTTGGCACCCTTTGCAATATTTAACTAATTCTTTGGCGTCATCCAAAGCAGTCGGCCAGAAGAAACCATGGCGGAAAGCTTTGGCGACGAGTGATCTTGAAGCCGCATGGTGGCCGCATTCTCCTTGGTGAATGTCTCTGAGGATTGCAATGCCCTTCTCTTGCTCGACGCACCGTTGGAGGACTCCAGTGACACTGCGCTTGACGAGTTCTCTGTTGACGATTGTGTATGCTCCGGCTCGACGTTGGACTTGTCTTTCCTCTGTTTCGTCAGCCGGCAGATCTTGGTTTACTAGGAAGTTGAGGATGGACTGAGCCCATGACGGAGCCGCGACTTCTCCTACTAGCAATGTGGCTACTGCCACCAGGCTGGGCGGGCTGGGTGGTGAAATGCTGGAGTCGGCCGCCGGCTGTTGTGTTGGTGCAGTCCCCGGGCCGGCTACTGCAGTCCCCGAGCCGAGTGTGGCAGTCCCCGAGCCGGTTGCCGAAGTCCCCGGGCCGACTACCGAAGTCCCGGGGTCGCCTGCTTGGTTCTTCGAGCCGGACCCGGCCGCGTCGGGGTCAGGTGGTACGAAGATGGAATCGGACTCTGGAGATGGCTTGATGGACGGCTTGAGGAGGCGTTGTAGAGCGACGCCGGTTGGTATTGCTTGCCGAGTGGAGCCTATTCGAGCCAGGGCATCGGCCGACTCGTTGTCGGCTCGCGGTACGTGGAGGAACTCGCATCCTTCAAAATACCCGCTGATCTGCTGAACGAGAAAGTGGTAGCTTGCCATATTTGCGTCCTTGGCATCCCAGTCGTCGGATGATTGCTGGACCACCAAGTCCGAGTCACCATAACATAGGATCCGGCGAATGCCGAGTTCTTTGGCAAGCCGGAGGCCGTGTATGAGCGCCTCGTACTCGGCCACGTTGTTGGAGGCGGCAAAGTGAATTTGCAGCGTGTATCTGAGCTTATCGCCTTTGGGAGAGGTAAGGACGATGCCGGCTCCCAAGCCGGTGCACATTTGGACCCGTCAAAGTGCATGCGCCAAAGGGTGGAGTCGGGAGCCGGCGGCAGGTACTGGGTCTTGGCCCAGTCGACGAGGAAGTCGGCCAGTGCTTGGGACTTGATGGTGGTGCGGGGCTGGTAGAAGATTGTGTAAGGGGCTAGCTCGATGGCCCATTTCGCCACCCAGCCAGATGCATCCCGGCTGCCTATGATCTCGGCCAGCGGGGCGGTGCATACGACCGTGACGGGATGCTCTTGAAAGTAGGGCTTCAGCTTCTTGGCAGTGAAGTACATGCCGTAACACATCTTCTGGTAGTGCGGGTAGTTCTGCTTTGAAGCGGACAGCACCTCGCTCAAATAATACACTGGCCTCTGGACCGGCTGGGCTCGGCCTTCTTCTGGGTGTTGAACTACGATGACGGTGCTGACCACCCAGCTAGTTGCGGCAATGTAGAGGAGCATGGGCTCTTTCTCAGTCGGCGCCGCTAGGACTGGCGGCGTGGCTAGCATCTTCTTCAGCTCGTGCAAAGCTTGGTCGGCCTGGTCGTTCCACTCGAAGTGAGTGCTCTTCTTCATGAGGCGGTAGAGGGGGAGAGCTTTCTCTCCGAGCCGGCTGATGAAGCGGTTCAAGGAGGCCAAGCATCCGGTGAACTTTTGGATGTCTCGAAGCTTGGTGGGGATCGCCATTCTCTCGATGGCCTTGATCTTCATCGGGTTGCATTCGATGCCGTGTTCGGAGACCAGGAAGCCTAGGAGCTAGCCGGTTGGCACTCCGAACACGCATTTCTTGGGGTTGAGCTTGATTTGGAACCGGCGTAGGTTCTCAAACGTTTCTTTGAGGTCTTCCAGCAAAGTGCCGCGCTTCTCCGTCTTCACCACAATGTCGTCCACGTAGACGTGAGCGTTTCTGCCGAGTTGCTTGAGGAGGCACTTCTGCATGCAACGCTGAAAAGTGGACCGGCATTTCTTAAGCCGAATGTCATAGTCAGGTAGCAGAAGGCTCCAAATGGCGTGATGAAGGCAGTCTTCGGGCGGTCATCCGGATCTAGCTTTATCTGGTGATATCCTGAGTAAGCATCCAAGAAACTCAACAGCTCGCATCCGGCCGTGGAGTCTATCACTTGGTCAATCCTCGGCAGGGTAAAGGGATCTTTAGGGCAGGCCTTGTTGAGGCTTGTGTAGTCTATACACATGCGCCACTTGTTGTTCTTCTTTAACACGAGGACCGGGTTGGCAAGCCACTCTGGAAAGAAGACTTCCATAATGAAGCCGGCTGCCAGAAGCCGGGCTATCTCCTCTCCCACAATCCTGCGTTTCTCCTCCGACAGTCGGCAAAGGGGTTGCTTGACTAGCTTTGTGTCTTCTAGGATGTGTAGTTTGTGCTCGGCGAATTCCTTCGGGACGCCCGGCATGTCCTTGGGGGACCATGCAAAGATGTCCCGATTCTCACAGAGGAAATCGGCGACCTCGCCTTCCTATTTGCTGTTTAGGTTTGCCCCGATGACGGCAAACCTGGGTGCTCGAGGTCAAGAGGTATCTTCTTCGTCTCCTTGGCCGGCTGGAAAGATCCTTGAGCATCATGCTCCTTGGGATCGGGGGACACGGCCGACTGCTTGCCGGCTATGGCCACGACTCGGTCCAACATCTTCTTTTCTTCGGCAATCACAAGGGACTCGGCCAGCCGGCTGCTGGCTGCTGCGCACTCAGAGGATTTCTTGTAATCGCCGGCTACGGTGATGACGCCTTTGGTGCTTGGTATCTTCATCTTGAGGTATGCATAGTGGGGGACTGCCATGAATTTGGCCAAGGCAGGTCAGCCAAGCAATGCATGGTAAGGGCTCTCCAGGTCCACCACTTCAAACCAGATCGCTTCCCGGCGGAAATGCTCCTTGTCCCCAAAAAGTACATCAATCTTGATCTTGCCAATGGGGGCGCAGGACAGGCCGGGTACGATGCCATGGAACACTGTCCGAGTAGGCATGAGTTGCTTTGTCTTGACGTTCAACTTCTCCAGGGTGTCGCGGTACAAGATGTTGATGCTGCTCCCGCCGTCTATCAACACATGGGAGAAGCGAGCGGCGCGTCTGTCCGTTGCAAGGGTGGCATCCAGAACCAACGCATAAGAGCCGGGAGATGGCATGACCTCTGGGTGATCGGCCCAGCTCCAGCTGATAGGCTTTTCTGACCAGTGCATGTGCTCGGCGGGGTTGGCAGCAACCATGCTGACTTCCTGGTTCTCTCGGCGTTTGCTGCGCCGGTCTTCGGGCTGGCTTGTAAAGACGATATAGGCGGCATGCTCGTCGGGGAACTCATCATGCACGGCTCCGACTGCGGGCCGAGCGGCCGGCGCCAGCGGAACCGGAGGCGGCGTGCCGGTAGGCGGAGGCGGCGCGAGCCCTTCGCTTTTGGAGATTCGGGTGAGCCAATGGCACTTCCGGGTTGTGTGGTTGGACGGCTTCGCGTCGCTGTGGAACTTGCACGGGGCGTCGAGAGTTTGCTCGTAGGAGAAGGCCGGCTGCCAAGCTGGCCTGCCGCCCTTGGGTTTCTTGGGCGCGGGCCGCCCTTTGGGCGGCACGTCTTCAACTATGGCCACCTGCCGACTGGCGGGAGGCGGCGCGGGGCCCTTGCGCTTGTGGTCGTTCGAGTGTGGGCGTCGGCCTGAATCCTCAGCCGGCGTCTTGGGCGCCGGGTTGAGTACTTTTCCGGACGCGTCTACCCGGAGCTCGGTCTTCATTGAGGAGTCGGCGGTGGCGTACTTGTCCGCTATGTCCAGAAGCTCGTCGAGGGTAGTCGGCTCGTCGCAGAGAAGCTTGTGCTTGAGGAGGGTGCCTTCTCGGCACCCGGCTGTGAAGTATTCTATGGCTTGCACCTCGTGCACCCCTTCGCAAGAGTTGCGGAGCTCGGCCCAACGCGTGAGGTAGTCGCGAGTTGACTCGGCGGGGCCTTGTACGCATAAGGAGAGCTGTCTGGGCTTGGGAGCCCGCTTGTAGGTGCTGGTGAAGTTGCGGACGAAGGCTTCTGTGAAGTCTAGCCAGCTGTTGATGCTTCGTGGTTTGAGGATGTTGAGCCAGGTCCGCGCCGTGCCTTGCAGCATGAGGGGCACGTACTTCACGGCAACGCGCCGGCCGCCGTTGGCTATGCTAACCGCTGTGGAGTAGTCGATCAGCCAATCTTCTGGCTTCACGGAGCCGTTGTACTTGGGCGTGTCTCTTGGGAGCGAGAACCCTTTGGGGAAGGGCTCGTCGCGGATGCGGGGGCCGAAGCAAGGCGGACCGACATCGTCTTCTTCTTCCAGCGCCAGGGATCGCGCCAGGCGGTCGATCTGATGGCGGGCATCATTTTCGCCGACTCCTTCGCGGCGACCTAGTCGGCCGCTAAGAGTCAGATGCGCCACCGGCGGAGGGGTGGGATATCTCTCTCCACGGGGCCGAGGCGGAGGCAGGTTACCCTGCCACTCCACGGCCCGAGGGTGGCCTTCTGCGTCTCGCTCGATGGAGATCCGGGTTTGGCTTCAGCTGGCAGCCGGCTCTTTCTCACGCCGCGCGCGGTCTCTGCCCGCAGTCGGCGTCCGGGACGTCGCGCCATGATCTCGACGCGGGGGAGGGCTTTCCGCGCGGGCGTCGGCTTCGTGCCGCTGCGCGGCTGCATCGATCAACTGCTGGATGCGTCGGATCATGTGGGGGAGTTAATCGGCCCCCAGTCCGTCTAGCTCGTCTACGGCCGCCTGGGCGGCGTGCAGGTTCTCGAGTGGAGTGGCGTAGACTGGGCGGTCGACTCCTAACGTGTTGGCAACGACAGCGCCGCGCTGTCTGACAACGCCGACCCGGCTGGGCCCACCTGGGGGCGGCGTGCCAAAGGCGGCGCGGTCGGCCTCGCGTCGGTGGGCCTCAGCGAGGCGTCTCATGGAAACCAATTTCCGGCCTTCCGCGAGGAGGGCGAGGCGGCGAGCCTCCAGTGCTTCAGCATCGGCGTCGGCCGGAAGGGGGATGGACAAGTCGTGGACCGCCGCGTGTGGGGCGTCGTGGGCGCTCTCGTCAGCAGCGCCGTCGTGGCCGATGACCATCACCTCGGTGGTGACAGCGTCGCAGCCATCGGCTCGTGGAAGCGGGTCATTGTAGATCATGACGTTGGTGGGGAAGGTGTCGAACAAGGCCGTGTCGGAGTCGACATGCATCGGGTCGGTGGAGCCAACCGACTCCAGATCCACAGCGGGCTCGCTGGAGACATGGAGCTGGCCGAGGAGGTTGGCGAGGTGGTCGGTGCCCGCATCGGAGGCGAGCTCGTTGGAGATGAGGGTTTCGTCGAGGAGATTGGCGAGGCTGCTCGCCGCACAGGCATTGGTGACGCCTTGCAGCGCGTCGTGGCAAGCGCCATCGGGCCTGCCGGGCTGGCTACGCTCGCGGGGGAGGAAGAGGGTTCCCGTCCAGAAAAGGTTTCCGGACGATGGTGCACCTGGCCCCATGGTGGGCGCCAAATGTCGGGTGGTAGGTGCGACATATGCCAACGGGTGGCTTATCATTGTGGGAGCCAGTAAGACGTCGCCGGTGCCTGGAAACGGGATGAGGCGAAGACATGCACGCCGGCGAATCTTACCCAGCTTCGGGGCTCTCCGTGGAGATAACACCCCTACTGCTGCTCTGCGGGGTCTCCGCATGATCACTAGATGGACAAGTAGCTACACAATGCTCCTTGAGCTGTTCGGTGGGAGGAGGAAGAAGGGCACGACTAGCTTGCTTCTTCTCCTTATGTGGTGTCTAAAACTAGCTGGGGTCCAACCCTTTGCATGGGTGCCCCGGGGGGTTTATATAGGCCTACCCCCCGGGGTACAATGGTAATCCGACTGGGCGCGGGGCCCAGCCGTTTGTGACTACGCTCGCCGGCTTCTGCGCCGATTGCTGGGGCCCGCCGGCTGGTGGGTCCCGCCGGCTGCCAACTCCTGGGCAACAGGCAGGCCCCACTGCCAAGGGTCTTGTCGGTGGCTGGTGACTGCTGCCTCAACCTGATGACGAGGGCTTCGTCGAGGTAAGCATGGCTATAGTGCCGCCGTCCGGCGGGCGATCGCTGTAGCCTTACCGCGTCTTGTCTCCTTAATGGGGCGTCTCCGAGGGGGGAAGCGAGCCGGCTGCGGGGAGCCGGCCCCGTCTCGGGCCGACTGGGGGAGGCCTGGCCGCCTTCGGGCGTCTCTCTGCCCGAAGGGGCCCACCGCCCGTGGGCTGCGCTGGCGGCCCGTCGTGGGTGACATCAGGGTCAACATGGCAACAGTGCCGCGCCGGACGGGTCATGGCCACTCCGTACGGCGCACTGTGCCAGGCGTGCTCTGGGATTCGGGGGTGGCAGGCTTCACTGTAGCCACGCCCCATCACATCGCCGTTAGGTGGATGCAAACTTTGAGGGTACGGTCTCGACTGTTTTATGGGAGCCGGCTTCTTGGAGTCGGCCTCCTCACGGCCAGCTTCTCGAAGTCGGCCCTCCCATGGCTTTCTTCATGAGGGCTAAAGTCGGGCCGCCTTCCGAAAGCCGGCCTGGGTGACAGCCAGCAAGGGGAAGGCGGCCCCATGTCTTGGATTCTTGAGAGCCGGACGGGCTCGTAATTTTTTCAGAAGGGCCAGGGGAAGCCGGCTAGGCTACCCATGGCTATTTACTCCGACACCATACCTACCTATTATGGCATTTCCATAGCCATTCCGAGATATATTAACATGCAACTTTCCACCGTTCCGTTTATCATGACACATTCATCATTGTCATATTGCTTTGCATGATCATGTAGTTGACATTGTATTTGTGGCAAACCCATCGTTCATAATTTTTCATACATGTCACTCTTGATTCATCGCAGTCCCGATACACCGCCGGAGGCATTCATATAGAGTCATCTTCTGTTCTAGCATCGAGTTGTAATCATTGAGTTGTAAATAAATAGAAGTGTGATGATCATCATTTTCTAGAGCATTGTCCCAAGTGAGGAATAAAAAAAAGGTAGAGAAAGGCCATAAAAAAGGAGAAGGCCCAAAAAAATAGAAAAAAGAGAAATGCCATAAAAAAGAGAAGGCCAAACAAAAAAAATAAAAAATGAGAGAAAAAGAGAGAAGGGACAATGCTACTATCCTTTGCCACACTTGTGCTTCAAAGTAGCACCGTAATCTTCATAATAGAGAGTCTCTTGTTTTGTCACTTTCATATACTAGTAGGAATTTTTCATTATAGAACTTGGCTTGTATATTCCAACAATGGGCATCCTCAAGTGCCCTAGGTCTTCGTAAGCAAGCAAGTTGGATGCACACCCACTTAGTTTCTTTTGTTGATCTTTCATACATTTATAGCTCTAGTGCATCCGTTGCATGGCAATCCCTACTCCTTGCATTAACATCAATCGATGGGCATCTCCATAGCCCATTGATTAGCCTCGTCGATGTGAGACTTTCTCCTTTTTGTCTTCTCCACATAACCCCCTCATTATTCTATTCCACCCATAGTGCTATATCCATGGCTCGCGCTCATGTATTGCGTGAAAGTTTATAGGTTTGAGATTACTAAAGTATGAAAGAATTTCTTGGCTTGTCATCGGGGTTGTGCATGATGAGAGCATTCTTGTGTGATGAAAATGGAGCATGACTAAACTATATGATTTTGTAGGGATGAACTTTCTTTGGCCATGTTATTTTGAGAAGACATAATTGCTTAGTTAGTATGCTTGAAGTATTATTATTTTTATGTCAATATGATCTTTTGTCTTGAATCTTTTGGATCTGAATATTCATGCCACAATTAAGAAGAAATACATTGAAATTATGCCAAGTAGCATTCCACATCAAAAATTCTGTTTTTATCATTTACCTACTCGAGGACGAGCAGGAATTAAGCTTGGGGACGCTGATACGTCTCCAACGTATCTATAATTTTTGATTGCTCCATGCTATATTATCTACTGTTTTGGATGTTTATGGGCTTTATTATACACTTTTATATCATTTTTGGGACTAACCTATTAACCCAGAGCCCAGTGCCAGTTTCTGTTTTTACATTGTTTTAGGGTTTCGAAGAAAAGGAAAATCAAATGGAGTCCAATTGACCTGAAACTTCACGGAACTCATTTTTGGAAGGAAAGAAGCCCAGAAGACTTGAAGTGCACGTAAGGGAAGCTTCAAGGAGGCCACGAGGTAGGGGGCCCCCCACCCCCCTAGGGCTTGATACGTCTCCAACGTATCTATAATTTTTGATTGCTCCATGCTATATTATCTACTGTTTTAGAGATTATTGGGCTTTATTATCCACTTTTATATTATTTTTGGGACTAACCTATTAACCGAGGCCCAGCCCAGAATTGCTGTTTTTGCCTGCTTTAGGGTTTCAAAGAAAAGGAATATCAAACGGAGTCCAAACAGAATGAAACCTTCAGAAACGTGATTTTCTCATCAGATAAGATCCAGGAGACTTGGACCCTCCGTCAAGAAAGCCATGAGGTGGTCACGAGGGTGGAGGGCACCCCCTAGGGCGCGCCCCTTGCCTCGTGGGCCCCTCGAAGCTCCACTGACGTACTTCTTCCTCCTATATATATCCACGTACCCCCAAACGATCGGGGACGGAGCCAAAAACCTAATTCCACCGCCGCAACTTTCTGTATCCACGAGATCCCATCTTGGGGCCTGTTCTGGAGCTCCGCCAGAGGGGGCATCGATGATGGAGGGCTTCTACATCATCATCCAAGCCCCTCCGATGAAGTGTGAGTAGTTTACTTCAGACCTACGGGTCCATAGCTAGTAGCTAGATGGCTTCTTCTCTCTTTTTGGATCTCAATACAATGTTCTCCCTTTCCCTCGTGGAGATCTATTCGATGTAATCTTCTTTTTGCGGTGTGTTTGTTGAGACTGATGAATTGTGGGTTGATGATCAAGTCTATCTATGAATAATATTTGAATCTTCTCTGAATTCTTTTATGTATGATTGGTTATCTTTGCAAGTCTCTTCGAATTATCAGTTTGGTTTGGCCTACTAGATTGGTTGTTCTTGCCATGGGAGAAGTGCTTAGCTTTGGGTTCGATCTTGCGGTGTCCTTTCCTAGTGACAAAAGGGGCACCAAGGCACGTATTGTATCGTTGCCATCGAGGATAACAAGATGGATTTTTTATCGTATTGCATGAAACTATCCCTCTACATCATGTCATCTTGCTTAAGGCGTTACTCTGTTTTTAACTTAATACTCTAGATGCATGCTAGATAGCGGTCGATGAGTGGAGTAATAGTAGTAGATGCAGAATCATTTCGGTCTACTTGTCTCGGATGTGATGCCTATATACATGATCATACCTAGATATTCTCATAACTATGCTCAATTCTGTCAATTGCTCAACAGTAATTTTTTCACCCACCGTAGAATACTTATGCTCTTGAGAGAAGCCACTAGTGAAACCTATGGCCCCCGGGTCTCTTTCTCATCATGTCAATCTCCATCACTTTATTATTGCTTTGCTTTTTTACTTTATTTACTTTGCATCTCTATACCAAAAATATTGTTTATCATCTCTATCAGATCTCACTTTTGTAAGTGACCGTGAAGGGATTGACAACCCCTAAGCGCGTTGGTTGCATTGAGCTATTGTTTTTGTGTAGGTACGAGGGACTCGAGCGTAGCCTCCTACTGGATTGATACCTTGGTTTTCAAAAACTGAGGGAAATACTTACGCTACTTTGCTGCATCATCCCTTCCTCTTCGGGGAAATCCAACGCAGTGCTCAAGAGGTAGCAAGAAGAATTTCTGGCGCCGTTGCCGGGGAGTCTGCGCAAAAGTCAACATACCAAGTACCCATCACAATCCCTATCTCCGGCATTACATTATTTGCCATTTGCCTCCCGTTTTCCTCTCCCCAACTTCACCCTTGCCGTTTTATTCACCCTCTTTCTCTCTCCTTCCTCCCTCTCTATTTGCCTCTTTTGCCCGTTTGCTTTTTGTTTGCTCGTGTGTTAGTTTGCTTGTTTGTCGCGATGGCTCTACCTAGATTTGGTGATCTTCACCTTAAAAGGATAGAGGAGATCAAAAACAACGTCAGGAAGTTTATGGTTTCGCAATTTGAGCATAACAATTTCTTTAGAAATGAGCTTAAGGAACAAAAAAGTTTCACGAATTATATGAATAAAGAGCTCGATGATATGTCTAAAGAATTTGATGGTATAAGATACCAAATTGCCCATCTTGAAAAATTAACTGCTGAAATTTCGGATATACAAGCTACCTTAGTCAATAAGATGGCCGCTAAACCGGATTCCTATGAAAATAATGGTGAATATCTAAAAGTTATTGATGTGTACCCTATTAAATATTTGTTTTGCAATATGAATCTTGATAATGATGGGACTGATTATGATCTACCTTTACCTAGAAGGCGTTCTAAAAATTCAGAATTTGTTGATCTTGATGCTAAATTCGATAAAAGTGGGATTGAAGAAATTAAAACCCTAGATGTTGCTAAACCCACTATTATGGATTTCAAGGAATTTAACTATGAAAATTGCTCTTTGATTGATTGTATTTCCTTGTTGCAATTCGTGCTAAAATCTCCTCACGCTTATAGCCAAAATAAAGCGTTTACTAAACATATCGTTGATGCCTTGATTCAATCTTATGAAGAAAAACTTGAATTGGAAGTTTCTATCCCTAGAAAACTTTATGATGAGTGGGAACCAACTATTAAAATTAAAATTAAAAATTATGGGTTTTATGCTTTGTGTGATTTGGGTGCTAGTGTCTCTACTATTCCCAAAACTTTGTGTGATTTACTAGATTTCCGTGATTTTGACGATTGCTCTCTAAACTTGCATCTTGGGGATTCCACTATTAATAAACCTATGGGAAGAATTAATGATGTTATTATTGTTGCAAATAGGAATTATGTGCCCGTAGATTTTATCGTTCTTGATATAGATTGCAATCCTTCTTGCCCTATTATTCTTGGTAGACCTTTCCTTAGAACGGTTGGTGCAATTATTGATATGAAGGAAGGGAATATTAGATTTAAATTTCCATTAAAAAAGGGCATGGAACACTTCCCTAGAAAGAAAATAAAATTACCATATGAATCTATCATGAGAGCCACTTATGGATTGCCTACCAAAGATGGCAATACCTAGATCTATTCTTGCTTGTTATGCCTAGCTAGGGGCGTTAAACGATAGCGCTTGTTGGGAGGCAACCCAATTTTATTTTTATTACTTGTTTTTTTCTTCTGTTTAGTAATAAATAAATTATCTAGCCTCTGTTTTGGTTGTGTTTTTTGTGTTTAATTAGTGTTTGTGCCAAGTAGAACCGTTGGGAAGACTTGGGGAAAGTCTTGTTGAACTTGCTTTAAAGACAGAAACTTTAGCGCTCACAAGAACTGCTGTCATTTTTATTTGGAAAGTGATATTTAGTTAATTCTTTTTGCAGGTGATTAATAGATAAATTAATCACTCCCAGAAATTTATTTTAGAATTCTTTAGGTTCCAGATCTTGCGCTAGCTACAGATTACTACAGACTGTTCTGTTTTTGACAGATTCTGTTTTTCGTGTGTTGTTTGCTTATTTTGATGAATCTATGGCTAGTAAAATAGTTTATAATCCATAGAGAAGTTGGAATACAGTATGTATAACACCAATATAAATAAATAATGAGTTCATTAAAGTACCTTGAAGTGGTCTTTTGTTTTCTTTCCCTAACGGAGCTCACGAGTTTGCTACTTTAAGTTTTGTGTTGTGAAGTTTTCAAGTTTTGGGTAAAGATTTGATGGATTATGGAACAAGGAGTGGAAAGATCCTAAGCTTGGGGATTCCCATGGCACCCACAAGATAATATAATGACACTTAAAAGCCAAAGCTTGGGGATGCCCCGGAAGGCATCCTCTCTCTTCGTCTACTTCTATCGGTAACTTCACTTGGAGCTATATTTTTATTCACCACATGATATGTGTTTTGCTTGGAGCGTCTTTTATGATTTGAGTCTTTGCTTGTTAGTCTAACACAATAATCCTTGCTGTACACACCTTTTGAGAGAGCCATACATGATTTGGAATTTGATAGAATACTCTATGTGCTTCACTTATATCTTTTGAGCTTTATAATTTGCTCTAGTGCTTCACTTATATCTTTTAGAGCATGGTGGTGGATTTGTTTTAGACTATTGATCTCTCATGCTTCACTTAGATTATTTCGAGAGTCTTAATAGCATGGTAATTTGCTTAAAATCCTAATATGCTTGGTATGCAAGATTAATAACAAAACTTTCGTATGAGTGTGTTGAATACTAAGAAAAGTTTGATGCTTGATGATTGTTTAGAGATATGGAGGTAATAATATCAAAGTCATGCTAGTTGAGTAGTTGTGAAATTGAGAAATACTTGTGTTGAAGTTTGCAAGTCCCATAGCATGCACGTATGGTAAACGTTATGCAACAAATTTGAAACATGAGGTGTTATTTGATTATCTTCCTTATGAGTGGCAGTCGGGGACGAGCGATGGTCTTTTCCTACCAATCTATCCCCCTAGGAGCATGCGCGTAGTGCCGAGGTTTTTGATGACTTGTAGATATTTGCAATAAGTATGTGAGTTCTTTATGACTAATGTTGAGTCCATGGATTATACGCACTCTCGCCCTTCCATCCTTGCTAGCTTCTTCGGTACCGTGCATTGCCCTTTCTCACATTGAGAGTTGGCGCAAACTTCGTCGGTGCATCCAAACCCCGTGATATGATACGCTCTTTCACACATAAACCTCCTTATGTCTTCCTCAAAACAGACACCATACCTACATATTATGGCATTTCCATGGCCATCCGAGATATATTGCCATGCAACTTTACATCATTCTATTCATCATGACACACTCATCATTGTCATATTGCTTAGCATGATCATGTAGTTGACATAGTATTCGTGGCAAAGCCACCGTTCATAATTCTTTCATACATGTCACTCTTGGTTCATTGCATATCCCGGTACACCGTCGTAGGCATTCATATAGAGTCATCTTTGTTCTAGTATTGAGTTGTACTCATTGAGTTGTAAATAAATAGAAGTGTGATGATCATCATTATTAGAGCATTGTCCCAAGTGAGGAATAAAAAAAAGAGAAAGGACATAAAAAAGATAAGGCCCAAAAAAGAGAAAGGCCATAAAAAAGAGAAGGCCCATAAAAATGAGAGAAAAATAGAGAAGGGACAATGTTACTATCCTTTTACCACACTTGTGATTCAAAGTAGGACCATGATCTTCATAGTAGAGAGTCTCTCATGTTATCACTTTCATATACTAGTGGGAATTTTTCATTATAGAACTTGGCTTGTATATTCCGACAATGGGCCTCCTCAAGTGCCCTAGGTCTTCATGAGCAAGCAAGTTGGATGCACACCCACTAGTCTCTTTTGTTGAGCTTTCATACATTTATAGCTCTACTGCATCTGTTGCATGGCAATCCCTACTCCTTGCATTAACATCAATCGGTGGGCATCTCCATAGCCCATTGATTAGCCTCGTTGATTTGAGACATTCTCCTTTTTTGTCTTCTCCACATAACCCCCCTCCATTATACTCTATTCCACCCATAGTGCTATGTCCATGGCTCGCGCTCATATATTGCATGAAAGTTTATAGGTTTGCGATTACTAAAGTATGAAACAATTTCTTGGCTTGTCATCGGGGTTGTGCATGATGATAGCATTCTTGTGTGACGAAAATGAAACATGACTAAACTATATGATTTTGTAGGGATGAACTTTCTTTGGCCATGTTATTTTGAGAAGACATAATTGCTTAGTTAGTATGCTTGAAGTATTATCATTTTTATGTCAATATGAACTTTTGTCTTGAATCTTTCAGATCTGAATATTCATACCACAATTAAGAAGAAATACATTAAAATTATGCCAAGTAGCACTCAACATCAAAAATTCTGTTTTTATCATTTACCTACTCGAGGACGAGCAGGAATTATCTTGGGGATGCTTGATACGTCTCCAACGTATCTATAATTTTTGATTGCTCCATGCTATATTATCTACTGTTTTAGACATTATTGGGCTTTATTATCCACTTTTATATTATTTTTGGGACTAACCTATTAACCGGAGGCCCAACCCAGAATTGTTGTTTTTTGCCTGTTTTAGGGACTCGAAGAAAAGGAATGTCAAATGGAGTCCAAACGGAATGAATCATTCGAAAACATGATTTTCTCATCAGATAAGATCCAGGAGACTTGGATCCTCCGTCAAGAAAGCCACGAGGTGGTCACGAGAGTGGAGGGCGCCCCCCTAGGGCGTGCCCCCTTGCCTCGTGGGCCCCTCAAAGCTCCACCGACATACTTCTTCCTCCTATATATATCCACGTACCCCCAAACGATCGGGGACGAAGCCAAAAACCTAATTCGACCACTGTAACTTTCTGTATCCACGAGATCCCATCTTGGGGCCTGTTCTGGAGCTTCGATAGAGGGGGCATCGATCACGGAGGGCTTCTACATCATCATCCAAGCCCCTCCGATGAAGTGTGAGTAGTTTACTTCAGAACTACGGGTCCATAGCTAGTAGCTAGATGGCTTCTTCTCTCTTTTTGGATCTC
Organism: Triticum dicoccoides; assembly: GCF_002162155.2. NCBI lineage: Eukaryota > Viridiplantae > Streptophyta > Magnoliopsida > Poales > Poaceae > Triticum > Triticum dicoccoides. The sequence continues at coordinate 225,015,946 of NC_041388.1, read as the reverse complement.
AATACAATGTTCTCTCCCTCCCTCGTGGAGATCTATTCGATGTAATCTTCTTTTTGCGGTGTGTTTGTTGAGACCGATGAATTGTGGGTTTATGATCAAGTCTATCTATGAATAATATTTGAATCTTCTCTGAATTCTTTTATGTATGATTGGTTATCTTTGCAAGTCTCTTCGAATTATCAGTTTGGTTTGGCCTACTAGATTGGTTGTTCTTGCCATGGGAGAAGTGCTTAGCTTTGGGTTCGATCTTGCGGTGTCCTTTCCTAGTGACAGAAGGGGCAGCAAGGCACGTATTGTATCGTTGCCATCGAGGATAACAAGATGAGGTTTTTATCATATTGCATGAAACTATCCCTCTACATCATGTCATCTTGCTTAAGGCGTTACTCTGTTTTTAACTTAATACTCTAGATGCATGCTGGATAGCGGTCGATGAGTGGAGTAATAGTAGTAGATGCGGAATCGTTTCAGTCTACTTGTCTCGGACGTGATGCCTATATACATGATCATACCTAGATATTGTCATAACTATGCTCAATTCTGTCAATTGCTCAATAGTAATTTGTTCACCCACCGTAGAATACTTATGCTCTTGAGAGAAGTCACTAGTGAAACCTATGGCCCCCGGGTCTCTTTCTCATCATATCAATCTCCATCACTTTCTTATTACTTTGCTTTTACTTTATTTAATTTGCATCTCTATACCAAAAATACCAAAAATATTATTTATCATCTCTATCAGATCTCACTTTCGTAAGTGACCATGAAGGGATTGACAACCCCTAAGCGTGTTGGTTGCGTTGAGCTATTGTTTTTGTGTAGGTACGAGGGACTCGAGTGTAGCCTCCTACTGGATTAATACCTTGGTTCTCAAAAACTGAGGGAAATACTTATGCTACTTTGTTGCATCATCCCTTCCTCTTCGGGGAAATCCAACGCAGTGCTCAAGAGGTAGTAGGGAGCGCCCTCCACCCTCATGGGCCCCTCGTGGCCCCCCTGACGTACTTCTTCCACCTATATATCTCCATATACCCTAAAACTTCCGGAGAGTACAATAGATCGGGAGTTCCGCCGCCAGAAGCCTCCGTAGCCACCGAAAGCCAATCTAGACCCGTTCCGGCACCCTGCCGGAGGGGGCAATCCTTCTCCGGTGGCCATCTTCATCATCCCGGTGCTCTCCATGATGAGGAGGGAGTAGTTCTCCCTCGGGGCTGAGGGTATGTACCAGTAGCTATGTGTTTGATCTCTCTGTCTCTCTCTCTCTCGTGTTCTTGAGGTGATACGATCTTGATGTATCGCGAGATTTGCTATTATATCTGGATCCTATGGTGTTTCTTCCCCCCTCTACTCTCTTGTAATGGATTGAGTTTCCCCTTTGAAGTTATCTTATCGGATTGAGTCTTTAAAGATTTGAGAACACTTGATGTATGTCTTGCCGTGCGTATCTGTGGTGACAATGGGATATCCCGTGATTCACTTGATGTATGTTTTGGTGATCAACTTGCGGGTTCTGCCCATGAACCTATGTATAGGGGTTGGCACACGTTTTCATCGTGATTCTCCAGTAGAAACTTTGGGGCACTCTTTGATGTCATATGTGTTTGTTGAATAGATGAATCTGAGACTGTGTGATGCATATCATATAATCATACCCACGGATACTTGAGGTGACATTGGAGTATCTAGGTGACATTAGGGTTTTGGTTGATTTGTGTCTTAAGGTGTTATTCTAGTATGAACTCTAGGGCTGTTTGTGACACTTATAGGAATAGCCCAACGGATTGATTGGAAAGAATAACTTTGAGGTGGTTTCGTACCCTACCATATTCTCTTCGTTCATTCTCCGCTATTAGTGACTTTGGAGTGACTCTTTGTTGCATGTTGAGGGATAGTTATGTGATCCAATTATGTTATTATTGTTGAAAGGACTTGCACTAGTGAAAGTATGAACCCTAGGCCTTGTTTCCTATCATTGCAATACCGTTTATGCTCACTTTTATCATTAGTTACCTTGAGGTTTTTATAATTTCAGATTACAAATACCATTGTCTACTATCCATATTTCACTTGTCTCACCATCTCTTCACCGAACTAGTGCACCTATACAATTTACCATTGTATTGGGTGTGTTGGGGACACAAGAGACTCTTTGTTATTTGGTTGCAGGGTTGCTTGAGAGAGACCATCTTCATCCTACGCCTCCTACGGATTGATAAACCTTAGGTCATCCACTTGAGGGAAATTTTCTACTGTCCTACAAACCTCTGCACTTGGAGGCCCAACAACGTCTACAAGAAGAAGGTTGTGTAGTAGACATCAGCGAGCTAGAGGGGGGAGAGATCTTCGTGCGCACCCCAGTGTTCGAACCTCAAGGGTTTTGCCAGAACCCGAAATCCGACAACGACCTCCTCCTCCTCAACTTAGTGCGCCAGGCCACCGACTGGCGGCTAAGGAGCGGTGGCTTTTGTGGCAAGGTCAAGGTGCCTCTCAGCAAAGGCATCCAAGGCTTCCAGCCGGTTGAGGAAGAACAATGTCATAGTGTCCTCAGTGGCCTTGTAGATACCTATGTACATGATTTGCTCGTACATGTGGATATGTAGGTCGAGGAATTCTTGCAGGGCGAGGCGCCTCGCGGCGAGCGCGACCTCCAGGTGGACATTCTTCGTGGCGTCGGCGGGCAGTCACAGGGCCACCAATGCTTGAAAGAGGTTCCAGCCATGGAGGCCGATTAGGGTGGCAGGCAATGAGGAGCCCGGACGCGCGGGCTGGAGGATTACGGCGATGTCGTCCCCGAGCTTCTTGAGGACGGTGAACTTGTTGGTGGTGGCAACGATCATCTGGTCCAACTGAGAGTCATAGTTGGCGTTGACGGTGGCCATCCACCAGCCGGTTGCGAACACGTTTGGAGATGATCCTCAGCACCATGCCGCAGGCTGGCGTCATGGACCATCTGGCACAACCACTTCCTGCTCGTGCGCATCACCGCCATGGGTCTGGAGTGAGCACTTTTACGCTTAGTGTAGGTGCTTAGGCAAATGCTTAGGTGCGTATGATGTTGTAGATGCATTGGAATGGAGGGGCGCCTTTATATGAGTGCAAACTGCGTTGCATTCACATCGTGCAACCTATTTTCCTGGTCCTCCTCCCATTACTTCCCTCATGCTTGCACGATGCAAATTGAAGGAGGATGCATCATTGGCCCTTTAACATTTCAGGAACCGCTACCCCTCTCTCGTCTGCATTAAAGTCAAATCGGGAACTACGCCGCCCGCTGTCAAGTCGAATAGTAATGCACCGCCCGCTGCACGCCCGGCTGAACACGCCTCCTCGCCTCCATCAAACATGTCTGTTAAACTCGCATGCAAACCGAGAAACCTACTCCGGCCACATGTCCGTTCATGAACAGGCCGGAATTAAACGCAACACCGGCCGAGCTCCTCCCGTCCGCCCTCAGTTTAAACTAGGCCATACGCCGGCCAAGCTCCTACCGTCCGCCCTCTATTTAAACGAGGCCAGACAGACAGCGGGCAAGAACCGCACCCCTCCGCCGCTCCCCCATCTCCTCCACCATTTTCTCCACTCTTCCGATGGCATCCCAGGAGCCATTCTCCGGTATAATACCGGGCTGGGTGGCCCGCCGAGCCCTCTAGATACGGGCGAGGCTGCTCGGCGAGTTGCTCCACGCCGGCACGACAGCGAACACGCCGGTACGAGCGTCGTCGTTGCTGCCGCAATGTACCGCGCCACCAGTGTCTGCAGTGGCCGCGCCTCCCGTGTCTGTGGGCGCGCCTCCCATGCATGTGGCCGCGCCTCCTGTGCCTACGGCAACGCCATGCAGGTAGAGACAGAAGCCGGGTGTGTGGAGAGCGATGAGTCGGTGGCCAGCTTCTCCGTGTCCGCCGCCATCATCAAGGAGAAGTAGAACACGGGAGGCCGCTGCCACTTGGGTCCCATGAAGGCCATCACCGAGGTGACGACTGCACATTCAGGTGGTTTGTTTGCTACTTCGTCTCTTTCGAGGACCTTCGTCGACCCCGCAAGTGTCTGCCGGACATGAGGAAGACAATGGGATCCGCGGGCGGCCATTTAGATTAGGTACTCCCTCTCCTACTGGCGGGAAATATTTGTTCTAAGAATGGATAAATTGGATGTGTCTATAACTAAAATAAGTCTAGATACATCCATTCCTAGGACAAGTATTTCTGGACGGAGGGAGTATTAATTATACCAAGAGAGTCGGGTTAGCACCGCTTAGTTCATGTAAATGTAATGAAATCCATCATGTTTATACGAAGATCCGGTTTTTTATACGAAATCCTGCATGCTTATATGAAAACAGTCCGTGTTTGCACGAATTTCATCTGGTTGGTTAGAGTTGTGAAAATGTATGCCGCTGGCGTTTGATGTCGTCCTCCGCGGAAGGAAGCGGGAGGAAATTTGCCGGCTGCCATTGGAGATGCTCTTATGTTGGAAATAATAGAGTCACATCCAATCCATTTGAGTTAATTGTGTGTATGATTCTCCTTCTATAAAAAGTTAATTGCATGTACACTATACACGTGACTTACAGGTTGGCTACAGTTTCGTACAAAAAGTTAAAAAGAAACAAGTCCATCCTTAATCTTGTATTCTAAGTACTCTGTGGGTTTCACTGTCAGTATAGTAGCCAAAGAAGTATATATTAACTAAGTAATATATAATATAAAAATCTAAAGTTAAAGACAGAATTCGAACTCGGGTCATCGTGTTGCGAGCATCCGACGCTAACCAGTCCAACACATTTTTGTTGTAGACCATGCTGGAGATATATCTCCATGTCTACTCTTATACTCAATCCATTCCTAAATATTTGTCTTTTCAGATTTCAAATGGAGTACCACATACAGATGTGTATGTATACATATTTTAGAGCGTCGATTCACTCATTTACCGTATGTAGTCACTTGTTGAAATATCTAAAAAGAAAAATATTTAGGAACAGAGGGAGTAGAAAACAGAGTTGGTGATGATGGTGTGCGTGCCATCCTGCAATATAGGCCGTCAGATTTATATCTAACGGATAGGAAGGAAACTATCACAATTTTGCAAAAATATACCCACACCCCTCTCCACGTTTGCAAATAAGGCCTTCCCTTCACTCAAAATATATTCCTTGTGGATGTTTATATGAGGTGGGGGAGGGATGTGGTTTGTTTCAAGATACTAAGTGGTTTCTGCAAATTGTAGCAGAGAAGTGGGATCTTGTTGCAGAAATGCCACGACTTACATCATAGTCGTTAGATGCAGACCTGATGGTCAAAAATAACGGATGGCAGACACACCATCATCACCAACTGAGTCTTTTATAGGAGTTAGAGATAAAAACAGAGTTGGTGATGATGGTGTGCCTGCCATCCTGCAATATAGGCCATCCGATTTATATCTGACGGATAGGAAGGAAACAATGGCAATTTTGCAAAAATATACCCACACCCAAGGTTGCCAGAATCTCGATTCTGTTATACGATTCTATGACTTTACGATCCAAACTAACCCCTATGATTCTACTATTTTAGTTCATAGAATCTACGTTTCTACGATCCTGATAGTGAAGATTCTACGATTTGCGATCTTACCATCGGAGCTCCGATCCGATTCAAAATCGCGATTCTGACAACCTTGCCCACACCCCTCTCCACATTTGCAAATAAGGCCTTCCCTTGTTCATCCTTTTCTCTCACAAGATAAACTACTCATATAAATGCATCTCGATGTTCCGTGCAATGCATGGGCATCTTGCTAGTCTCTCACAAGATAAACTACTCATACAAATGCATCTTGATGTTCTGGGCAACTCACGGGCATCTGATACGTCCATTTTGCATCATGCTTTTATATCGATATTTATTGCATTATGGACTGTTATTTCACTTTATGTCACAATACTTATGGCTATTCTCTCTTATTTTACAAGGTTTACATAAAGAGGGAGAATGCCGGCAGCTGGAATTCTGGGCTGGAAAAGGAGCAAATATTAGAGACCTATTCTGTGCAACTCCAAAAGTCCTGAAACTCCACGGAACGTCTTAAAATAAATAAAGAAAAATCCTCGCAAAAGATGAAGGCCAGGGGGCCCACACCCTTCTCACGAGGGTGGGGGGCGCCCCCCTACCTCGTGGGCGCCCTGGTGGCTCTCCGACGTCCATCTTCTCCGATATGAGGTCTTTCGATGATAAAAAAATAGGAAGGAACTTTTCGGGACGAGACTCCGCCGCCACGAGGCGGAACCTTGGCGGATCCAATCTAGAGCTCCGGCAGAGCTATTCTATCGGGGATACTTCCCTCCCGGAGGGGGAAATCATCACCATCGTCATCACCAACGCTCCTCTCATCGGGAGAGGGCAATATCTATCAACATCTTCACCAGCACCATCTCATCTCCAAACCCTAGTTCATCTCTTGTATCCAATTCTTGTCTCAAAGTCCGGGATTGGTGCTAGTAGGTTGCTAGTAGTGTTGATTACTCCTTGTAGTTGATGCTAGTTGGTTTAATTGGTGGAAGATCATATGTTCAGATCATATATGCATATTATTACCCCTCTGATTATGAACATGAATATGCTTTTTGAGTAATTACGTTCGTTCCCGAGGACAAGGGAGAAGTCTTGCTATGAGTAGTCATGTGAATTTGGTATTCGTTTGATATTTTGATAAGATGTATGTTGTCTAGCCTCTAGTGGTGTTATGTGAATGTCGACTACATAACACTTCACCATTATTTGGGCCTAGAGGAAGGCATTGGGGAGTAATAAGTAGATGATGGGTTGCTAGAGTGACAGAAGCTTAAACCCTAGTTTATGCGTTGCTTCATAAGGGGCTGATTTGGATCCATATGTTTCATGCTATGGTTAGGTTTACCTTAATACTTTTGTTGTAGTTGTGGATGCTTGCAATAGAGGTTAATCATAAGTGGGATGCTTGTTCAAGTAAGAACAACACCCAAGCACCGGTCCACCCACATATCAAATTATCAAAGTATCGAACGCGAATCATATGAACGTGATGAAAACTAGCTTGACGATATTCCCATGTGCCCTCGGGAGCGCTTTTCCTATTATAAGAGTTTGTTCCGGCTTGTCCTTTGCTACAAAAGGATTGGGCCACCCTGCTGCACTTTATTTACTATTGTTACTTGTTGCTCGTTACAATTTATCCTATCACAAAACTATCTGTTACCACTTATTTCAGTACTTGCAGAGAATACCTTGCTGAAAACCGCTTAGCATTTCCTTCTGCTCCTCGTTGGGTTCGACACTCTTACTTATCAAAAGTACTACGATAGATCCCCTGTACTTGTGGGTCGTCAAGACTCTTTTCTGGCGCCGTTTCCGGGGAGTGTAGCGCCTTTGGTAGGTGGAATTTGGTAAGGAAAAATTTATATAGTGTGCTGAAATTTACTGTCACTTGTTACTATGGAAAGTAATTCTCTGAGGGGCTTGTTCGGGGTATCTTCACCCCGTCCAGTAGAGCAAAGAGTTGCTCCTCAACCTACTGAACCTATTGAAAATGAAACTCCTTTTGAATTTCCTTCGGCTATGATGGAAAAACTGCTAGCTAACCCTTTTACAGGAGATGGAACAAAGCATCCTGATGAGCACTTAATATATGTGGATGAAGTTTGTGGATTATTTAAGCTTGCAGGTATACCCGATGATGTTGCTATGAAGAAGGTCTTCCCTTTATCTTTGAAGGGAGACGCATTGATATCGTATAGGCTATGTGATGATATGAGATCATGGAACTATAAAAGATTGAAGTTGGAATTTCATCAAAAGTATTACCCTATGCATCTTATTCATCGTGATCGCAATTATATATATAATTTCTGGCCTTGCGAAGGAGAAAGCATCGCTCAAGCTTGGGGGAGGCTTAAATCAATGTTATATTCATGCCCCAATCATGAGCTCCCAAGAGAAATAATTATGCAAAGTTTTTATGCTCGGCTTTCTGAAAACAATCGCACCATGCTCGATATTTCTTGGGCTGGCTCTTTTATGATGAAGACTATTGAATTCAAATGGAATTTATTGGACAGAATTAAACGCAACTCTGAAGATTGGGACCTCGACGAAGGTAAAGAGTCAGGTATGACACCTAAGTTTGATTGTGTTAAATCTTTTATGGATACTGGTATTTTCCGTAAGTTTAGCACTAAATATGGACTTGACTCTGAGATAGTAGCTTCTTTCTGTGAATCCTTTGCTACTTATGTTGATCTCCCTAAGGAGAAGTGGTTTAAATATCATCCTCCCATAGAAGTAAAAGTAGCTGCACCTATTAAAGTTGAAGAAAAGACTGTCACTTATAATGATCCTATTATCCCTACTTCTTATGTTGAGAAACCACCTTTCCCCGTTAGAGTAAAGGATCATGCTAAAGCTTCAACTGTTGTTCGTAAAAGCAATATTAGAACTTATACACCTCCTGAGCAAGTTAAAGTAGAACCTAAAATTGCTATTGTTAAAGATCTCTTGTCTGATAATATTGATGGGCATGTTATTCAGTTCGAAGGTGAAACTGCTAGAATTGCTAAACCTTGTGCTAAAGATAAACATAGACCTATGGTAGGCGTGCCTGTTATTTCTGTTAAAATAGGAGATCATGGTTATCATGGCTTATGTGATATGGGTGCTAGTGCTAGTGTTATACCTCATGACTTATACAAAGAAATTATGCATGATATTGCACCTGTTGAGTTAGAAGATATTGATGTCACAATTAAACTTGCTAATAGAGATACTATTTCACCAATTGGAATTGTTAGAGATGTTGAAGTCTTGTGTGGGAAAACTAAATATCCTGCTGATTTTCTTGTTCTTACTTCCCCACAAGATAGCTTTTGTCCCATTATATTTGGAAGACCCTTCTTGAACACTATTAATGCTAAGATAGACTGCGAAAAGAATGTTGTTACTATTGGCTTGGATCAGATTCAACCAAGGTAATTAACTCAGGATCGATAGAGAAATCGTAATCCTTATCAGAAATACATATAGGTGAAGTAGCAAAAGCAGGGTCATGTTTCATTCTAGCATTCAAGGATTTTTCTATCAGCCTAGCCAACAATTTCTTAAGATCATAACTATCATTGCAAGCTAAAAAGTCTCTAGCAGTTTCTTCATCCATAACATAACCCTCAGGCACAACAGGCAATTCGTTTCTAGGGGGAGAATCTTCATAATCACTTTCATCAATATTATCAGTTTCAATAATTTCATTCTCTCTAACCCTAGCAAGTTGTTCATCAAGAAATTCACCTCGTGGCACAGTATTATCAAGCATAGAAATAGTTTCATCATAAACATCATGGAAAGCAGAAGTGGCATCATCAATAACATGCGACATATCAGAATGAATAGCAGGAGTAGGTGTCGCAAGTTTACTCATAACGGAAGGTGAATCAAGTGCGGAGCTAGATGGCAGTTCCTTACCTCCCCTCGTAGTTGAGGGCTAAATCTTGGTTCTTTCATCTTTCAAGTTCTTGATAGTGATCAACAGATATAAATCCCAAGTGACTCAAAGAATAGATCTATGCTCCCCGGCAACGGCGCCAGAAAATAGTCTTGATAACCCACAAGTATAGGGGATGGCAATAGTTTTCGAGGGTAGAGTATTCAACCCAAATTTATTGATTCGACACAAGGGTAGCCAAACAATATTCTCAAGTATTAACAGTTGAGTTGTCAATTCAACCGCACCTGAAAGACTTAATATCTGCACGAAAGTATTTAGTAGCAAAGTAATATGGAAGTAATGGTAGCAGTGGCAAAAGTAATAGTATTGGTTTTCTAGTGATTGTAACAGTGGCAACGGAAAAGTAACTTAGTAGAGATCAATATGTGAAAAGCTCATAGGCAATGGATCAGTGATGGATAATTATGTCGGATGCGATTCCTCATGCAACAGTTATAACATAGGGTGACACAGAACTAGCTCCAGTTCATCAATGTAATGTGGGCATGTATTCTGAATATAGTCATACCTGCTTATGGAAAAGAACTTTCATGATATCTTTTGTCCTACCCTCCCGTGGCAGCGGGGTCCTATTGGGAACAAAGGGATATTAAGGCCTCCTTTTAATAGAGTACCGGAACAAAGCATTAACACTTGGTGAATACATGAACTCCTCAAACTACGGTCATCACCCAGAGTGGTCCCGATTATTGTCACTTCGGGGTTACCGGATCATAACACATAGTAGGTGACTATTGACTTGCAAAATAGGATCAAGAACTCACATATATTCATGGAAACATAATAGGTTCAGATCTAAAATCATGGCACTTGGGCCCTAGTGACAAGCATTAAGCATAGAAAAGTCATAGCAACATCAATCTCAGAACATAATGGATACTAGGGATCAAACCCTAACAAAACTAACTCGATTACATGATAAATATCATCCAACCCATTAGCGTCCAGCAAGCCTACGATGGAATTAATCACACACGGTGGTGAGAATCATGAAATTGGTGATGGAGGAAGGTTGATGATGACGATGGCGATGGATTCCCCTCTCTGGAGCCCCAAACGGACTCCAGGTCAGCCCTCTCGAGAGAGATTAGGGCTTGGCGGCGGCTTCGTATCGTAAAACACGATGAATCCTTCTCCCTGATTTTTTCTCCCCGAACATGAATATATAGAGTCAGAGTTGAGGCCGGTGGCGCCTCAGAGGGCCCGCGAGACAGGGGGCCGGGCCCCAGGGGGGTGGGCGTGCCCCCACCCTCATGGACAGGGTGTGGGCCCCCTGACGTTGATTCTTTCGCCAGTATTTTTATATATTCCAAAAATATTCTCCGTGAAGTTTCAGGTCATTCCGAGAACTTTTATTTCTGCAAAAAAATAACACCATGGCAATTCTGCTGAAAACAGCGTCAATCCGGGTTAGTTCCATTCAAATCATGCAAGTTAGAGTCCAAAACAAGGTCAAAAGTGTTTGGAAAAGTAGAAATGATGGAGACATATCAAGCCATCACCACACTTTTTCACCAAAATTAGGATCTGATCTTGCAAAATAATGTGATTCATTTCTTTTGGAGTTTTCACAATCTTCCTTGGCATTTCCTTTTGTGTCTTTGAGTGATTGCTTATGTGGGGATAAAATTGCTTGCTTACGATAGATTGATTGGAGTGTGACGAGTAGAACTATCTGGAATTATGAGTGCGAAGAATCTTCATCGACAGTACAAGGCAAGTTCACGCTTTGATCAGACTCTTTTATACCCAGTTTTACTTGCATTAGTTTCACCCCAAAAGATTGCATGAGTAGGATTGGGAATATGTGGGTATTGCTATGTAGTTGATGTGGTAGGAACCTATTACCCTTTTGATCACCTCGGGAATATATGTTATGCTCATATTGCTTAGCCAAGCTCGTAGACGGGATTGGTATGTGAGAATCATGCAAGTTGTGATAGATAATAACTAAGGGTAACCTAAGGTGGCTACTTTAATACACATCTGGGTGGATTGGTTGCGGGCACTTGGGGAATCCAGTGTTGTCCTAGGAGATCTCGGGGTATCCGTGTGATCATCCTATGGAATGCCAGCCAGGCTCAAAGGGATCATAACATTATTTATGCCTAGAAACTTCTGTGTGTAGCCACAAGCCATTATGGGCTCTGGCGTAGTTGAGTAAGTTGTGGGAAACCTTTCCATTATAGGCTAGCAGATGTAGGGGATTGTAGGTGTACCGACCTATCTATCGGTTAAGGGTACCTCTTCAGAAAGACTATGTCTCAATCATCTGGTTCTCAAACATCAGGCAGTGCAAGAAAATCAACGGAGGAGATCGAGTCTTGTGGGGAAAAGTGCGCAAACCTCTATAGAGTGTATAAACAAATCATGATTTGCTGTGTCCCCGGTTATGGACAATTTGAGTGTCTGGTATTTGAATTATTGGTTGATCTCATCACTCTATTTAATGAAATTGTTGGGTTATTAATGATTTGGTGATTTTTTGGGATTGAGTTTGTGAAACCTTCTCAATATGGGTCATTTAACTTGGTAGTCAATAAAAATGTATTCCTTTGTTGTAGGGAAAAATATCTTTATGCCAAAATTAAACTTAGAGCCTCCACCAGCCAAATATGCATATAGAGATAGATATTTTCATTATTATTCTATGGTGTAAAATTGTCAGTACATTCAATGTACTGACCTACGTGGCTGCAACGTCTCATGTTGTAGGAATCATATGGCGAGTAAGTGATATGTTAGGGTTACGATGTCTACACTCAACTTTGTCGTTGGTGTTGTTGGGACTCCATAGCTTTGTTGTTGCTTCCGCTATATGGATTGAGGTAATGGCATTTACGTTAATTTATACATGTGATTTACCTCCGTTATAAATCCTCGAGTACTATGTGTGTCAGCATACCGATCCAGTGATGACACTTAAGCACAGAGACTTCGATCCGTTCGGGTCGGCTCGCTACAACCGGGGGCTTCACCATCTCTTCATCAACCTACTCCGGAGACTTTGGCGTCACCAGCCGACCAACTTCGTCATGTTAGCTGGACCAGGGGCTTTGCCTCGGCGAGCCAACCTTTAATAGCATCGCCATGCCGTCGCTTCATCGCCCATCAGGCAATGGGTGTGCAGATTGAGTCCCAATATAGGGAGTAACCTTTCTTCAGACTGTTACAACAGATAAACCAGGTGCTATTAATCCTAGTAATTTTTTCTTGCTTGGGTTTACTTTTTTCGAGGAATTATTACTCTGGTTTGTTCCTTCATCTGTACACAGGTATGGCAAGTGATGGCCGCATTAACGATGGTTGCACGATGGTTCGGTCAGTTTCCTGTCCGTAGTTCGGCGAACGCCTCATCGGGGACTCGGACTGCCCTGTGAATACAGGCTTTGTCACGCCAGCGCCCTACACCGACATTGGCTTCGAAGCCAGGCCACATCTATTTAAAAAAATATTTTGCGTGCATTAATTATGCGAGATTTTTCTTCTATATTTATATTATTATTTTTTGGATTGCACTATTTTACATGTGTAGGTAATCTACTTCGACTGCGTCACGTGGTCACTTCGGCAAGCCGACGTCGTCGTCCCAATCAGCGTACATCGGCTCGCGTGATCACCTTGTTGGTCGAAATGCCATACCGACATGTTCGGTTGCCTCAGTAACTTCAGCATCGCTGAGAGAGCTCTATCTCATCGAGTGTTCGACACACGGGCCATATTTCTTTTATTACTCACTTTGCATAAATTATTAATTATGCAACGATTTTTTATTTTTATTACTATTATCTCCAGCTTGCACTATTTTTTGTGCACAAGTAAATGTTCCGGGTTGAGCAGCGCTGTCACCTCGGCGTACCAACGTACCACGTCACTTCAGCTGGATTGGGGCTTCGTCATCACTTCATTAACCCACACCAAGGACTTAAGCGTCATAATGCCGGCCTGCTCCGTCGCCTAAGTCGGACTGGAGGATCCACCCCGCCACATTAGCTGTGCTATGTCACCACTTCAGAGTGCCGAGCTCTTTGCTCCTCCACCTCGGGACCAGCTTGGGGGCTGGGACCTCATCCCGCCATAAGCTCGGTCAGCGCATCGACACCGAGAAGATTAACTAGCTAAGTTGCTTCCATGCTCAGTTTTTTTAATTCTTGTTCGGTTCAACCAAACATTATATTTATGCTAACATATGTTTGTCAAAAATGAGGTTCATTAAAAACCACTTTTCTTTGCCCGTGTTAACTAGGGCTCTTAAATTTATATGAGCCATTTAATAATAAGTGTTCTTCTTCTAAGTCGTTGCAAAGTATTTCTTTACCACTTCTTTCTCGACTCGAGTGTGTGGTCAATAGCCGGATAGCTGTTTTCTCTCTAATGTCGCTCGAGTTTAGTTCGCTGAACTGGCTTAACGAGCAGTAATCTGCCTTCGGGATAGGAGGTGGCAGCCGTAGGCTGACCCGCTTGAAGTCTTGAGATCGGATGTGTCATATTAATGCACGACAGAAGCACAAAAGTAAGACCAATTTTCGGATTGGCACCAAATGAAGTGATTTAGTTCGGGCGTAAAGTTTTTACTCAAGTTTTTGGTTTTCCAATCCTATGGCACTTTTAAACTATTTGTGTGTTTCCAACATAAGTCTCCTAGTGCAATGTTGGACGCCTTTAGAGATTCGGCAAAAACATTCTTGGATATTGCTATATATGCATTGGTTTTGAATTGTGTCTTCAGTCAATAGTTGGGTTGCCCGGCTCCTGTGCTTTCCACCTATGTCCCGCTTTGTTCGGCTAGGTGTGCGAAGGGAGAACCACTGCGATTGTGCTTCCAGCTCCAATGGTTAAGCACCTCAGTGGAGAAAGCCAAAAACTGACTGTCACAATGGGCGTAAACTGGTAAACGATCCAATGACGGTGTCAAACTATAGATCGGTATCGATTACCCCATGATAAACGATGGGCCTTTCGTAACATTGGCCAAAGTGTTAATGGCTAGACTTCGGTCGGTGCTGAACACTAACCGGGGGCTTGTAGCTAGCTTCCCCAATTTATAGCTCGTATGACTAAGTGAAAGTTATATAGCCCGCATATCTCATTGCCTTGTTTCCGCTAACACATCCACCTTCGGGCACCGAGACGTCGGCTAAGGGTTGTCTTGTTACTACAGAAACACCCTGCGTAGCATCTACAAAGGGGTAGAAGTCGATGATGGGCCACTTTCAAATGATAAACGGTCACAACGGAGTCAAAATAAATATCATCAGTGTTTGTATTCATTATACAAGTGTTGCCTTCCGTAATTATCGTTATAAAGCCGTAAATCTGCATCAAATTTGACTTAAGATTTTGGCCAAGCTGGGTTCCTAGCTCCTGTTTTTAACCCTACTTTCCCGATTGTTCGGCTAGGGGGTAAAGGGAGCACCTCTGTGATTGTTACTATCGGGTCATCCGTTAGTACCTCAGACTGGGTGAAGCCGAAAGCTAGCTATCTTAAGAATATAATAGGTCGGCAACAACGGAAGTGAAAATTTAGGTTCGCTAAAGACCACATAGTTCGGGAACTTTCCCCACACTAAATCCTCAATATTTTTCTCCCGCATTGATCGGAGGTGGTGTTTCGTGATCATGGTCGGCATGAAAACCCAAATAAAGGAACCGATAGCGGGACTATTTTGTTTGGAAGATGTTTCTTTAAATACTAATATAACATTCTCTCCGCATACCTTTTTTTATAAAACTGTATGGCCGGATTGCCTTGTTTGTCGTAAATCTTTGCCCGCATAAAGGCTTTATAAAGTGGGGCAAACACTCCCCGGCTACTGGCCGAGGGGGTTGAAGCCGATGGTTGGTCTGTTGGGGAACATAGCAATAATTCAAAATTTTCCTATGTGTCACCAAGATCAATCTATGGAGTCATCTAGCAACGAGGGAGGAGTACATCTACGTACCCTTGTAGATCGCGCGCGGAAGCGTTCAAGAGAACGGGGTTGATGGAGTCGTACTCGTCGTGATCCAAATCACCGATGATCCTAGCGCCGAACGGACGGCACCTCCGTGTTCAACACACGTACAGAACAGAGACGTCTCCCACGCCTTGATCCAGCAAGGAGGAGGGAGAGGTTGATGGAGATCCAACAACACGACGGCATGGTGGTGGAAGTAGCGGGATTCCAACAGGGCTTCGCCAAGCGCTGCGGGAGGAGGGAGATGTGTCATGGGAGGGAGAGGGAGGCGCCAGGCCTTAGATTGGATTGCCCTCCCTTTCCCCCACTAAATATAGGGCCAAGGGAGAGGGAGAGGGAGCAGCCTTGCCCCTTCCTCCAAGGAAGGGTGTGGCCAAGGGGGGGGGAGGAGTCCATCCTCCCCAAGGCACCTCGGAGGTGCCTTCCCCCTTTAGGACTCTTCCTTTCCCCTCTTCTCTTGGCGCATGGGCCTCTTGGGGCTGGTGCCCTTGGCCCATATGGGCCAAGGCGCACCCCCTACAGCTCATGTGGCCCCCGGGGCAGGTGGCCCCACCCGGTGGACCCCCGGGACCCTTCCGGTGGTCCCGGTACAATACCGGTGACCCCGAAACTTGTCCCGATGGCCGAAATAGCACTTCCTATATATAATTCTTTACCTCCGGACCATTCCGGAACTCCTCGTGACGTCCGGGATCTCATCCGGGACTCCGAACAACTTTCGGGTTACCGCATACTAATATCTCTATAACCCTAGCGTCACCGAGCCTTAAGTTTGTAGACCCTACGGCTTCGGGAGACATGCAGACATGACCGAGATGACTCTCTGGTCAATAACCAACAGCAGGATCTGGATACCCATGTTGGCTCCCACATGTTCCACGATGATCTCATCGGATGAACCACGATGTTAAGGACTTAATCAATTCCGTATACAATTCCCTTTGTCTAGCGGTACGATACTTGCCCGAGATTCGATCATCGGTATCCCGATACCTTGTTCAATCTCGTTACCTGCAAGTCTCTTTACTCGTTCCGTAACACATCATCCCGTGATCAACTCCTTGATCACATTGTGCACATTATGATGATGTCCTACTGAGTGGGCCCAGAGATACCTCTCCGTCACACGGAGTGACAAATCCCAGTCTCGATTCGTGCCAACCCAATAGACACTTTAGGAGATACCTGTAGTGTACCTTTATAGCCACCCAGTTACGTTGTGGCGTTTGGCACACCCAAAGCATTCCTACGGTATCCGGGAGTTGCACAATCTCATGGTCTAAGGAAATGATACTTGACATTAGAAAAGCTTTAGCATACGAACTATATGATCTAGTGCTATGCTTAGGATTGGGTCTTGTCCATCACATCATTCTCCTAATGATGTGATCCCGTTATCAATGACATCCAATGTCCATGGTCAGGAAACCGTAACCATCTATTGATCAACGAGCTAGTCAACTAGAGGCTTACTAGGGACATGGTGTTGTCTATGTATCCACACATGTATCTGAGTTTCCTATCAATACAATTATAGCATGGATAATAAACGATTATCATGAACAAGGAAATATAATATTAACTAATTTATTATTGCCTCTAGGGCATATTTCCAACAGTCTCCCACTTGCACTAGAGTCAATAATCTAGTTCACATCTCCATGTGATTAACACTCACAGGTCACATCGCCATGTAACCAACATCCAAAGAGTTTACTAGAGTCAATAATCTAGTTCACATCACTATGTGATTAACACTCAATGAGTTCTGGGTTTGATCATGTTGCTTGTGAGAGAGGTTTTAGTCAACGAGTCTGAACCTTTCAGATCCGTGTGTGCTTTACAAATCTTTATGTCATCTCCTAGATGCAGCTACCACGCTCTATTTGGAGCCATTTCAAATAACTGTTCTACTTGGAGTTATTCTAAATTGTTGCTCCATTATACGTATCCGGTATCTCAACTCAGAGCTATCCGGATAGGTGTTAAGCATGCATCGTCGTAACTCTTTACGTCAAACTCTTCATCACCTCCATAACCGAGAAAATTCCTCAGTCCACTAGTTACTAAGGATAACTTTGACCGCTGTACTGTGATCCATTCTTGGATCACTCTTGTACCCCTTGACTGACTCATGGCAAGGCACACTTCAGGTGCGGTACACAGCATAGCATACTGTAGAGCCTATGTCTTAAGCATAGGGGACGACCTTCGTCCTTTCTCTCTATTCTGCCGTGGTCGAGCTTTAAGTCTTAACTTCATACCTTACAACTCAGGCAAGAACTCCTTCTTTGACTGATCCATCTTGAACACCTTCAAGATCATGTCAAGGTATGTGCTCATTTGAAAGTACCATTAAGCGTTTTGATCTATCCTTATAGATCTTGATGCTCAATGTTCAAGTAGCTTAATCCAGGCTTTCCATTGAAAAACACTTTCCAAATAACCCTATATGCTTTCCAGAAATTCTACGTCATTTCTGATCCATAATATGTCAACAACATGTACTCATCAGAAATTCTATAGTGCTCCCACTCACTTCTTTGGAAATACAAGTTTCTCATAAACTTTGTATACACCCAAAATCTTTGATCATCATCAAAGCATACATTCCAACTCCGAGATGCTTACTCCAGTCCCTAGAAGGATTGCTGGAGCTTTGCACACTTATTAGCATCTTTCAGGATTGACAAAACCTTCCGGTTTGTATCACATACAACCTTTCCTCAAAAAAAACGTCGAGGAAACAATGTTTTGACATCCTATCTCAAGATTTCATAAATAATGCAGTAATCGCTAATATAATTCCAACAGACTCTTAGCATCGCTACGAGTGAGAAAGTCTCATCGTAGTCAACTCCTTGAACTTGTCGGAAAACATCTTAACAAAAAGTCGAGCCTTCTTAATGGTGATACTTACCATCATTGTCCGTCTTCCTTTTAAAATCCATCTGCACTCAACAGCCTTATGACCATCGAGCTGTTCTGCCAAAGTTTACACTTTGTTTCCATACATGGATCCTCTCTCGGATTTTATGGCCTCGAGCCATTTATCGGAATCCGGGCCCACCATCGCTTCTCCATAGCTCGTAGGTTCATTGTTGTCTAGCAACATGACTTCCAAGACAGGATTACGTACCACTCTGAAGTAGTACGTATCCTTGTCATCCCACGAGGTTCGGTAGTGACTTGATCTGAAGTTTCATGATCACTATCATAAGCTTCCACTTCAATTGGTGTAGGTGCCACAGGAACAACTCCCTGTGCCCTGTCACACACTAGTTGAAGAGACGGTTCAATAACCTCATCAAGTCTCCACCATCCTCCCACTCAATTCTTTCGAGAGAAACTTTTCCTCGAGAAAGGACCCGATTCTAGAAACAATCCCTTATTGCTTTCGGATCTGAGACAGGAGGTATACCCAACTGTTTTGGGTGTCCTACGAAGATGCATTTATCCGCTTTGGGTTCGAGCTTATCAGCCTGAAACTTTTCACATAAGCATCGCAGCCCCAAACTTTTAAAGAAATGACAGCTTAGGTTTCTCTAAACCATAGTTCATACGGTGTCATCTTATCGAAATTACATGGTGCCCTATTTAAAGTGAATGTGGTTGTCTTTAATGCCTAACCCATAAACTATCGTGGTAATTCGATAAGAGACATCATGGTATGCATCATATCCAATAGGGTGCAGTTATGATGTTCGGACACACCATCACACTATGGTGTTCCAGGCTGTATTAGTTGTGAAACAATTTCCACAATGTCTTAATTCTGTGCCAAACTCGTAATTCAGATATTCATCTCTATGATCATATCATAGATATTTTATCCTCTTGTCACGACGATCTTTCAACTTCACCCTGAAATTACTTGAACCTTTCAGTAATTCAGACTCGTGATTCATCAAGTAAATGTACTCAACATCTACTCAAATCATCTGTGGAGTAAGAACATAACGATATCCACTACATGCCTCAGCACTCATTGGACTGCACACATCAAAATGTATTACTTCCAACAAGTTGCTTTCTAGTTCCATTTTACTGAAAACGAGGCTTTCAGTCATCTTGCCCATGTGGTATGATTTGCATGTCTCAAGTGATTCAAAATCAAGTGAGTCCAAACTGTCCATTTGCATGGAGTTTCTTCATGCATATACACCAATAGACATGGTTCGCATGCCTCAAACTTTTCAAAAACGAGTGAGCCCAAAGATCCATCAACATGGAGCTTCTTCATGCGTTTTATACCGATATGACTTACGTGGCAGTGCCACAAGTAGGTGGTACTATCATTACTATCTTTTGGCATGAACATGTGTATCACTACGATCGAGATTCAATAAACCATTTATTTTAGGCGTAAGACCATTGAAGGTATTATTCAAATAAACAGAGTAACGATTATTCTCCTTAAATGAATAACCGTATTGCGATAGTCATAATCCAATCATGTCTATGCTCAACGCAAACACCAAATAACCATTACTTAGGTTTAACACCAATCTCGATGGTAGAGGGAGCGTGCGATGCTTGATCATATCAACATTGGAAACACTTCCAACACATACCGTTAGCTCACCTTTAGCTAGTCTCCGTTTATTCCGTAGCTTTTATTTCGAGTTACTAACACTTAGCAACCGAACCGGTATCTAATACCCTGGTGCTACTAGGAGTACTAGTAAAGTACACATCAACACAATGTATATCCAATATACTTCTATCGACCTTGCCAGCCTTCTCATCTACCAAGTATCTAGGGTAATTCTGCTCCAGTGGCTGTTCCCCTTATTACAGAAGCACTTAGTCTCGGGTTTGGGTTCAACCTTGGGTTTCTTCACTAGAGCAGCAGCTGAATTGTCGTTTCATGAAGTATCCCTTTGTTCCCTTGCCCTTCTTGAAACTAGTGGTTTCACCAACCATCAACAATTGATGCTCCTTCTTGATTTCTACTTTCGTGGTGTCAAACATCACGAATATCTCAAAGATCATCATATATGTCCCTGATATATTATAGTTCATCACGAAGCTCTAGTAGCTTGGTGGTAATGACTTTGGAGAAACATCACTATCTCATCTGGAAGATCAACTCCCACTCGATTCAAATGATTGTTGTACTCAGACAATCTGAGCACAAGCTCAACGATTGAGCTTTTCTCCCTTAGTTTGTAAGCTAAGAAAATCATCGGAGGTCTTATACCTCTTGGCGTGGGCACGAGCCTGAAATCCCAATTTCAGCCCTCGAAACATCTCATATGTTTCGCGACGTTCCAAAACGTCTTCGGTGCCTCAATTCTAAGCCGTTTAACTAAACTATCACGTAGTTATCAAAATGTGTATGTCAGATGTTTGCAACATCCACAGACAACGTTCGAGGTTCAGCACACTGAGCGGTGCATTAAGGACATAAGCCTTCTATGAAGCAATGAGGACAATCCTCAGTTTACGGACCTAGTCCGCATAATTGCTACTATCAACTTTCAACTAAATTTTCTCTAGGAACATATCTAAACAGTAGAACTGAAGCGCGAGCTACGACATAATTTGCGAAGACCTTCTGACTATGTTCAAGATAATTAAGTTCATCTTATGAACTCCCACTCAGATAGACATCCCTCTAGTCATCTAAGTGATTACATGATCCGAGTCAACTAGGCCGTGTCCGATCATCACGTGAGACGGACTAGTCATCATCGGTGAACATATTCATGTTGATTGTATCTACCATATGACTCATGCTCGACCTTTCGGTCTTCTGTGCCCCGAGGCCATGTCTATGCACATGCTAGGCTCGTCAAGTTAACCCTAAGTGTTTTGCATGTGTAAAACTGTCTTACACCTGTTGTATGTGAACGTAAGGATCTATCACACCCGATCATCACGTGGTGCTTCGAAACGACGAACTTTAGCAACGGTGCACAGTTAGGGGAGAACACTTCTTGAAATTTTAATGAGGGATCATCTTATTTACTACCGTCGTTCTAAGCAAATAAGATGTATAAACATGATAAACATCACATGCAATCAAATAGTGACATGATATGGCCAATATGATATTGCTCCTTTTGATCTCCATCTTCGGGGCTCCATGATCATCAACGTCACCGGCATGACACCATGATCTCCATCATCATGATCTCCATCATCGTGTCTTCTTGAAGTTGTCTCGCCATCTATTACTTCTACTACCACAGCTAACGGTTAGCAATAAAGTAAAGTAATTACATGACGTTTAAGTTGACACGCAGGTCATAAATAAATAAAGACAACTCCTATGGATCCTGCCGGTTGTCATGCTCATCGACATGCAAGTCGTGATTCCTATTACAAGAACATGATCAATCTCATACATCACATATATCATTCATCACATCCTTTGGCCATATCATATCACACAGCATACCCTGCAAAAACAAGTTAGACGTCCTCTAATTGTTGTTTGCATGTTTTACGTGGCTGCTATGGGTTTCTAGCAAGAACGTTTCTTACCTACGCAAAACCACAACGTGATATGCCAATTGCTATTTACCCTTCATAAGGACCCTTTTCATCGAATCCGACCCGACTAAAGCGGGAGAGACAGACACCCGCCAGCCACCTTATGCAACTAGTGCATGTTTGTCGGTGGAACCGGTCTCACGTAAGCATACGTGTAAGGTTGGTCCGGGCCGCTTCATCCCACAATACCGTCGAATCAAGATAAGACTAGTAACGGCAAGCATATTGAACAAAATCAACGCCCACAACTTCTTTGTGTTCTACTCGTGCATAGAATCTACGCATAGACCTAGCTCATGATGCCACTGTTGGGGAACGTAGCAATAATTCAAAATTTTCCTACGTGTCACCAAGATCAATCTATGGAGTCATCTAGCAACGAGGGAGGAGTAGATCTACGTACCCTTGTAGATCGTGCGCGGAAGCATTCAAGAGAACGGGGTTGATGGAGTCGTACTCGTCGTGATCCAAATCACCGATGATCCTAGCGCCGAACGGACGGCACCTCCGCGTTCAACACACGTACGGAACGGAGACGTCTCCCATGCCTTGATCCAGCAAGCAGGAGGGAGAGGTTGATGGAGATCCAACAACACGACGGCGTGGTGGTGGAAGTAGCGGGATTCCAACAGGGCTTCGCCAAGCGCTGCGGGAGGAGGGAGATGTGTCATGGGAGGGAGAGGGAGGCGCCAGGCCTTAGATTGGATTGCCCTCCCTTTCCCCCACTATATATAGGGCCAAGGGAGAGGGAGAGGGCGCAGCCTTGCCCCTTCCTCCAAGGAAGGGTGCGGCCAAGGGGGGGGGGAGTCCATCCTCCCCAAGGCACCTCGGAGGTGCCTTCCCCCTTTAGGACTCTTCCTTTCCCCTCTTCTCTTGGCGCATGGGCCTCTTGGGGCTGGTGCCCTTGGCCCATATGGGCCAAGGCGCGCCCCCTACAGCCCATTTGGCCCCCGGGGCAGGTGGCCCCACCCGGTGGACCCCCGGGACCCTTCCGGTGGTCCCGGTACAATACCGGTGACCCCGAAACTTGTCCCGATGGCCGAAATAGCACTTCCTATATATAATTATTTACCTCCGGACCATTCCGGAACTCCTCGTGACATCCGGGATCTCATCCGGGACTCCGAACAACTTTCGGGTTACCGCATACTAATATCTCTATAACCCTAGCGTCACCGAACCTTAAGTGTGTAGACCCTACGGGTTCGGGAGACATGCAGACATGACCGAGATGACTCTCCGGTCAATAACCAACAGCGGGATCTGGATACCCATGTTGGCTCCCACATGTTCCACGATGATCTCATCGGATGAACCACGATGTCAAGGACTTAATCAATCCTGTATACAATTCCCTTTGTCTAGCGGTACGATACTTGCCCGAGATTCGATCATCGGTATCCCGATACCTTGTTCAATCTCGTTACCTGCAAGTCTCTTTACTCGTTCCGTAACACATCATCCCGTGATCAACTCCTTGATCACATTGTGCACATTATGATGATGTCCTACCGAGTGGGCCCAGAGATACCTCTCCGTCACACGGAGTGACAAATCCCAGTCTCGATTTGTGCCAACCCAACAGACACTTTCGGAGATACCTGTAGTGTACCTTTATAGCCACCCAGTTACGTTGTGACGTTTGGCACACCCAAAGCATTCCTACGGTATCCGGGAGTTGCACAATCTCATGGTCTAAGGAAATGATACTTGACATTAGAAAAGCTTTAGCATACGAACTACATGATCTAGTGCTATGCTTAGGATTGGGTCTTGTCCATCACATCATTCTCCTAATGATGTGATCCCGTTATCAATGACATCCAATGTCCATGGTCAGGAAACCGTAACCATCTATTGATCAACGAGCTAGTCAACTAGAGGCTTACTAGGGACATGGTGTTGTCTATGTATCCACACATGTATCTGAGTTTCCTATCAATACAATTATAGCATGGATAATAAACGATTATCATGAACAAGGAAATATAATATTAACTAATTTATTATTGCCTCTAGGGCATATTTCCAACATGGTCAACAAAGTTTTGTACAGTGCAGATCCGAGCATTTTGATGTAGAGTACTTGGATACATAGAATCATTACACGTAATGTGTGATTTTACTCCGGACATCGGTCCTTAATTCGGCCACTCGTGTCCACATTAAGGCTCGGGGGCTACTGGGCTTCGGGATTATCATTTACTAATATTAAAGGGGCACATCGATCCCCTGATCTAGTGTTGCCACCCGACCAGTGTCTCGGGGGCTACTGCATTGCCTATTCAATACAGAAAATTCAAAGTGCTTAGTGTTCGGCTTGACCGAACTATGGGCAAACGCATCTTCGGATAACAATAGGAACTATCTAGGACCTATCTGGCGTCAATCTAATATATTACGATGACTTCTCGAGACCCTCTCTCAAGGGCTCATCCGTCAATCACTATCTCCTCTAATGTGCATCTCCGGTTTTAGGCCGACACACACACCTTCAAGGCTACTAGCTATATATCTCGTCAGTAAATAAATTGCATCAATTGGAAATAAAATTCGCAAACAATTAGCCCAAGCCTGAGGTGGTTCATCACCTCGGATGCAGTCCGGCATAAAGCCCAAATACAAATGGTTGGCTCCAAAGATGGCATTTCCGACATTAAGCTTGGCTAAACTCCTTTGAGATCAAAGATGGGAAGATTTGTTGAACCAATTTTCAAGACCGACGACCAAAGATGAAGAACAGTTCAAAAGAATCGAGGAGCGTCCCCAACTTGAAGGCCGGTTCAGGGGGCTACTGAAGGCATCCTGGACTAGGGGGTACTCACCACTTCGTCCCCCGATCAGGTGAATCAGGCCGAGGACCCCCATGGCGGTTCACTCATGGGCCACTCCGGGCAGCCCATGCCGCATACAAGGAGGTTTCCAGAAGACTTGGCGCACAAGCTGAAGACTCTCCTAAACCCTAGGACTCTGGTGTGTTATATAAACCGGGGCCAGGATAGTCAATAGACAACATCGAATATTCATTAGAACAATCTCGTGGTAGATACATGTACTCTATCCTACACCCATATCAATACAATCAAAAGCAGGATGTAGTGTATTATCTCTTCGAGAGAGCCCGAACCTGGGTAAAACGCTGTGTACCTGTTACCATCGCTCCAAGACACCTAGCTTAGGACCCCTACTATGAGATATTCTAGATATAGAACCGACAAAGATACCCCGAACAAGCCCCTCAAAGGATTATTTTCCATAGTGATAAGTGACAGTAAATTTTAGCACACTATATAAATGTTTCCTTACCAAATTCCACTTACCAAAGGCGCTTCACTCCCCGACAACGGTGCCAGAAAAAGTCTTGACGACCCACAAGTATAGGGGATGTATCGTAGCCCTTTTGATAAGTAAGAGTGTCGAACACAACGAGGAGCAGAAGGAAATGGCAAGCGGTTTTCAGCAAGGTATTCTCTACAAGCACTGAAATTATCGATAACAGATAGTTGTGTGATAAGATAATTCGTAATGGGTAAAAAAGTAACTACGGTGCAGCAAGGTGGCCCAATCCTTTTTGTAGCAAAGGACAAGCCTGGATGAACAATTATATAAAGCAAAGCGCTCCCGAGGACACATGGGAAATGTTGTCAAGCTAGTTTTCAGCATGCTCATATGATTCGCGTTCGTTACTTTAATAATTTGATATGTGGGTGGACCGGTGCTTGGGTGTTGTCCTTCCTTGTACAAGCCTCCCACTTAGGATTAACCCCTCTCGCAAGCATTTGCAACTATGAAAGAAGAATTAAGAGAAATCTAACCATAGCATGAAACATATGGATCCAAATCAGCCCCTTACGAAGAACACATAAACTAGGGTTTAAGCTTGTGTCACTCTAGCAACCAATCATCTACTTATTACATCCCAATGCCTTCCCCTAGGCCCAAATCATGGTGAAGTGTCATGTAGTCGATGTTCACATAATACCACTAGAGGAGAGACAACATACATCTGATCAAAATATCGAACGAACACCAAATTCGCATGATTGCTTATAACAAGACTTTTCCCATTTCCTCAGGAACAAACGTAACTACTCACAAAGCTTATTCACGTTCATAATAAGAGGAGTATTAATTATCCTTAAGGATCTAAACAAATGATCTTCCACCAAATAAACAAACTAGCATCAACTACAAGGAGTAATCAACACTACTAGCAACCCACAGGTACCAATTTGAGGTTTTGAGACAAAGATAGAATACAAGAGATGAACTAGGGTTTGAAAGTAGATGGTGCTGGTGAAGATGTTGATGGAGATTGACCCTCTCTCGATGAGAGGATCGTTGGTGATGACAATGACTTTGATTTCCCCCTCTGGGAGGGAAGATTCCCTGGCAGAATAGCTCCGCCCGAGCCCTAGATTGGTTCTGCCCAAGTTCCGCCTCGAGAAGGCGGCGCTTCGTCCTGAAAGCTTCCTCTTGATTTTTTCCAGGTCAAAACACATCATATAGCAGAAGATGGGCATCAGGGGCCTGCCAGGTGGCCCACAAGGCAGGGGGTGCACCCAGGAGTGTAGGGCGCGACCCCACCCTTGGGAATGGCAGGTGGCCCCCCTCTAGTTCTTTCTTCACCCAATATTTTATATATATTACAAATAATTCTCCGTGAAGTTTCTGGAGTTTGGGAGTTGTGCAGAATATGTCTATAATATTTGCTCCTTTTCCAGTCCAGAATTCCAGCTGCCAGCATTCTCCCTCTTCATGTAAATCTTGTAAAATAAGAGAGAAAAGGCATAAGTATTGTGAAATAATGTGTAATAATAGCCCAGAATGCAATAAATATCAATATAAAAGCATGATGCAAAATGGACGTATCAACCGGTGCTTAGGTGTTGTTATTATTTGAACAAACCTCCTACTTATGACTAACCCCCTCGCAAGCATCCACAACTACGAGAAAAGTATTAAGATAAAATCTAACAATAGCATTAAACTTTTGGATCCAAATTGACCCCTTACGAAGTAGCGCACAAACTAGGGTTTAAACTTTTGTCACTCTAGCAACCCATCACCTAATAACTACTCCACAATGCATTCCCTTAGTCCCAAATATGGTGAAGTGTCATGTAGTCGACGTTCGCATGACACCACTAAGGGAATCACAACATACATATCATCAAAATATCGAACACATATCAAGTTCACATGATTACTTGCAACAAGATTTCTTCCGTGACCTCAAGAACAAAAGTAACTACTCACAAATAACGATCATGCTCAAGATCATAGGTGTATTATATAGAATAATGGATATGAACATATAATCTTCCACCAAATAAACCATATAGTAATCAACTACAAGATGTAATCAACACTACAAGTCACCCACAATTACCAATCTGATGTTCCGGTACAAAGATTGAACACAAGATATGAACTAGGGTTTGAGAGGAGATGGTCTTGTTGAAGATGTTGATGGAGATAGCCCTCCCAAAGATGGAAGAGTTGTTGGTGATGACGATGGTTTCCCCCTCCGGGAGGGAAATTCCCTCGACAGAATCGATCCACCGAAGGGCAAAAGTGTTCCTGCCCAAATTCCGCCTTGAGATGGTGGTGCTTCGGCCTGAAAGTCCTCTCCTTATTTTTTGTAGGTCAAAATGACTTATATACCAGAAAAGGGGCACCGGAGGTGGGCCGAGGAGGGCACAACCTACCAGGGCGCTCCTGGGCTCCCTGGTGCGCCCAGCTGGGTTGTGCCCACCTGGTGGGCCCCCTCTCATAGTTATTTTCTCCAATATTCTTCATATATTCCAAAACAATTCTCCATAAATTTTCAGCTCATTTGGAGATGTGCAGAATGGGTAACTCTGGCGTTGCTTTTTTAGGTCCAGACCTTGAATATTATGAGAGAAAGGGCATTAGAATTACTCCATAAAGCATTATTATGCATAAAAACATTATAAATAACAGTGGTAAAACATGATGCAAAATGGACGTATCAACTCCCCAAGCATAGACCTCGCTTGTCCTCAAGTGAAAACCAAAGTCGAAAAACATGTCAACATGCTTAGAGAGAGAGGTGTCGATAAAAAAATACGGACATAGAAGTATCATGCATATTATTATAACAGCAACAAACTTCAACAGAAAACTTTATCATAGAACTTTCATCATATAGCTTCTCATGAACAAGTAACAATTCATCACAACATCGAAGTAAATGCATAAACTCTATTGAAAACAAACAAACTATGTTCTCAGTCAAATTTGCAACTACAATTTATTATCTTTTCAGGAAGGGTCACGTATCGGAGCCTTTTGGCAAGTCCACATACTCAACCATCATATAGTCTTCTATGATTGCTAACACTCACCGCATACACATGAGTAAAAAGTTTCAATCGGAGACATAGAAAGATAGGGGCTTATAGTTTTGCCTCCAACGTATTCACCTCAAGGGTGATGTCAACAATAGTAACTCATGATCACCCATATCCAACTGGATATATTTGCCTAGATCTTTCCTCACTACATGATGCTTGCAAAATAAAAAATGAAAAGGAATAGGGAAGAATACTTTGAATCTTTCATAAAAGTAAGTACATAAAAGTAAAATATATGCCCTTCACAGAGGGAAGAAGAGGTTGTCATGCGCTTTTTGGTTGTATGCTCAATCTCCTAGTGCAAAAGAACATCACGTTTATTGCTCGTTGTGATAGCAACCTTTATTATGCAGTCTGTCGCTTTTATTATTTTGCCATCACATGTCCGTACAATGCTCAATTTTCTCTTACACTAAATGATCTAAAGCATTTAGAAGCAAATTTTATTGCCTTTTTGCACCGATGACAACTTACTTGAAGGGTCTTGCTCGTGGTCTCTCAAAATAAGATTTGGGTTGAGGGTTTTTGGATGCACAAGTAGTATCTCTACTTAGTGCGGAATTTTTGGCTAGAAAAGATATTGAGCAAGCACCACATGTTAAAGGATCTATGAAAATATAACTTCTATGTGAATATGAACAAATATTAATCATTGCCTTGTCTTCCTTGTCCAACATCAACAATTTTGGCATATAATATTTTGACGGGGTCTCACAATCATAGAAGATGTCCTAGATAGTGTATTTTCATGTGAATCTTCTCTTCCATTATTAATTCTTTCATGAATTGCATCATTGACCAATGCTATGTTTGTCAATCTCCAGTAAAATTTTACCACTTATACTTTTCCTTATGTGATGTCATTACTTACCATAAGATTAGCATATGGTATTTTTCATTTATTTCCTTCCTTTTTTATTGAAAGATAAAAGTAAAGAAACAAAACTCAAACTACTCTTTATTATATATCTCGCACACAATTACATCGATAGATCATTAAGCAAGCACTCAAAAAGAAAGGATCAAACTAAACTTTTATTCAACTAGATCAAAGGGTAACTAAAGATCGAACTAAAATAGATAAAACCAAAGATAGTGGTGGTGATATGATACAGGGACACCTCACCCAAGCTTGGCACAAGCCAAGGGGAGTGTCCATACCATGAACTCAAGTCTCATTTGGTGATGAAGAAGGTGGTGGTGGTGATGAGGCAGTAGCGGGCTTACCTTTTTTCTCCAACTTGTGTCGGAGGGTAAAGTTATCTATCCTCAACTCATCATTCTCCATCTCGAGCTTTATTATCCTCTTGCATAATGCCTCCTTGATTTCTTGCTTGAACCGAGGAGGGACTGGTTCATCTTCATCTTCCTCATCGGTTGCGACGCCCCAAATTCAATCATACACTAATCATACATGAAAATGTGTATGATCAAGATCAGGGACTCACGGGAAGATATCACAGCACAACTCTAGACACAAATTAAGATAATACAAGCCTTATATTACAAGCCAGGGGCCTCGAGGGCTCAAATACATCAGCTCAAATACAAAAGAGTCAGCGGAAGCAACAATATCTTTGTTTAGACATAAGTTAAACAAGTCTGCCTTAAGAAAGCTAGCACAAAAGCAACATGATCGAAAAGGCAAGGCCTCCTACCTGGGAGCCTTGTAACTACTCCTAGTCGACGGTGGCTTCCACATAGTAGTAAGCACCCTCGTGGTAGTAGTGGTAGTCATCGGCGGGGGCAGCGGTCTCCGGGGCTCCGTCATCTGGTTGCATCAAACAAATATGGGGGGGGGGAGAAATCAAACAAAACATGAGTACTCATCCGAAGTTCTCAGCAAGCAAGGATCTAGACTACATATGCAACATTATCAAAGAAAGGCTGTATATGTGGATTGGACTGCAGAAATGCCAGAATAGAGGGGAGGGCCTAGTCCTATGGAAGACTAGCATCTTCAGCATCTTCAAGTATCTTGCCGCATTTAGAAGAGTATAGATCAACATAATGTATGTAAAGTAGTAGTAGTGCCATCAACCTCGCCCAGAGATCCTTCCTCGACTCCCTGCGAGAAAGCAATCCCAGAGCCATACTATCCATTTCTCATCTCAAGTATCCAGTTCTAGTTGTATCAATCGGGATACAACTCCGATTGTCTGTTACCGTAGGACAGGCTATCGATTTATGCTTTCTTCCCTGCAGGGGTGCACCAACTTACCCAACACGCTCGATCAACTCTGGCCGGACACACCATCAGGTCATGTTCGCCCTCGGCTGATCAACACACTGCAGTCCTACCTAGGCTTGTCAGAGAGGCCAGCACGCCGGTCTATATCCTAAGCGCACATGAGTCTTGGGCCCATTGCCCTTTGCACTCCTGCACATTGCGTACACAGCTGGTGAGCAGACCTAGCCCCCCTTATACAAGGCAGGGCGTTCCAGTCCAACCTGGCGCGCGCCCCTCCATCACTGACGTCCGTTGAGCTTTTGACTGATACATACGATGCATAGTGCCCATACTTATTCCCGTGTGATGGTTAGAGCTATCAAGCCAGAGGCCCCTCAGATCAAATATCCAAATCGTAGTGGATTAGGAACGCGTGGTAACAAGAAGAGACTCACGATCGATGTGACCCCGTCACCCCATCTCGAGGACTCGTGACAAGGGCTAAGAATGCCCGGCCACGCCTCGTAACTATCTCGCGGGAACCTTCCAGGTCAACCCGACTCCACACCGCTCGCAATTAAGCTCGCCCAGGTACCCCTCGGGGCCGACCCGTCTTTAGTAACATTGTTCAGTGTAAAGTCATAGTAACCATAGTAATCGTGTGTCTAACAACAAGGGGAACTGAGGGAGTCCTGGATTAGGGGGTATCCGGACAGCCGGATTATATCCTTTGGCCGGACTGTTGGACTATGAAGATACAAGATTGAAGACTTCGTCCCGTGTCCGGATGGGACTCTCCTTGGCGTGGAAGGAAAGCTTGGCAATACGGATATGTAGATCTCCTTCCTTGTAACCGACTCTGTGTAACCCTAACCCCCTCTGGTGTCTATATAAACCGAAGGGTTTAGTCCGTAGGACCGAGGACAACAATCATACCATAGGCTAGCTTCTAGGGTTTAGCCTCTCTGATCTCATGGTGGATCAACTCTTGTACTACTCATATTATCAAGAACAATCAAGCAGGGTGTAGGGTATTACCTCCATCAAGAGGGCCAGAACCTGGGTAAACATCGTGTCCCCTGCCTCCTGTTACCATCTGCCTAGACGCACAGTTTGGGACCCCCTACCCGAGATCCGCCGATTTTGACACCGACATTGGTGCTTTCATTGAGAGTTCCTCTGCGTCGTCATCATTAGGCTTGATAGCTCCTTCAATCATCGATAGCGATGCAGTCCAGGGTGAGACTTTTCTCCCCGGACAGATCATTGTATTCGGTGGCTTCGCACTGCGGGCCAACTCGCTTGGCCATCTGGAGCAGATCGAGAGCTACGCCCCTGGCCATTAGGTCGGATTTGGAAACTTGGACTACATAGCTGACATCCACGGAGACTTGATCTTCGACAGATTCGAGCCTTTGCCGAGTTCGCCGCACGATCATGATGAGCATGATTTAGCTCTACCATCGGATAGTGTTTGGGAGATCGCATCGGCGACCGCTCCGACCCTCAATTCGGAGCCAGTTGCGCCATCCAAGGACGGGTGGATAGACCCCGCCATGGAGGCCGCATCTTCAGCGGCGATCGAGCCAAATACCGACCTTACGTTTCACGGGAGCCGTGATGCCGAACTGCCGGATTCTTCCCCGGCCACGGACTCCGAACCGCCTGCGCCCGTGCCTATCGAATCCAACTGGGTGCCGATCATGGAGTTCACCTCCACGGATATCTTTCAGCACTCGCCCTTTGGCGACATACTGAACTCATTAAGGTCTCTCTCCGTGTCAGGTGAGTCCTAGCCGAACTAACTACGGCCAGATCGGGATGCGGACGACGAAGAAATTTGCCGCCCACCCACCACCCACTTAGTAGCCATTGTCGACGATTTGACCGACATGCTCGCCTTCGACTCCGAAGACATCAACGGTATGGACGACGATGCAGGAGATGAACAGGAGCCACTGCCCACAGGGCACTGGACGCCCACTACATCATATGATGTATACATGGTGGACACACCCAAAGAAAACGACGACGAGGAACGGAAGGACGCAGCGAAGCATTGTTCCCTCGAGAAGCAGTCAAAGCGGCGGCGTAAGGGCCGCTCCAAATCCTGCCTCGGCAGAAACATCGATCATATAGACCCAGCGATAGAGCAGGGTGAGCCAGCGGACGACAAACACGACATTGAACCACCGTCCGACCACGGCAACACGGAGAATCAAACCGAACAACCTGACTCCGGCGAAGATAACAGTCCGAATGACATCACACCAGACAGGCACCCGGAGCAACAGAATACCCATCAAAGGCTTGTTGCCACTGCGAGGAGTCTGAAAAAGCAGAAGCAAAGGCTCAGGGATGCACAAGACACACTCAGAATTAGATGGAGTGAAGTACTCAACACTGCAGCAATGTACGGCGGTAGTCGCCACACAAAGAGCTACCCGAAGCGAAAGCTGTTACCTGAATTCGATGAGGAGGCCTTAGATCCCCCGCAATCAAAAAACAAAACAGCCATCCAGTCAGATAGACGACCTCGTGGCCAACATACAAGCCAGTACACGATCCACGTGAGGGCTCGCATCAAAAGGACGGCGCAACCAGATCCATCTACGGGCCAAGCAAGCGCGCTCCAGCACGCAATGCAACACAACAAAAATCCGAACACCACGGTACACCCAAATACAGGGGTGCCGCACACCCCCTATGTTTCACCGATGAGGTGCTGGACCATGAATTTCCAAAGGGATTCAAACCCATAAACATAGAGGCGTACGACGGAATGACAGACCCTGGGGTCTGGATTGAAGACTACATCCTCCATATCCACATGGCTCGAGGAGACAATCTCCACGCCATCAAGTACTTACCCCTCAAGCTCAAAGGGCCAGCTCGATACTGGCTTAAAAGCCTCCCCGAAAACTCCATTGGAAGCCGGGAAGAGCTCGAAGACGCTTTTCGGGAAAATTTTCAAGGGACCTATGTCCGACCACCGGATGCAGACGATTTAAGTCATATAACTCAACAACCCGGAGAGTCAGCCCGAAAGCTTTGGAACAGGTTTCTCACTAAAAAGAACCAAATAGTCGACTGTCCGGACGCCGAAGCCTTAGCAGGTTTCAAGCACAGCGTTCGAGACGAATGGCTTGCCAGACACCTCGGCCAAGAAAAGCCAAGAACAATGGCAGCATTAACAAGCCTCATGACCTGCTTTTGCGCGGGCAAGGACTGCTGGTTAGCCCAATGCAACACCATCGACCCAAGTACATTCGAAGTCAGGGACGGAAACGAGAAGCCACAACGCAGCAAACAAGCGCCGGAATAAAGAAGACATCCCGAAGTGCACGGCGGTAAACGCCGGATTCAGAAGCTCTCGGCCAGGTCAGCAAAAGCTGCCCTCCAAAGGCAACAGAGACGAACTGTCTAGCCTGAACAAGATTCTGGACAAACTATGTCAGATCCACAACACCCCCGATAAACCTGCAAATCATACCCATAGAGAATGTTGGGTCTGCAAGCAGTCTGGCAAGCTCAACGCCGAACACAAGGGGCAGTATACACCAAGCGAAGGCGAGGACGAGCCTCGCAAGCAAAGCACTGGGGAACAGAAGAAATTCCCACCAGAAGTCAAAACAGTAAACGTGTTACACACGATGAAGGGGAGCAACAAAGCGGCACTCCTAGAGAAACATGCCCCAGGGCCTATCACCGCGGAGTTCTGCAACTGGTCATCCAAACCGATCACCTTTGACCATCGGGATTACTCGGCAAGTATCCAGCATGCAGGATGGGCTGCCTTGGTGTTAGACCCGATAATTGACGGATACCACTTCACACGAGTGCTGATGGACGGCGGCAGTAGTTTAAACCTGATATATCAGGACACAGTCCGCAAAATGGGGATAGACCCAACAAAAATCAGCCATAGCAATACTACCTTTAAAGGAGTAACGCCAGGCCCAGAAGCCCATTGTATGGGTCCCTGCTACTAGAGGTTATATTCGGCTTTCCCGATAACTTCCGCAGCAAAAAGGTAACCTTCCACATCGCTCCGTTCCTAAGTGGCTATCAAGCACTACTCGTACGCGAAGCTTTCGCTCGCTTTAACGCAATACCGCATTACGCTTCTCTCATGCTTAAGATGCCCGGTCCACGTGGCATCATTACAGTAAATGGAAATATTGAGCGCTCCTTGTGCGCGGAAGACCGTGCGGCTGCCTTGGCAGCCGCACACTAGACAGCCTCACCAACTAGAGCATCTGACAGGTCGTTAAGACCACGGGCACGGTTAGACGAGTCCGGTGTAGCTATATATAATTGATACAGGTTTGATGGCTATACCCCTACAACAATACAAGGGGCTCAACGTGTGTGAACAAGTGACAATTAGGCTCAACTTTACTCATCTGGAACTATACATGGTTTATTTAGTATAACCTACTTTTTGCACGACAACTTTTCAACTAAGTTCCTCTCTTTTTCAGATGACCATCGTGCTACACCCGTCCAGGATACGGCACAACACAGACACAGGCGCAGACGTGCATCAGGGAC
The DNA here is from genome assembly GCF_002162155.2 of Triticum dicoccoides. Classification (NCBI taxonomy): domain Eukaryota; kingdom Viridiplantae; phylum Streptophyta; class Magnoliopsida; order Poales; family Poaceae; genus Triticum; species Triticum dicoccoides. The sequence goes on along the minus strand of NC_041388.1, from coordinate 224,980,871 downwards.
CCATTCCAAGGATTCTTTTTAGATTAAGACCATGCGTAAACCTTTTTTACTGTCTCCTGTTGATACACATCCCTCGGATTCTTAGTACAATTGAGAAGGATGCTGACGTATTGGCATGTGGCCACGTCAGAATATTGCACGTACCTGGACATCAGGGGCTTATTATAAAGGGCACTGTTTAGCCCGGTTTACATCATAAAGACCGAATACCTTAGGGAGTGGTCGGCGTCGCGAGTTTGGCCTTATATGCATCAGCTCCAAATCATGTCTTTGGTCAAATGTTGGGTTTGCCCGGCTCCTGTGTTTTGCTGCCTTACGTTCCGCTCTATCGGCTAAGGCGGCACCAGGAGAACTGCTGCGATTGTGCCCTGGATCATCCAGACGAGCACCTCAGTAGAGAAAGCCGAAAACCGGCTGTCATGATATAGCGTGAGACTGGTCAACCACTCGATGACCTAGCGGAATCTTCGGGATTCCTCCACCTTAACAAAGGGCCGTTTCCCGGCTAGGCATGTACACGCCCCGAATTCGAATGAGCACGGAGCCACCAGGGGCTATATAGTAGCCCCACTGTCAAACTCCTCTGGCTAAGTGAAAGTGTTGAAGCATTATAGTCCGATTGCCTAGTTCAGTGCGCTATCACTTCCTTAATGGACCAAGACGTTGGATCAAGTGTGAACATGCGTCTTCTGCGAGCACCCCCGCATTATATGCGTGTGGGATGAAGCCGACGACTGCCATCTTTCAGGTTATATACATATATACATAAATGGCCGCACAGGAGGCATCATAGTACTTTCGAGCAAAAGTATAAATACAACCTTGATAAACTCAATAAAACATTATTTTTACAATGGGAATACATGTCAGTCAAACATAATATTCTTTGAGCATTGAGCCTCTATCGAACGAGCGCCTTCAAGAAGTTCTTCACAGTAGTGCTCGGCAGCCACTCGGCCTATAGCTGAACCCTGTGCCACAACAGTGGTCGCATCCATCTGCGCCCAGTATGTTTTGACACGGGCAAGGGCCATCCGCGAGCCTTCTATGCACGCCGACCTCTTTACAGCATCGATGTGTGACACAGCACCAAGGAATTGTTGCACTAAGCTAAAGTAGCTATTCGGCCTTGGCCCTCTCGGCCACAGATGATCCACAACGGACCTCATGGCAAGTCTGGATAATCTATGGAGCTTGGCCCACTCGGCCATTTGCTCATTCAACAGCAGCGGACGGGCTGGAGCATGAAACTGTGACCAAAACAGTTTTTCCACTTCGTGATCTTTCCGATCTTTGAAGTACGTGGCCGCATCAGCAGCACTTGCAGCCAAATTCACGTAGGCATCCGCAGAACTCCACAGCCGGTCCATAGGTGCAATATCCGCAGCTTGATGCAGCTCCTCCTGCGTCGCTCTAATTTTGGAGCAGGCTTCCTTGGCAGCCACCCGGGCCTTTTCCAGGCCCGTCGCCTTCGCCCGGTTTACTTCTTCAAGAAGATGCTAATGGTCATCAGCATCTTTTAACTCTACAGCCATCTTGGCTATTTTTTCTTTGCACTCGCAATGCACGGCTGTTCGGCCCTTAACTCTTCGGCCGCCTTTAAAGCGGCCGCATTGCTACTCCTTGCTTGCTCCTTGGCTCGGGCAAGCTCCGCCCGAAGGGTCTCCACGGTGGCAGCTCCATTTTCAGTCACAACATATTAAAGATACTGGCATCATGCTGCTCTTATTATGTGACAATCACCAGAAAAATCACCTACCATGTGCCTTGTCAAGCCACTTGTTAACAAGCACGATGTCGGCATCTGCCGCATCCAGTTGCCGCCTTAGTTCGGCAAACCCATCAGTCCGGCTAGCCACCGGAGCTTCAACCACCAGCACATAAAGGCGGTCTGGTTATTACCTGGGACTATGATCCTCTGTTTGCCACCGTTTTCGATGACAACCAGAGTCTCAGGGGCTACTATCTACATAGGGCACATCTAAAAATGTGTGGTACTATCAACAATGTACATCATTTCGTGTACCTCAAAACCTGTCAGTAGACTCATAAAGGCTTCATGCAACCCTCTTTCGGCGGACGAAATCCTTTCAATCACTGTACCCATCAACGTGCAATGCTCTTCTGAGATAGCCGCTTGCTCTAACAGATCCCTCTGTATGTCCGACCGCACACCAGACGGTGCCGGACTCTTTTGATTGCTCTATTCAAGAGCCGGATACTAAGGACTTCGGGTGGCCATAGGATTACCTTCTGGCCTTACCGGATCAGGAGAAACCCTCCACGACGACACCTTGGGATTGCCCGCCTCGTGAGGCGGTGTGGCGGGGGGAGGCGTTTCACTCTCCATCATCTCTAGAAGAAGATCCCCTGAAGACGAGCTCTACTGAGAAGGGCTAAGATCCGAACTGCAAGATAAATGCTTCGATTATTTTCCTCAGAAGTAAAGTGATATATTTTCATTATTAAGTACCCTTTTACTTATAGCTCGGTGGAGGGCTGATCCCCTTGAGGGCATAGTGCGGCCAGGGTATCCCCTAGGGCAGGACCCTCCGGCGGAGATTTCTTCCCCCATTTGGAGACCATTGTCTCCGGGTCCTCAGAGGCGGTTCTCTTCCTTCCCTGGGGAGAGGAAGTTTCAGTTCCTCCTCCCCGGCTAACTTCCTTCGCGGAGGCGCTAGCCTCCTTGTTCCCCCCTTTATCTTCTCCTGAGGGCGCTTGATAAGGCGCGATCTCCAGCATCCTGGTTAGCACGGGATTTGGTGAGGTCTCAGGGAGGGGGGCCCGATACCTGATCAACTTTGCCTTCGCTATCCAATCCTTGTCAAAGAGCGGCTCTTTTAGGGCAACGTTGCAATAAATAAACAGACAGTGTGTTCGGATGCGGGCTACTTACTTGGGTATCCGGGCGATTGCAGCTCAGACCTGCATCCTAAGTGATGTCCGGACACATTATTTGTTGTCCAAAGAAGAATTTGTACATCTCTTCGTGCGTCATGCCGAGGAAATATTGAATAGCTCGCGGTCCTTCCAGGTTGAATTCCCACATGCGAAGGGGCCGGTGTTTGCAAGGCTGGACTTGACGAACTAGCATAACTTGCACTACCATAACCAGACTGAAATCTCTTTCAAAGAGATCTCGGAAACAGCTTTGCAGTATTGGCACGTCCTTGGCTGGACCCCAGCTCAGCCCCCTGCTAATCTATGACATCAGTTGTGGTGGGGGGCCTGAGCGAAAGGTGGGGGCAGCTACCCACTTGGCACTTCGGGGAGCTGTGATGTAGAACCACTCCCGCTGCCACAATCCGAACACCTCTGGGAAGCAACCCTCAGGCCATGGAGCGTCAGCGATTTTGCTTAAAAAAGCGCCTCCGCACGTTGCGTGCTGCCCCTCGATCATCTTCGGCTTCACATCGAAGGTCTTGAGCCATAGGCTGAAGTGAGGGGTAATGCGGAGGAAGCCCTCACATACGATAATAAATGTCGAGATGTGAAGAAGGGATTCCGGGGGCAGATCGTGAAAATCTAGCCCATAATAGAACATAAGACCCCTAATAAAGGGATCTAGAGCGAGGCCTAGTCCTCGGAGGAAGTGGGAGACGAACACGACGCTCTCGTTGGGTTCGGGAGTAGGGACGACCTGCCCTCGGGCAGGCAGCCGATGCGAAGGCGGTCAGATATCTGGCCTCTCTCAACTTCTTGATGTCCTCCTCCGTTACGGAGGAAGGCATCCACTGGCCTTGAAGGTTGGATCCGGACATAGTTGAAGGTCCGAAGCACCTGACCTGAGTTTTGGGTGTTAGAACTCGAGGCGGGGGAAGGATTTGATTAAGCACGAGAGGGAAAAAAGAAAAAGCCTTGTCCCCTTTCTAAAGAGGGTGAATATCAAGCGTCCTCCTCGTGGCCGTTTGGGACTTGCCTAAGATCTAGGATTCCTGCCCATAGGCACGGTTGGGTTACCCACATCCGTATTGATGAGAATCTCGTGATAAAGGGGACACGATCTCTGCTTCGACAAGACGTGCCAAGGAAACCGCCTCGCGAAACATGCTGAGATGGGTTATTGAAAATGATTCAAATAAAGACCTGGCTATGGTGTGATGTCACACTACAGGGTACGTCAGCGGATTAGATTTGTGGAAATATTATTCTCTCTACGGTGGTATGTGGAACTCATTTTGCAGAGCCGGACACGATCCTCGTGTTCAAAATCTTTTATGAAGTATTCGGAGGAGGAACCCTCCTTGCAATGCCGAAGACAATCTGCGCACCGGACTCATCGTCATTGAAGCCTGGTTCAGGGGCTACTAAGGGAGTCCTGGATTAGGGGGTATCCGGACAGCCGGATTATATCCTTTGGCCGGACTGTTGGACTATGAAGATACAAGATTGAAGACTTCGTCTCATGTCCGAATGGGACTCTCCTTGGCGTGGAAGGCAAGCTTGGCAATACGGATATGTAGATCTCCTTCCTTGTAACCGACTCTGTGTAACCCTAGCCCCCTCCGGTGTCTATATAAACCAGAGGGTTTAGTCCGTAGGACCGTGGACAACAATCATACCATAGGCTAGCTTCTAGGGTTTAGCCTCTCTGATCTCGTGGTGGATCAACTCTTGTACTACTCATATTATCAAGAACAATCAAGAAGGATGTAGGGTATTACCTCCATCAAGAGGGCCCGAACCTGGGTAAACATCGTGTCCCCTGCCTCATGTTACCATCCGCCTAGACGCATAGTTCGGGACCCCCTACCCGAGATCCGCCGGTTTTGACACCGACAAGAACCCTAAGGAATCACCCTTGATGGAATTCCACCTGATGTTATCGTCAAGGTGAACGAAGGAGCTATCACCCTCGAGGTCCACTCTTGAGGAGTTGCACGATAGTGTCGTTATCGGGAGTGGAGACGGAGGAATCACCCTCGACACGCGATAGTAACCCAGTTGTGTCGAGCAACTAAGGGTAAAGTGATGTGCGGTGCTGAGGCCTGGTCTTCGATCCCGTTGATCGGGTCTTCTGATAATCCAGCGGGGCAGTCGGGACAAAGTGGGGGTCTCTGATGGGTCTCCACCCAGCCTATACTAAACAGTTTACAGTAAGCAGGTAGGTAACAACAGTAGGTTATAATAAACAGGCTATGTAGCAGAAATAGGATAATATTAGTAGCAACAGATTCTAATGTAAGCATAAGAGAGAAGGGAATTGGCGATATCGGAATGCTCAAGGGGGGTTTGCTTGCCGGAAGCTCTGCCGAAAAAGGAAGAAGTGTCGTCGACAACGTAGTCGATCACCGGGGCATCATCGACCTCAGGGTCTACCGGAGAGAAGAGGCGGACAAAACAGTAAATATAAGCAAACAGACGCAACACTAAGCATGACAAGACGATATGCAGAACTAGGGTCGACCTAGCGTAGTGCTGCGTGAAATTGGTGAAGGGGGAATTCAACCGGGAATGTATTCTTGGTGCCGGACCTGTGTCAAACAGATGACCGGAGGGGGAATGTTCCATGTTCAGCATTCTAGGGGCATGTGACAGATGAACGTACCATGTATTCGGATTCATTGGATTTTTCTGAGCAACTTTCATGTAGAAAACATTTTCACCCGAGCTATAGTTTGATTACTATGAATTTTCAAAGATTAAAGCATTTTCTGGAATTATTTAAATTAACAGAAATTCATTATGATGTCATCATTGCATGGGGATAACGTCAGCAGTCAATAGACTCGCTGACCAGGGTCAAACCTGACATGTGGGTCCAGTGGGACTCACATGTCGGCCTCTATTAGTCTAATAGTAATTTAAACTAAACTAATAGGCTAATTAGAGGGGTGGCTGTCGGTGTCAAAACCGGCAGATCTCGGGTAGGGGGTCTTGAACTGTGCGTCTAAGGATCGATGGTAACAGGAGATAGGGGACATGATGTTTATCCAGGTTCGGGCCCTCTTGATGGAGGTAATACCCTACTTCCTGCTTGATTGACTTTGATGAGTATAGGGGTTACAAGAGTTGATCTACCTCGAGATCATATGTTGTGGTCTAAACCCTACAGGTATGATGAGTAATGTCATAATAATCTACCGACTAGCCTGGCCTCGGCTTATATAATGTACCAGAGGCCTAGGATAACAAGAGTCCTAGTCGAATACGCCGGTGGAGAGTAGTCCTTGTCTTCATCACCAAGTCTTGTGGAATCTTCCTCGTGCTTACATCGGCTGTCCGAACTGGCCCATGAGCATATGGCCATGGGGGTCCTCGGCCAATCCAACTGATTGGGAGACGACATGGCGAGTACCCCTAGTCCAGGACACCGTCAGTAGCCCCCTGAACCGGTCTTCAAGTTGGGGACGCTCCTTGATTCTTCTGAACTATTCTTCCTCTTCGGTCGTCGGTCTTGAAAACTGGTTCAACAAATCTCCCCATCTTCGGTCTTGAGGATCACCGAAGTAAATCCGAAGAGTTTACACGTCGGGTATCCGAGGATCCCCTTTAAGTTCTCGGCCTTTATAAATGCCTTGTTATTTTTATGCCACACCTCTGGTTTGAAGTTGTTCCCGGACGACAGTGTCCTCTTGCGTCCGGGCTCCAATGACGGACTGCATTCGAGGTATATTTTGCAGCCGAGCACCAACGCCGGACCGCTTCCGAGCTCCAACGCTGGAATGTATCCGAGCTCCAACGTCGGACTATGTCCAAGCTCCAACGCCGGACTATATCCGAGGTGTCATAAATTACCTTGGTTCAAAAAAGTTGAAGGAGTTTAGCCGAGCTTAATGCCGGAAATGCCCTCTTTGGAGCCAACCACTAGCGCCCGAGCTTTATGCCGGACTGCTTTTGAGGTGGTGCACCACCCCAACTGCGGGCCGATTTTTTGTCAATATTTTTGATTGGTGCAATTTATTCCCTGCCGAGATATATAGCCAGTAGCCCTCCAGGTGTGTACCGGTCTAAAACCCGAGATGCACCTGAAGGATGACATAAGACCGCTGATCCTAGTAGCCCCTGAGACTCAGGTTGATTCACAAAATCAGCCTGAGGATCAACTCCTAGCTCGACAGAATACTTCTGGACACAAAAAGCGGTGTGCAAATTCCTCGAGACTCAGGTTGGGTGTGGCCGACCAACCTGAGGATCATAATCTCCTGGAAAGCTATATTGCACTTTAAATTTTCTGCATTGGATTGTCAATGCAGTAGCCCCCGAGACACTGGTCGGGTGGCAAACCAGATCAGGGGATCGATACGCCCCTTTCAACATTAGTGAATGATAAGCCCAAAGCCCAGTAGACCCGGGCCTTAATGTGGGAACGGGTGGCCAAATTAAGGATCGATATCCAGAGTAAAACCACAAATTATGTGTAATGATTCTACGCATCCAAGTACTTTACATCATTAATGCTCGGACCCGCATTGTACAAAACTTTGTTGACCGACCATCGGCTTCAACCTTCTCGGCCAGAAGCTGAGGAGTGTTTGTCCTACTTTATAAAGCCATTACAAGGGCAAAGATTTATGGAAAATAAGGCAATCTGGCCACATGGTTTTATAAACAAAGTTACGTGGAGAGATATGTTATATTACTTAATGTAAGAAACATCTTCCAAGGAAAATAGTCCCGCTATCGGTTCCTTTCTTTGGGTCATCATGCTTATCATGATCATGAAACCTCACCTCCGATCAATGTGGGAGGAAAATATTGAGGATATAGTTCGGGGAAAGTTCCCGAACTCTGTGGTATTAATGCACCAAATTTTTTACTTCCGTCGTTGCCAACTAATGTGATCCTTTAAGATCGCTAGCTTTCGGCTTCACCCAGTCTAAGGTACTAACTCGGATGGACCGGTAGTAACAATCACAGAGGTGCTCCCTTTACCGCCTAGCCGAACAATAGGGAACGTAGGGGTAAGCACAGGAGCCAGGCAACCCAGCTTGGCAAAAATCTTAAGTCAAATTGATGCATATTTATGGCTTTATAACGATGATTACAGAAGGCAGTCCTTATATATTAAATACAAATGCTGATGATATATTTATTTTGACTCCGTTGCGACCGTTTATCACTTGAAAGTGGCCCATCGTCGGCTTCTACCCCTTTGTAGATACTACGCAGGGTGTCTCCGCAATAACAAGACAACCAGTAGCCAATGTCTCGGTGCCCGAAGGCGGTTGTGTGAGCAGAAATGAGGCAATCAGATATGCGAGCTTTATAACTTTCAGTTAGTCATAGGAGCTTTTAAACTGGGGAAGCTAGCTACGAGCCCCCGGTTAGTGTTCTGTGACAGCCGAGGTCAAGCCGTAAACACTTCGGCCAATGTTATGATCGGCCCGCCATTTAACATAGTCCTCGGATCGCTGACCAGTTTACGCTTATTGTGACAGTCAGTTTTCGGCTTTCTCCACTGAGGTGGTTAACCATGCGAGCTGGAAGCACAATCGCAGTGGTTATCCCTTTGCACACCTGGACGAACAACGCGGAACGTAGGAGGCAAGCACAGGAGCCGGGCAACCCAACTATTTGACCGAAGACACAATTTGAAACCGATGCATATCTAGCAATATCCAAGAATGTTTTTGCCGAATCTCTAAAGGTTTCCGGCGTTGCACTGTGATACTTATGCTGGAAACACACAGATAGTTTAAAAGTGCTATAATCTTGGAAAACCAAAAAACATCAGTAAAAACTTGACGTCCGAACAAGATCAAGTGTTCGGTGCCAATCCGAAAATTGGAAAAAAGAAAAAATGTGCTTCTTCCGTGGTTTAACATGACACATCTGATCTCAACACTTCAAGCGGGCCAGCCTACGGCTTCAAGCTCCTTATCCCAAAGGCGGAGTACTTCTTTAAGGCCAGTTTAGAGAACTAAATTCGAGCGACTTTTTAGAGAGAAGACAGGCTATCCGGCTATTGACCATACACTCGAGTCGGAAAAGGAGCGGTAGAAAAAGAGTTTGCAACGACCAAGAAGAAAACATAGCTCATATAAATTTATGAGCCCCCAAGTGACTTGGGTAAAAGAATTTTATGTATAATGATTGTATGTACCGATGTACTCATATCATATATGTGTTCACCCAAACTTTAAACGCGTCTTAACCGACCGTCGGCTTCTCCCTCTTCGGTCAAGTACCGAAAAGTGTCATGTACTCCACCTGTCGAAAGCATCGACGGTGTTTCCGATAACTAGGCAATCAGGCCATAAGGCTGTAACAGACAAAGCGTGCTCAAGGAACTTATGCTATATTACTGACGAAGTGTAAGAAGAATCTACGAAGAAAATAGTACCTCCACCGATACCTTTCTTCGGTTTCTCATTGTTACTATGAGACATGTGCAATAGATTTTTTGTACTCATGAGTTCCATTGTGTGCCGACCATTATTGAAAACAATAAGAGCGCTAGCTTTCGGCTTCACCCAGTCTGAGGTACTAACTTGGATGACCCGGTAGTAACAATCACAGAGGTGCTCCCTTTACCGCCTAGCCGAACAATCGGGAATGTAGGGGTAAGCACAGGAGCCAGGCAACCCAGCTTGTGAAACAGTTAAGTCAACATGGTGCATATTGTGGCATAATACACGAACAAGGAACGAAGCTGTACAAGTATAATCATACGCAAGAGGAAAGGCTTCATAAAGGAAGCCCCCAAGTAAACGGGGTATTTGAATTTGCTTGCAACAAACAAGGTTTTGACAAAGAAAGTATTTCGCAAATGACTTTCTGTCAAAAAAGCATAATGATTGGTCGAACCGAATAGAATTTAAAACTAAAGGTTTTTAAGCATGGAAGCGACTTAGCTGGTTAATGTGCTCGGTGTCGATGCAAAGCCCGAGCTTACGGCGAGACAAGGTCCCAGCCCCCAAGCCAGTCCTGAGGTGGCGGAGTGAAGAGCTCGGCACTCCGAAGTGGCGACATAGCACGACCAATGTAGGCCGGCAGTGTGACGCCGAAGTCCCCAGCGTGGCTTAATGAAGTAATGAGGAAGCCCTCGGTCCAGCCGAGGTGACGTGGTACGTCGGTACGCCGAGGTGACAGCGCTGCCCGACCCGGATCCTTTACCTCTGCATAGAAAATAGTGCAAGCCGGAGATAATAGAAATAATAATAAAAAATCATTGCATAATTAATAATTTACGCAAAGTGAGTAATAAAAGAAATATGACCCGTGTGCCGAACACTCGATGAGGTAGAGCTCTCTCAGCGATGCCGAAGTCCTCGAGGCAACCAAACATGTTGGTATGGCGATTCGACCAACAAGATGATCACACGAGCCGATTGGGACAACGACGTCCACTTGCCAAAGTGACCGCGTGATGCAGTTGAAGTCGATCACCTACACACATAAAATAGTGCGGTCCAAAAAGGATAATTTCTTTTCGCACAAATAATTTATTGAACGAGATGTGGCCGGGCACCAAAGTCATGTTGATGTAGGGCATCGGCGTGACGTGGTGAAGGCGTGGCCAAGCCTGAATTCGCAGGCCGGTCTGAGTTCCGGATGCGGCATTTGCCAAAATGTATATGGAAACTGACCGAACGCCACGCGACCGTGGTTAAAGCGTCCACCATTTGGAAGACCTGTGTACAGATGATGAAACAAACCAGAGTAATAATTCCTTGGGAAAAATAAACCCAAGCAAGAAAAAAATACTAGGATTAATAGCACCTGGTTTATCTGTTGTAGCAATCTAAAGAAATGTTACTCCCAAAATTGGGACTCGAACCACACACCCATTGCCTGATGGGCAATAAAGCGACGGCATGGCGATGCTGGCAAAGGTGGGCTCGCCAAGGCAAAGCCCCCGGTCTAGCTAATGTGACAAAGCTGGTCGGCTGGTGACGTCGAAGTCACCGGAGTATGTTGATGAAGAAATAGCAAAGTCCCTGGTCTAGCCGAGATGACAGAGTGGGTCAGTAAGGAAACATTGCAGCTGCCATGTTAGCCGATGTGTTGAAGCAGTTCGGTGTGATGGACATCGGCTTGAAAAAGCAACAGTGCGGCCATGCTGACGCTGGTCATAACTTGTGACGCGGTCAATGCCGGATTGATGAAGTGACCGAGTGGCGATGTCGACGCGCCTGACCCGTGCAATCCGTGGGGCGATGGTGTTGGTGATGATTTATGCTTCGCGATGCCGAACTCTTGTCCGGCTTGCCGAGCTGATGATCCGATAAGGTTAGGCTCGGCTCGATGAAGCGACCATTTGTCTAGCACAAGTCGGCAGACGTGGAGCAATGTTACTGGACTGGTGTGACACCAGCGCGATGATGAAGAGTGCCTCAAAAAGGCATAAAATTTTATGGGCACGTGTTAAAAACAACGCACAATACCATATGAGAAAATTCCCTTAAAAAGGTTGTCCAATATCACATTCATAAAGAAACATTAATTCTGGTCGGATCCGTATTCGCGCAGAAAACAGATCCGAAAAGTGATGCACTAATCGGAAGTTTCCCGGAGTTTGGACGGTCGAATTAAGCTGAAATTTGGAGGGGTTGTAGATATAGGAATTCCGCGGCTGATCAACGGTTGGATCTTCCAAAGGACGCCCGAGCTAGGTGCTGGAGACCACGCCCTAAACTCATCCAGATTTGACAGGGCTCCGGTATATCATAGATTGCCCGAGATTCCTCCATCGGAACTCGACGAAATTTTGCATAGTTGTTGTAGACTCAATTCCGCACAATTCCAGAAAATGAATCGTCAAAGTGATGCTCAAGACGGTGGTGGCAGCAGATACAAGTTCGCTATTAAAAAAAACAGCACGGTCGCCCGAGGGCAATGTTGATGTTGAGCCCCCGAGCTCCATGGATGATTCCTCCATGATCTTGATAGAGATCGGAGTTGATGTTGATGAAGGCCCCCGTCTGAACATGACGATCGGAGATGGAGCACGGTCCTCGGTCGAGCCTAGGTGACCAGTCGAGCCGGCGACGAAGATGCCAGCATCGTAGTTGATCTGCGGGCGAGCCATTGATCCTTTGCCGATCACACAACGGAACTCTCAATGAAAGCACCATTGTCGGTGTCAAAACCAGCAGATCTCGTGTAGGGGGTCCCGAACTGTGTGTCTAAGAATCAATGGTAACAGGAGATAGGGGACACGATGTTTATCCAGGTTCGGGCTCTTGATGGAGGTAATACCCTACTTCCTGCTTGATTGACTTTGATGAGTATAGGGGTTACAAGAGTTGATCTACCTCGAGATCATATGTTGTGGTCTTAACCCTACAGGTATGATGAGGAATGTCATAATAATCTACCGACTAGCCTGGCCTTGGCTTATATAATGTACTAGAGGCCTAGGATAATAAGAGTCCTAGTCGAATACGCCGGTGGAGTGGAGTCCTTGTCTTGCTCACCAAGTCTTGTGGAATCTTCCTCGTGCTTACATCGGCTGTCCGAACTGGCCCATGAGCATACGGCCATGGGGGTCCTCGGCCCAATCCAACTGATTGGGAGATGACGTGGCGAGTACCCCCTAGTCTAGGACACCGTCGGTGGGCCCCTGGTGTCTGTGACTAACTAATTACTAATTAATTAATAGATTTTAAATAGTAGATTTATTTATTTTTAATTTTTTTAAACAACTGGGGCCCACACGTTAGCTCACTGGGCAGCCCAGTCAGCAATTGACTGGGCCAACCCAATCAACTGGGACCCATGGGGCCCATGGTCAGCCACCCAGAGGTAGGGCCTGACCTTGCCACATTGGTGGCCGACGGCTGAATGCCACAGAGCACGAAAACTCGGCGGAGGGGACCCGGCCTCGTCGAAAAAGTGTTCCGTGGCGCCGTTCGGCGTCCGGTTGGGTCTGTTCGGCTGAGCATCATGCGCCGCGTCGAATGGTGGCATCGGTCGCAACTATGGAGGCCGAAAAAGACGTCGACGACGAGCTACGGCGGAAATGCGTTCGGCTTCTCGACGAGCACGGCGCTAGGGGACACGGAAAGGCTCGCGCGCGTGCGTGTTGGGCTCATGGGAACACCAGGAGCACGGCGGAGGCCACAGGCGAGCGTGACAAGGGCCATGGCCACGGGCATGAGCTCATCGGCAGTGAATAGAGCTCGGCGCGATAGCACCTAGCTATGGTGCGTGAAGAGGCTGAAAGGAGGGGAGAAGGAGATGAAGGAGCTCACCTAGTGGGACGAACTGTGGCCCTTCGAAGGTTAGGAGCAGCAGGAGCGTCGGAGAGGAGGAAGATCGCCAACGACCGAGGCGGAAGGGGGCGGCTCGATCCGCGGCCTGCGCTGCTCCCCGGCTTGCGCTCGTGGACAGGGACGAGGTAATCGACGATGGCGGAGCTGCTGGACATGTCGGCGAGGCGTGGCGTGGCCGGTGGCTATGCGGGCAAGGAGCGGACGGTGATGGCCGAGGCGGCCAGGTGGGAAAAGAAGCAGGCGAGCAATGGGGGAACTAGTGGGTGCTAGGGTTTGCGAGGGAGAGGAGTGGGGGAGCCAGGGCAAGTGGGAGGGGAGCCCGAGGCGTCGAGGGGATCCTTACCCCCCTCGTCGACGGCGAGGTGGTGCGGTGGGAGCGTGCTCGGCGCGGCTTAGTCGGAGGTACAGGGGGATGAAGGCGAGGAGGGGAGGCCAGTGATGGGCCGGCTTGGGAGTGCCAAGGCCAAGGGGAGGCAAGGGGGTGCTCTCTCTCTCTCACCTCTTCTTATTATATTTTTTCACTTTTCTGTTTTCTTTTATTTTCAGAAAGCAAAATAGTTTTATAAAAACTAATCTTGCACCTAAAATACCATTTTAAATTAGGCCACTGCTATAATTAACCTGGCACCAAAATAAAGTACTTTAGTATCTTTATAAATTAAAAAGCATTTAAATAAATGGTTTAGCCACTATTTTAAATTAGTTTAGGGCATTTAAACACTTTGCAAAAAGTTGGTTCACCACCAATATTAACAAGTGATTATTTGCGACATGATGAACATTTTTGTTGTTATGTATGAGAAGTTTAAATTTTGACTTTGAATTTGGATTTGAATTTGAATTATGATTTGGATCCAGTGAAGATTAGCAATAGTAATGTGATGACATGGCACCATTAATAGGCGATTACTATAGCATGACGCTGGGGGTGTTACAAATCTCCTCCACTACAAGGAATTTCGGCTCGAGATTTAAGTGGGGAAATAAAGAGTAACTTCGGGAGAACTCACCCTTATAGGGTTATTTATCTGGTGAACAATTCAGGGAATGAGGCAGAAGTATCTCTCGAGTTGAAACTTAATAAAACATCGAGAGCAAGTATGAAGGTACAATAGTAAGGATCAAGCGAATGTACAAACGATTGATACCTAAGCAGAGTGTGAGAAAGGGGTTCAGAGCATCGGGAATAGATCATCTCTTAGAAGGTGGCTCGCGACTTGATATGAAGTCAAATGCAAGAATATTTTAGAATCAAAGATATACAGGACAGTCAGGTTACGATCCTGTGGAGCTACGATGATGGTTGAGTGAGAGTAGGGAGAATGGTGTTATCTTATTGGTCTCGACAACAAGGTTGGTCATAGGATAGTCTATCAGTTATGTCGGCAACAACGTAGTTACCAAGGGCGAGGGACGAAGAGAACCATTTTCCTGCTCGTAAGACGAGGCGGACCAATAGGCAAAGTTCTCATCCATCGGTGGTTACCGGTGTTGGGGAACGCAGTAATTTAAATTTTTTTTCCTACGCACACGCAAGATCATGGTGATGCATAGCAACGAGAGGGGAGAGTATCGTCTACGTACCCTCGTAGACCGTAAACTGAAGCATTATGACAACGCGGTTGATGTAGTCGTACGTCTTCACGATCGACCGATCTAGCACCGAAGGTACGACACCTCCGCGATCTGCACACGTTCATCTTGGTGATGTCCCGTGAACTCACTATCTAGTAGATCTTCGAGGGAGAGTTTCGTCAACACGACGGCATGATGATGGTGATGGTGTTGCTACCGGAACAGGGCTTCGCCTAAGCACCGCTATGATATAACTGAGGTGGATTATGGTGGAGGGGGGCACCGCATACGGCTAAAAGATCAATGATCAACTTGTGTGTCCATGGGGTGCCCCCTCCCACATATATAAAGGAGTGGAGGATGGGGAGGGCTCGCCCTCTCTATGGCGCCCCTAGGGGAGTCCTACTCCCTCCGGGAGTAGGATCCCCCCTTCCAAGTAGGAGTAGGAGAGGAAGGAAGGAGGAAAGAGGGAGGAAGGAAAGGGGGGCCGGCCCCCCTCCCAATTCGGATTGGGCTTGGGGGCGCGCCTCCCTGTTTTCCCTTCCCTCTCCTCTATTCCACTAAGGCCCAACAAGGCCCATATACTCCCCGAGGGTTCCGGTAACCTCCTGGTACTCCGGAAAAATGCTCGAACAACTCGAAACCATTCCGATGTCCAAATATAGGCTTACAATATATCGATCTTTACGTCTCGACCATGCCGAGACTCCTCGTCATGTCCATGACCAAATCCGGGACTCTGAACTACCTTCGGTACATCAAAACACATAAACTCGTAATACCGATCGTCACCGAACGTTAAGCGTGCGGACCCTACAGCTTCGAGAACTATGTAGACATGACCGAGACATGTCTCCAGTCAATAACCAATAGTGGAACCTGGATGCTCATATTGGCTCCTACATATTCTATGAAGATCTTTATCGATCAAACCGCATAATGGTATACATTGTTCCCTTTGTCATCGGTATGTTACTTGCCCGAGATTCGATCATCTGTATCTCAATACCTAGTTCAATCTCGTTCCCGGCAAGTCTCTTTACTCGTTCCGTAATGCTACATCCCGTAACTAACTCATTAGCTACATTGCTTGCAAGGCTTATACTGATGTACATTACCGAGAGGGCCTAGAGATACCTCTCCGACAATCGGAGTGACAAATCCTAATCTTGATCCATGCCAACTCAACAAACACCATCAGAGACACCTGTAGAGCACCTTTATAATCACCAAGTTACGTTGTGACGTTTGGTAGCACCCAAAGTGTTCGTCTGGTATTCGGGAGTTGCATGATCTCATAGTCATAGGAACATGTATAGTTATGGAGAAAACAATAGCAACAAACTACACGATCATCGTGCTAAGCTAACAGATGGGTCAAGTCAATCACATCATTCTCTAATGATGTGATCCCATTAATCAAATGACAACTCATGTCTATGGTTAGGAAACATAACCATCATTGATTCAACGAACTAGTCAAGTAGAGGCTAACTAGTGACACTTTGTTTGTCTATGTATTCACACATGTACTAAGTTTCCGGTTAATACAAATCTAGCATGAATAATAAACATTTATCATGATATAAGGAAATATAAATAAAAACTTAATTATTGCCTGTAGGGCATATTTCCTTCAGTCTCCCACTTGCACTAGAGTCAATAATCTAGATTACATTGTAATGATTCTAACACCCATGGAGTCTTGGTGTTGATCATGTTTTTCTCATGAGAGAGGCTTAGTCAACGCGTCTGCAACATTCAGATCCGTATGTATCTTGCAAATCTCTATGTCTCCCTGCTTGACTTGATCACAGATGGAATTGAAGCGTCTCTTGATGTGCTTGGTTCTCTTGTGAAATCTGGATTCCTTTGCCAAGGCAATTGCTCCAGTATTGTCACAAAAGATTTTCATTGGACCCGATGCACTAGGTATGACACCTAGATCGGATATGAACTCCTTCATCTAGACTCCTTCATTTGCTGCTTCCGAAGCAGCTATGTATTCCGATTCACACGTAGATTCCGCCAGGACGCTCTGCTTGGAACTGCACCAACTGACAGCTCTACCATTTAATAAAAACACGTATCAGGTTTGTGACTTAGAGTCATCCAGATCAGTGTCAAAGCTTGCATCGACGTAAACCGTTTATGATGAGCTCTTTATCACCTCCATATACGAGAAACATATCCTTAGAACTTTTCAGGTATTTCAGGATGTTCTTGACCGATGTCCAGTGATCCACTCCTGGATTACTTTGGTACCTCCCTGCTAAACTTATAGCAAGGCACAGATCAGGTCTGGTATCCAGCATTGCATACATGATAGAGCCTATCGCTGAAGCATAGGGAACACCTTTCATTTTCTCTCTGTCTTCTGAAGTGGTCGGGCATTGACTCTGACTCAACTTCACACCTTGTAATACAGGCAAGAACCCTTTCTTTGCCTGATCCATTTTGAACTTCTTCAAAACTTTATCAAGGTATGTGCTTTGTGAAAGTCCAATTAAGCGTCTTGATCTATCTCTATAGATCCTGATGCCCAATATATAAGCAGCTTCACCGAGGTATTTCATTGAAAAATTCTTATTTAAGTGTCCTTTTATGCTATTCAGAAATTCAGTATCATTTCCGATCAACAATATGTCATTTACATTTAATATTAGAAATGCTACGGAGCTCCCACTCACTTTCTTGTAAATACAAGCTTCTCGAAAATTTTGTATAAAACCATATGCTTTGATCGCACTATCAAAGCGTATATTCCAACTCCGAGAGGCTTGCACCAGTCCATAAATGGATCGCTAGAGCTTGCACACTTTGTTAGCGCCTTTTGGATCGACAAAACCTTCTGGTTGCATCATATACAACTCTTCTTTAAGATATCGATTAAGAAATGTAGTTTTGACATCCATTTTCCAAATTTCACAATCATGAAATGTGGCAATTGCTAACATGATTCGGACAGACTTAAGCATCGCTACGATTGAGAAGGTCTCATTGTAGTCAACTCCTTGAACTTGTCGAAAACCTTTCGCAACAAGTTGAGCTTTGTAGACAATAACATTACCGTCAGCGTCAGTCTTCTTCTTGAAGATCCATTTATTCTCTATGGCCTGCTGATCAACGGGCAAGTCAACCAAAGTCCATACTTTGTTCTCATACATGGATCCCATCTCAGATTTCATGGCTTCAAGCCATTTTGCGGAATTCGGGCTCATCATCGCTTCCTCATAGTTCGTAGGTTCATCATGGTCAAGTAACATTACTTCCAGAACAGGATTACCGTACCACTCTGGTGCGGATCTTACTCTGGTTGACCTACGAGGTTCTGTAGTAACTTGATCAGAACTTTCATGATCATCATCATTAGCTTCCTCACTTACTGATGTAGGAATCACTGGAACTGATTTCAGTGATGATCTACTTTCCAATAAGGGAGAAGGTACAATTACCTCATCAAGTTCTACTTTCCTCCCACTCACTTCTTTTGAGAGAAACTCCTTCTCTAGAAAGGATCCATTCTTAGCAACGAATATCTTGCCTTCGGATCTATGATAGAAGGTGCACCCAACAGTCTCCTTGGGGTATCCTATGAAGACACATTTCTTCGATTTGGGTTCGAGCTTATCAGGTTGAAGCTTTTTCACATAAGCATCGCAGCCCCAAACTTCAAGAAATGACAACTTGGGTTTCTTGCCAAAGCACAGTTCATAAGGTGTCGTCTCAATGGATTTAGATGGTGCCCTATTTAGCGTGAATGCAGCTGTCTCTAAAGCATAACCCCAAAATGATAGCGGTGAATCAGTGAGATACATCATAGATCGCACCATATCTAGTAAAGTACGATTACAACGTTTGGACACACCATTACGCTGTGGTGTTCCAGGTGGCGTGAGTTGCGAAACTATTCCGCATTGTTTCAAATGAAGTCCAAACTCATAACTCAAATATTTGCCTCCACGATAAGATCATAGAAACTTGATTTTCTTGTTATGATGATTTTCCACTTCACTCTGAAATTCTTTGAACTTTTCAAATGTTTCAGACTTACGTTTCATCAAGTATATATACCCATATCTGCTCAAATCATCTATGAAGGTGAGAAAATAACGATATCCGCCGCGAGCTTCAATGTTCATTGGACCACATACATCAGTATGTATGATTTCCAATAACTCTGTTGCCCGCTCCATTGTTCCGGAGAATGGAGTTTTAGTCATCTTGCCCATGAGGCATGGTTCGCAAGTACCATGTGATTCATAATCTAGTGATTCCAAAAGTCCATCAGAATGGAGTTTCTTCATGCGCTTTACACCAATATGACCTAAACGGAAGTGCCACAAATAAGTTGCACTATCATTACCAACTCTGCATCTTTTTGCTTCAATACTATGAAAATGTGTATCACTACTATCAAGATTTAGTAAGAATAGACCACTCATCAGGGGTGCATGACCATAAAAGATATTACTCATATAAATAGAACAACCATTATTCTCTGATTTAAATGAATAACCGTCTCGCGTCAAACAAGATCTAGATATAATGTTCATGCTCAACGCTAGCACCAAATAACAATTATTTAGGTCTAAAACTAATCCCGAAGGTAGATGTAGAGGTAGCGTGCCGACATCGATCACATAGACTTTGGAACCATTTCCCACGCGCATCGTCACCTCGTCCTTAGCCAATCTTCGCTTAATCCGTAGCCCCTGTTTCAAGCTGCAAATGTTAGCAACTGAACCAGTATCAAATACCCAGGCACTACTGCGAGCATTAGTAAGGTACACATCAATAACATGTATATCAAATATACCTTTCACTTTGCCATCCTTCTTCACCGCCAAATACTTGGGGCAGTTCCGCTTCCAGTGACCAGTTCCTTTGCAGTACAAGCACTCAGTCTCAGGCTTAGGTCCAAACTTGGGTTTCTTCACTTGAGCAACAACTGGCTTGATGTTCTTCTTGAAGTTCCCCTTCTTCCCTTTACCTTTTTTCTGGCAACTGGTGGTCTTGTTGACCATCAACACTTGATGCTCCTTCTTGATTTCTACCTCCGTAGCCTTTAGCATTGCGAAGAGCTCAGGAATCGTCTTATCCATCCCTTGCATGTTATAGTTCATCATGAAGCTCTTGTAGCTTGGTGGCAGTGAATGAAGAACTCTGTCAATGACACTATCATCAGGAAGTTTAACTCCCAGTTAAGTCAAGTGGTTGTGGTACCCAGACATTCTGAGTATATGTTCACGACAGAACTATTCTCCTCCATCTTACAGCCGTAGAACTTATTGGAGACTTCATATCTCTCAATCCGAGCATTTGCTTGAAATATTAACTTCAACTCCTCGAACATCTCATATGCTCCATGACATTCAAAACGTCTTTGAAGTCCCAGTTCTAAGCCGTAAAGCATGGCACACTGAACTATCGAGTAGTCATCAGCTTTGCTCTGCCAGGTGTTCATAACATCTGGCGTTGCTCCTGCAGCGGGTTTGTCACCTAGCGGTGCTTCCAGGACGTAATTCTTCTGTGCAGCAATGAGGATAATCCTCAAGTTACGGACCCAGTCCGTGTAGTTGCTACCATCATCTTTCAACTTATCTTTCTCTAGGAACGCATTAAAATTCAACGAAACAACAAAACGGGTCATCTATCTACAACAACATAGACATGCAAAATATTATCAGGTACTAAGTTCATGATAAATTAAAGTTCAATTAATCAAATTACATAAGAACTCCCACTTAGATAGACATCTCTCTAATCATCTAAGTGATCACGTGATCCATATCAACTAAACCATGTCCGATCATCACGTGAGATGGAGTAGTTTTAAATGGTGAACATCACTATGTTGATCATATCTACTATATGATTCATGGTCGACCTTTCGGTCTCCAGTGTTCCGAGGCCATATCTACATATGCTAGGCTCGTCAAGTTTAACTCAAGTAGTCTGCGTGTGCAAAATTGGCTTGCACCCGTTGTATGTGAACGTAGAGCTTATCACACCCGATCATCAGGTGGTGTCTCGGCACGACGAACTGTAGCAACAGGGCATACTCAGGGAGAACACTTATACCTTGAAATTTAGTGAGAGATCATCTTATAATGCTACCGCCGAACTAAGCAAAATAAGATGAATAAAGGATAAACATCACATGCAATCAATATAGGTGATATGACATGGCCATCATCATCTTGTGCCTTTGATCTCCATCACCAAAGCACCATCATGATCACCATCGTCACCGGCTTGAAACCTTGATATCCATCGAAGCATCGTTGTCGTCTCGCCAACTATTGCCTCTATGACTATCGCTACCGCTTAGTGATAAAGTAAAGAAATTACATGGCGATTGCATTTCATACAATAAAGCGACAACCATATGGCTCTTGCCAGTTGCCGATAACTGTGTTACAAAAGATGATCATCTCATACAATAAAATTTAGCATCATGTCTTGACCATATCACATCACAACATGCCTTGCAAAAACAAGTTAGACGTCCTCTACTTTGTTGTTGCAAGTTTTACGTGGCTGCTACGGGATGAGTAAGAACCGTTCTTACCTACGCATCAAAAAACACAACACGGTATAGTGATTGCTTTTTGATCTTCAAAAAGAACCCTGTTCATTGAATCCGATTCAACTAAAGCTGGAGAAACAGACAACCACTAGTCACCTGTGTGCGAAGCACGTCGGTAGAACCAGTCTCGCGTAAGCGTACGCGTAATGTCGGTCTGGGCCGCTTCATCCAACAATGCCGCTGAATCAAGAATCAACTAGTGATGGCAAGCAATATGTATATACATACGCCCACAACTCCTTTGTGTTCTACTCGTGCATATAACTTCTACGCATAAACCTAGCTCAGATGCCACTGTTGGGGAATGCAGTAATTTCAAAAAAATTCCTATGCACACGCAAGATCATGGTGATGCATAGAAACGAGAGGGGAGAGTATCGTGTACGTACCCTCGTAGAACGTAAGCAGAAGCGTTATGAAAACACGGTCAATGTAGTCGTACGTCTTCACGATCGACCGATCTAGCACCGAAGGTACGGCACCTCCGCGATCTGCACACGTTCAGCTCGGTGACGTCCCGCGAACTCACAATCTAGTAGAGCTTCGAGGGAGAGTTTCTTCAGCACAACAGCGTGATGACGGTGATGATGTAGCTACCGGAACAGGGCTTCGCCTAAGCACCGCTACGATATAACCGAGGTGGATTATGGTGGAGGGGGCACCGGACATGGCTAAAAGATCAATGATCAACTTGTGTGAACATGGGGTGCCCCCTCCCCTCTATATAAAGGAGTGGAGGAGGGGGAGGGCCGGCCCTCTCTATGGCGCGCCCTGGGGGAGTCCTACTCCCGAAGGGAGTAGGATTCCCCCTTCCAAGTAGGAGTAGGAGAGGAAGGAAGGAGGAGAGAGGGAGGAAGGAAAGGGGGCCGGCACCTCTCCCAATTCGGATTGGGATTGGGGGCGCGCCTCCCTCTTTTCCCTTCCCTCTCCTCTATTCCACTAAGGCCCAATAAGGCCCATATACTCCCCAGGGGGTTCCAGTAACCTCCCGGTACTCCGGAAAAATGCCCGAACAACTCGGAATCATTCCGATGTCCAAATATAGGCTTCCAATATATCGATCTTTACGTCTGGACCATTCCGAGACTTCTCATCATGTCCGTGATCAAATCCGGGACTCCGAACTACCTTCCGTACATCGAAACACATAAACTCGTAATACCGATCGTCACCGAACGTTAAGCGTGAGGACCCTACGGGTTCGAGAACTATGTAGACATGACCAAGACATGTCTTCGGTCAATAACCAATATCAGAACCTGGATGATCATATTGGCTCCTACATATTCTATGAAGATCTTTATCGGTCAAACGACATAACGGTATACGTTGTTCCCTTTGTCATCAGTATGTTACTTGCCCAAGATTCGATCGTCGGTATCTCAATACCTATTTCAGTCTCGTTACCGGCAAGTCTCTTTACTCGTCCCGTAATGCTACATCCCGTAACTAACTCATTAGCTACATTGCTTGCAAGGCTTATAGTGATGTGCATTACCGAAGGGGCCTGGAGATACCTCTCCGACAATCGGAGTGACAAATCCTAATCTTGATCCATGCCAACTCAACAAACACCATTGGAGACACCTGTAGAGCACCTTTATAATCACCTAGTTAGATTGTGACATTTGGTAGCACACAATGTGTTCCTCCGGTATTCGGGAGTTGCATGATCTCATAGTCATAGGAACATGTATAGTTATCGAGAAAGCAATAGCAACAAACTAAACGATCATCGTGCTAAGCTAACAAATGGGTCAAGTCAATCACAACATTCTCCAATGATGTGATCTCGTTAATCAAATGACAACTCATGTCTATGGTTAGGAAACATAACCATCATTGATTCAACGAGGTAGTCAAGTAGAGGCAAACTAGTGACACTTTGTTTGTCTATGTATTCACGCATGTACTAAGTTTCCGGTTAATACAATTCTAGCATGAATAATAAACATTTATCATGATATAAGTAAATATAAATAACAACTTTATTATTGCCTCTAGGGCATATTTCCTTCAACCGGAATGTCATCAAGAATAGTAACAGGGTCCTACTGACCAAGTTGTACACCGAGGTGTTTACATAAGCAGGGAATTATCACTGCTTAGGTAAGTCAGATTACAAGAAAGATTAGACAAAGCAGTAGAAAGGAAAATGTGATTTGTATATTAATCAGATCAGTGGATAGGAAAATGTGTTTATACCCGAGTATCAAAAGTATATCTTTCCCATCCATGACAGGACAACAAGTAAAGAATCAATTAGGTGAAGGGGCGAGGGATTTCATGATGTTACCCATATAATGGTGTTTGGATAATCGATTAAGAAACATTTAGCATTTCGCTTCCAATGTTCATGTTGATGATCGGAGTATCATAGACATGCTTTGGGATAGCATTGACAAGGTCATTAGATAAAGGTCAGACTTTGGATACACAAAGGATCCATCAGAAACAACTTATAAAATAAGTCATACAATTTCAACAAGAAAGAGATGAGGATGTTGCCAACGGGCTCAGCAGCATTTTGTTGAGATTTCCATAAACAAGGATTTTCACAATTAAGTGATCAAGGCGATAGCATAATACGCGCCAAAGTATATACTGAAGTATGTTCGAGGAGAACATCCTTACTTAAACATTGAACGAAAATGCACCTAGAAATATGGCCCAAGTAGCATGATCAATGTTGGAATGGTGATTCAATAACCAAAAGAGTTAGAATGAAAATATCGACCATTCACTTCAAAGCAATAGAGTTGATATAAGTTTTGAATTCACACTTCATAGTTCAATTGCCGGTATTCCGGTTAAAAACAACACGGGGTCCAAGAAATGAATGGATATGACGAGAAGTATCACTATACTAGGAATTCTTAAGAGGTGGAGCAATCCTCACAATATCCTTGGCATAAAAGACAGTAATACTTCAAGTTAGAACATAGTACAAGCTGGATAGTAAGGTGCATACATAACACGAACAAGTTTGTGATGAAAGGAAAGCAATAATGTTGTCAATTATAAGAAATCATCAAGGGGAAAGGATGGTATTTCCCATCATGAATTTGATTCACAACTTGGAAGAAGGCAAATCATTGTCGATGATGATCACGACACATTTGTCGAGAGATTTCATTAAGATGTAATAGATCGGCGATGACATCAAGTCAAACGAATGATGGAGCGAAAGGTTATTGAAACCACTGGTACAATACAAACTTGAAATCAAGCTTGTTGTTGAAGGCGAAATGATATGCCTAGGAAGATCGTCGTAAGCTTAGCTCATCGTCGAAAGTTGTGCTCCGGGAATAAGGACTGGGTAGCACAGTTAAAATTTAGGACGATAACGATATAGCCGATCAGGCTAGGAATGACTTAAAGGACTAATAAACTCGTAAGAAATGAAAATTACTTAGAGTTATTGAGTCGGAGTGCGGAATCGATTCACCTATTAGTGTTCTCGGTTGACAAACAACCTAGAACCCATGAAGTGACTAAGACAGGGTAAGGTAGTACTTCATCAAGAGTTCATAAGATGTAGTGCAATGCATGATATCCTCAAGATACTAGATGGTAATACTCGAAGATAGGGCATAATAGAGTTTGGACATGTGTATTCATCTGCAAAAGACCAGCACTTTAACTTGTCTGAGAAATGAGATCAAAGAAGAACAATATGGTCCGAACCACGTTTGCAGAAGAACAAATCCCAGATATAAGAACATAAACCAAGGGGACAATTAATTTTAGGAGAAGCTTCCATGATAAGATCTACATCGTTTCCATGGGCATGAACATAAAGTTCAAGGTCGACTCCCACTTCTCCAATGCATAACATTCCATTCACTTCTCGCTTTCGATAAAGTTGTAGCATCGAAATTTTATCTGGCGTAACACCAGTAGGGTATGACCCCTAGAAGTTTCTAGGTTCACACAGATTAGGGAAGGTATTGGTTCAACCCATCAGGGCATCTTAGGAACATATACCACGAACTTCAGGAGTAAATAACAAAAGCTCAGAAGCAGAGCATGGTTTACAAAAGTAGAGGATACAATTTACCAAAGGCATTATGTATCAGGGAAAGAACTCACAAGAATTTTGGATGTGAAGGACACTATCAGATAATAAACCGGCAATGGGTCTGGTTGTCCACAACATGGCTGATGTGAGTATCGGTACTCATTCAGAGGAAGAAGGAATGCAAAGGCATCGGATTATTGAAGCAAGTGACTAATTCAAAGCTCAAAGGCAAAGGAATTAAGATTTCCAGATTTAAGGGATCAGAAGCAAACACTCTGACTTAAGGATGGATAAGTTGGGTAGGCTTAGGGGTACAATCAATGGCAATTTGATTGGTCGAGATCCAGCTCATGTTTAATATGACATCTGAGCCGGAAGGATGAATTCTAGGATCTGATTGAGGATCGCGATCATTCGCAACATATGGAATCAAGGGACTCGAAATGATAATGACAAGGGATACTAATGAATATTGCTAGTCATATGGAATGCAACCATAATGCCAGTAGACAAGTATTTGCAAAGAAATATCGGCAGAGGATTATCCAAAGATCAGATAGTATTTCCATGTGTCTTGTGAAACATATGAACAACGGGGAAAGAACAGATACTCGGTAAGTGCGAGGAATTATCCGTAGGGGGTATTCATGTGGCAAGAACTGCAAGGCAGTAGGCACAAGTATTCTCAGAACAATAGAGAGAATTTCGAGGTATCTTGTAATAACAAGATCAACGGGAAATGATTGTATGAATGGCAAATGTACGTCATAAGGGGCTGAATTGGATCCATATGTTTCATGCTATGGTTAGGTTTACCTTAATACTTTTGTTGTAGTTGCGGATGCTTACAATAGAGGTTAATCATAAGTGGGATGCTTGTTCAAGTAAGAACAACACCCAAGCACCGGTCCACCCACATATCAAATTATCAAAGTATCGAACGCGAATCATATGAACGCGATGAAAACTAGCTTGACGATATTCCCATGTGTCCTCGGGAGCGCTTTTCCTATTATAAGAGTTTGTTCCGGCTTGTCCTTTGCTACAAAAGGATTGGGCCACCCTGCTGCACTTTATTTACTATTGTTACTTGTTTCTCGTTACATTTTATCCTATCACAAAACTATCTGTTACCACTTATTTCAGTACTTGCAGAGAATACCTTGCTGAAAACCGCTTATCATTTCCTTTTGCTCCTCGTTGGGTTCAACACTCTTACTTATCGAAAGGACTACAATAGATCTCCTATACTTGTGGGTCATCAAGACTCTTTTCTGGCACCGTTGCCGGGGAGTGTAGCGCCTTTGGTAGGTGGAATTTGGTAAGGAAAAATTTATATAGTGTGCTGAAATTTACTGTCACTTGTTACTATGGAAAGTAATTCTCTGAGGGGCTTGTTCGAGGTATCTTCACCCCGTCTAGTAGAGCAAAGAGTTGCTCCTCAACCTACTGAACCTATTGAAAATGAAACTCCTTTTGAATTTCCTTCGGCTATGATGGAAAAACTGCTAGCTAACCCTTTTACAGGAGATGGAACAAAGCATCCTGATGAGCACTTAATATATGTGGATGAAGTTTGTGGATTATTTAAGCTTGCAGGTATACCCGATGATGTTGCTATGAAGAAGGTCTTCCCTTTATCTTTGAAGGGAGACACATTGATATGGTATAGGCTATGTGATGATATGAGATCATGGAACTATAAAAGATTGAAGTTGGAATTTCATCAAAAGTATTACCCTATGCATCTTGTTCATCGTGATCGCAATTATATATATAATTTCTGGCCTCGCGAAGGAGAAAGCATCTCTCAAGCTTGGGGGAGGCTTAAATCAATGTTATATTCATGCCCCAATCATGAGCTCCCAAGAGAAATAATTATGCAAAGTTTTTATGCTCGGCTTTCTGAAAACAATCGCACCATGCTTGATATTTCTTGTGCTGGCTCTTTTATGATGAAGACTATTGAATTCAGATGGAATTTATTGGATAGAATTAAACGCAACTCTGAAGATTGGGACCTCGACGAAGGTAAAGAGTCAGGTATGACACCTAAGTTTGATTGTGTTAAATCTTTTATGGATACCGATATTTTCCATAAGTTTAGCACTAAATATGGACTTGACTCTGAGATAGTATCTTCTTTCTGTGAATCCTTTGCTACTTATGTTGATCTCCCTAAGGAGAAGTGGTTTAAATATCATCCTCCCATAGAAGTAAAAGTAGCTGCACCAATTAAAGTTGAAGAAAAGACTGTCACTTATAATGATCCTATTATCCCTACTTCTTATGTTGAGAAACCACCTTTCCCTGTTAGAGTAAAGGATCATGCTAAAGCTTCAACTGTTGTTCGTAAAAGCAATATTAGAACTTATACACCTCCTGAGCAAGTTAAAGTAGAACCTAAAATTGCTATTGTTAAAGATCTCTTGTCTGATAATATTGATGGACATGTTATTCAGTTCAAAGGTGAAACTTCTAGAATTGCTAAACCTTGTGCTAAAGATAAACATAGACATGTGGTAGGCGTGCCTGTTATTTCTGTTAAAATAGGAGATCATGGTTATCATGGCTTATGTGATATGGGTGCTAGTGCTAGTGTTATACCTCATGACTTATACAAAGAAATTATGCATGATATTGCACCTGTTGAGTTAGAAGATATTGATGTCACAATTAAACTTGCTAATAGAGATACTATTTCACCAATTGGAATTGTTAGAGATGTTGAAGTCTTGTGTGGGAAAACTAAATATCCTGCTGATTTTCTTGTTCTTACTTCCCCACAAGATAGCTTTTGTCCCATTATATTTGGAAGACCCTTCTTGAACACTATTAATGCTAAGATAGACTGCGACAAGAATGTTGTTACTATTGGCTTGGATCAGATTCAACCAAGGTAATTAACTCAGGATCGATAGAGAAATTGTAATCCTTATCAAAAATACATATAGGTGAAGTAGCAAAAGCAGGGTCATGTTTCATTCTAGCATTCAAGGATTTTTCTTTCAGCCTAGCCAACAATTTCTTAAGATCATAACTATCATTGCAAGCTAAAAAGTCTCTAGCAGTTTCTTCATCCATAACATAACCCTCAGGCACAACAGGCAATTCGTTTCTAGGGGGAGAATCTTCATAATCACTTTCATCAATATTATCAGTTTCAATAATTTCATTCTCTCTAACCCTAGCAAGTTGTTCATCAAGAAATTCACCTCGTGGCACAGTATTATCAAGCATAGAAATAGTTTCATCATAAACATCATGGAAAGCAGAAGTGGCATCATCAATAACATGCGACATATCAGAATGAATAGCAGGAGTAGGTGTCGTAACGGAAGGTGAATCAAGTGCGGAGCTAGATGGCAGTTCCTTACCTCCCCTTGTAGTTGAGGGCTAAATCTTGGTTCTTTCATCTTTCAAGTTCTTGATAGTGATCAACAGATATAAATCCCAAGTGACTCAAAGAATAGATCTATGCTCCCCAGCAACGGCGCCAGAAAATAGTCTTGATAACCCACAAGTATAGGGGATGGCAACAGTTTTCAAGGGTAGAGTATTCAACCCAAATTTATTGATTCAACACAAGGGTAGCCAAAGAATATTCTCAAGTATTAACAGTTGAGTTGTCAATTCAACCGCACCTGAAAGTCTTAATATCCGCAGGAAAGTATTTAGTAGCAAAGTAATATGAAAGTAATGGTAGCAGTGGCAAAAGTAATAGTATTGGTTTTGTAGTGATTGTAAGAGTGGCAACGGAAAAGTAACTTAGTAGAGATCAATATGTGAAAAGCTCATAAGCAATGGATCAGTGATGGATAATTATGTCGGATGCGATTTTTCATGCAACAATTATAACAAAGGGTGACACAGAACTAGCTCCAGCTCATCAATGTAATGTGGGCATGTATTTTGAATATAGTCATACCTGCTTATGGAAAAGAACTTTCATGATATCTTTTGTCCTACCCTCCCGTGGCAGCGGGGTCCTATTGGGAACAAAGGGATATTAAGGCCTCCTTTTAATAGAGTACCGGAACAAAGCATTAACACTTGGTGAATACATGAACTCCTCAAACTACGGTCATCACCCAGAGTGGTCCCGATTATTGTCACTCCGGGGTTACCGGATCATAACACATAGTAGGTGACTATTGACTTGCAAAATAGGATCAAGGACTCACATATATTCATGGAAACATAATAGGTTCAGATCTAAAATCATGGCACTTGGGCCCTAGTGACAAGCATTAAGCATAGAAAAGTCATAGCAACATCAATCTCAGAACATAATGGATACTAGGGATCAAACCCTAACAAAACTAACTCGATTACATGATAAATATCATCCAACCCATTAGCGTCCAGCAAGCCTACGATGGAATTAATCACACACGGCGGTGAGAATCATGAAATTGGTGATGGAGGAAGGTTGATGATGACGATGGCGACGGATTCCCCTCTCTGGAGCCCCGAACGGACTCCAGGTCAGCCCTCTCGAGAGAGATTAAG
The DNA here is from genome assembly GCF_002162155.2 of Triticum dicoccoides. Taxonomy (NCBI): domain Eukaryota; kingdom Viridiplantae; phylum Streptophyta; class Magnoliopsida; order Poales; family Poaceae; genus Triticum; species Triticum dicoccoides. The sequence continues at coordinate 224,951,011 of NC_041388.1, read as the reverse complement.
GCTTGGCGGCGGCTCCGTATCGTAAAACACGATGAATCCTTCTCCCTGATTTTTTCTCCCCGAACATGAATATATAGAGTCAGAGTTGAGGCCGGTGGCGCCTCAGAGGGCCCACGAGACAGGGGGGCGGGCCCCAGGGGGTGGGCGTGCCCCCACCCTCATGGACAGGGTGTGGGCCCCCTGACGTTGATTCTTTCGCCAGTATTTTTATATATTCCAAAAATATTCTCCGTGAAGTTTCAGGTCATTCCGAGAACTTCTATTTCTACACAAAAATAACACCATGGCAATTCTGCTGAAAACAGCGTCAATCCAGGTTAGTTCCATTCAAATCATGCAAGTTAGAGTCCAAAACAAGGTCAAAAGTGTTTGGAAAAGTAGAAATGATGGAGACGTATCAAGCCATCACCACACTTTTTCACCAAAATTAGGATCTGATCTTGCAAAATAATTTGATTCATTTCTTTTGGAGTTTTCACAATCTTCCTTGGCATTTCCTTTTGTGTCTTTGAGTGATTGCTTATGTGTGGATAAAATTGCTTGCTTACGATAGATTGATCGGAGTGTGATGAGTAGAACTATCTGGAATTATGAGTGCGAAGAATCTTCATCGAAAGTACAAGGCAAGTTCACGCTTTGATCAGACTCTTTTATACCCAGTTTTACTTGCATTAGTTTCACCCCAAAAGATTGCATGAGTAGGATTGGGAATATGTGGGTATTGCTATGTAGTTGATGTGGTAGGAACCTATTACCCTTTTGATCACCCCGAGAATATATGTTATGCTCATATTGCTTAGCCAAGCTCGTAGACGGGATTGGTATGTGAGAATCATGCAAGTTGTGAGAGATAATAACTAAGGGTAACCTAAGGTGGCTACTTTAATACACATCTGGGTGGATTGGTTGCGGGCACTTGGGGAATCCAGTGTTGTCCTAGGAGATCTCGGGGTATCCGTGTGATCATCCTATGGAATGCCAGCCAGGCTCAAAGGGATCATAACATTATTTATGCCTAGAAACTTCCGTGTGTAGCCACAAGCCATTATGGGCTCTAGCGTAGTTGAGTAAGTTGTGGGAAACCTTTCCATTATAGGCTAGCAGATGTAGGGGATTGTAGGTGTACCGACATATCAATCGGTTAAGGGTACCTCCAGAAAGACTATGTCTCAATCATCTGGTTCTCAAACACCAGGCAGTGCGAGAAAATCAACGGAGGAGATCAAGTCTTGTGGGGAAAAGTGCGCAAACCTCTGTAGAGTGTATAAACAAATCATGATTTGCTGTGTCCCCGGTTATGGATAATTTGAGTGTCTGGTATTTGAATTATTGGTTGATCTCATCACTCTATTTAATGAAATTGTTGGGTTATTAATGATTTGGTGATTTTTTGGGATTGAGTTTGGGAAACCTTCTCAATATGGGTCATTTAACTTGGTAGTAAATAAAAATTTATTCCTTTGTTGTAGGGAAAAAATATCTTTATGCCAAAATTAAACTTAGAGCCTCCACCAGCCAAATATGCATATAGAGAGAGATATTTTCATTATTATTCTATGGTGTAAAATTGTCAGTACATTCAATATACTGACCTACGTGGCTGCAACGTCTCATGTTGCAGGAATCATACAGCGAGTAAGTGATATGTTAGGGTTACGATGTCTACACTCAACTTTGTCGTTGGTGTTGTTGGGACTCCATAGCTTTGTTGTTGCTTCCGCTATATGGATTGAGGTAATGGCATTTACGTTACTTTATACATGTGATTTACCTCCGTTATAAATCCTCGAGTACTATGTGTGTCAGCATACCGATCCAGTGATGACACTTAAGCACAGAGACTTCGATCCATTCGGGTCGGGTCGCTACGACCGGGGGCTTCGCCATCTCTTCATCAACCTACTCCGGAGACTTTGGCGTCACCAGCCGACTAGCTTCGTCATGTTAGCTGGACCGGGGGCTTTGCCTCGGCGAGCCAACCTTTAATAGCATCGCCATGCCGTCGCTTCATCGCCCATCAGGCAATGGGTGTGCAGATTGAGTCCCAATATAGGGAGTAACCTTTCTTCAGACTGTCACAACAGATAAACCAGGTGCTATTAATCCTAGTAATTTTTTCTTGCTTGGGTTTAGTTTTTCCGAGGAATTATTACTTTGGTTTGTTCCTTCATCTGTACACAGGTATGGCAAGTGATGGCCGCATTAACGATGGTTGCATGATGGTTCGGTCAGTTTCCTGTCCGCAGTTCGGCGAACGCCTCATCGGGGACTCGGACCGCCTTGTGAATACAGGCTTTGTCACGCCAGCGCCCTACACCGACATTGGCTTCGAAGCCAGGCCACATCTAGTTAAAAAATATTTTGCGTGCATTAATTATGCGAGATTTTTCTTCTATATTTATATTATTATTTTTTGGACTGCACTATTTTACATGTGTAGGTAATCAACTTCGACTGCGTCGTGCGGTCACTTCGGCAAGCTGACGTCGTCGTCCCAATCAGCGTAAATCGGCTCGCGTGATCACCTTGTTGGTCGAAATGCCATACCGACATGTTCGGTTGCCTCAGTCACTTCAGCATCGCTGAGAGAGCTCTATCACATCGAGTGTTCGACACACGGGCCATATTTCTTTTATTACTCACTTTGCATAAATTATTAATTATGCAACGATTTTTTATTTTTATTACTATTATCTCCAGCTTGCACTATTTTTTGTGCACAAGTAAATGTTCCGGGTTGAGCAGCGCTGTCACCTCGGCGTACCAACGTACCACGTCACTTCAGCTGGATCGGGGCTTCGTCATCACTTCATTAACCCACACCAGGGACTTAAGCGTCATAATGCCGGCCTGCTCCCTCGCCTAAGTCGGACTGGAGGATCCACCCCGCCACATTAGCTGTGCTATGTCACCACTTCAGAGGGCCGAGCTCTTTGCTCCTCCACCTCGGGACCAGCTTGGGGGCTGGGACCTCATCCCGCCATAAGCTCGATCAGCGCATCGACACCGAGCATATTAACTAGCTAAGTCGCTTCCATGCTCAGTTTTTTTAATTCTTGTTCGGTTCAACCAAACATTATATTTATGCTAACATATGTTTGTCAAAAATGAGGTTCATTAAAAACCACTTTTCTTTGCCCGTGTTAACTAGGGCTCTTAAATTTATATGAGCCATGTAATAATAAGTGTTCTTCTAAGTCGTTGCAAAGTCTTTTTCTACCACTTCTTTCTCGACTCGAGTGTGTGGTTAATAGCCGGATAGCTGTTTTTTCTCTAAATTTGCTCGAGTTTAGTTCGCTGAACTGGCTTAACGAGTAGTAATCTGCCTTTGGGATAGGAGGTGGTAGCCGTAGGCTGACCCGCTTGAAGTCTTGAGATCGTATGTGTCATATTAATGCACGACAGAAGCACAAAAGTAAGACCAATTTTCGGATTAGCACCAAATGAATTGATTTAGTTCGGGCGTAAAGTTTTTACTCAAGTTTTTTGGTTTTCCAATCCTATGGCACTTTTAAACTATTTGTGTGTTTCCAACATAAGTCTCGTAGTGCAATGTTGGACGCCTTTAGAGATTCGGCAAAAACATTCTTGGATATTGCTATATATGCATTGGTTTTGAATTGTGTCTTCAGTCAATAGTTGGGTTGCCCGGCTCCTGTGCTTTCCACCTATGTCCCGCTTTGTTCGGCTAGGTGTGCGAAGGGAGAACCACTGCGATTGTGCTTCCAGCTCCAATGGTTAAGCACCTCAGTGGAGAAAGCCAAAAACTGACTGTCACAATGGGCGTAAACTGGTAAACGATCCAATGACGGTGTCAAACTATAGATCGGTATCGATTACCCCATGATAAACGATGGGCCTTTTGTAACATTGGTCAAAGTGTTAATGGCTAGACTTCGGTCGGTGCCGAACACTAACCGGGGGCTCGCAGCTAGCTTCCCCAATTTATAGCTCGTATGACTAAGTGAAAGTTATATAGCCCACATATCTCATTGCCTTGTTTCCGCTAACACATCCACCTTCGGGCACCGAGACGTCAGCTAAGGGTTGTCTTGTTACTACGGAAACACCCTGCGTAGCATCTACAAAGGGGTAGAAGTCGATGATGGGCCACTTTAAAATGATAAACGGTCACAACGGAGTCAAAATAAATATCATCAGCGTTTGTATTCATTATACAAGTGTTGCCTTCCGTAATTATCGTTATAAAGCCGTAAATATGCATCAAATTTGACTTAAGATTTTGGCCAAGCTGGGTTCCTGGCTCCTGTGTTTAACCCTACTTTCCCGATTGTTCGGCTAGGGGGTAAAGGGAGCACCTCTGTGATTGTTACTATCGGGTCATCCATTAGTACCTCAGACTGGGTGAAGCCGAAAGCTAGCTATCTTAAGAATATAATAGGTCAGCAACAACGGAAGTGAAAATTTAGGTTCGCTAAAGACCACATAGTTCGGGAACTTTCCCCACACTAAATCCTCAATATTTTTCTCCCGCATTGATCGGAGGTGGTGTTTCGTGATCATGGTCGGCATGAAAATCCAAATAAAGGAACCGATAGCGGGACTATTTTCTTTGGAAGATGTTTCTTTAAATACTAATATAACATTCTCTCCGCATACCTTTGTTTATAAAACTATATGGCCGGATTGCCTTGTTTGTCGTAAATCTTTGCCCGCATAAAGGCTTTATAAAGTGGGACAAACACTCCCCGGCTAATGGCCGAGGGGGTTGAAGCCGATGGTTGGTCAACAAAGTTTTGTACAGTGCGGATCCGAGCATTATTGATTTAGAGTACTTGGATACATAGAATCATTACACGTAATTTGTGATTTTACTCCGGACATCGGTCCTTAATTCGTCCACTCGTGTCCACATTAAGGCTCGGGGGCTACTGGGCTTCGGGATTATCATTTACTAATATTAAAGGGGCACATCGATCCCCTGATCTAGTGTTGCCATCCGACCAGTGTCTCGGGGGCTACTGCATTGCCTATTCAATACAGAAAATTCCAAGTGCTCAGTGTTCGGCTTGACCGAACTATGGGCAAACGCATCTTCGGATAACAATAGGAACTATCTAGGACCTATCTAGCGTCAAGCTAATATATTACGATGACTTCTCGAGACCCTCTCTCAAGGGCTCATCCGTCAATCACTATCTCCTCTAATGTGCATCTCCGGTTTTAGGCCGACACACACACCTTCAAGGCTACTAGCTATATATCTCGTCAGTAAATAAATTGCATCAATTGGAAATAAAATCGCAAACAATCAGCCCAAGCCTGAGGTGGTTCATCACCTCAGATGCAGTCCGGCATAAAGCCCGAATACAAATGGTTGGCTCCAAAGATGGCATTTCCAACATTAAGATTGGCTAAACTCCTTTGAGATCGAAGATGGGAAGATTTGTTGAACCAATTTTCAAGACCGACGACCAAAGATGAAGAACAGTTCAGAAGAATCGAGGAGCGTCCCCAACTTGAAGGCCGGTTCAGGGGGCTACTGACGGCATCCTGGACTAGGGGGTACTCACCACTTCATCCCCCGATCAGGTGAATCAGGCCGAGGACCCCCATGGCGGTTCACTCATGGGCCACTCCGGGCAGCCCATGCCGCATACAAGGAGGTTTCCACAAGACTTGGCGCACAAGCCGAAGACTCTCCTAAACCCTAGGACTCTGGTGTGTTATATAAACCGGGGCCAGGATAGTCAATAGACAACATCGAATATTCATTAGAACAATCTCGTGGTAGATACATGTACTCTGTACTACACCCATATCAATACAATCAAAAGCAGGATGTAGTGTATTATCTCTTCGAGAGAGCCCGAACCTGGGTAAAACGCTGTGTACCTGTTACCATCGCTCCAAGACACCTAGCTTAGGACCCCTACTATGAGATATGCCAGATATAGAACCAACAAATATACCCCGAACAAGCCCCTCAAAGGATTATTTTCCATAGTGACAAGTGACAGTAAATTTTAGCACACTATATAAATGTTTCCTTACCAAATTCCACTTACCAAAGGCGCTTCACTCCCCGACAATGGTGCTAGAAAAAGTCTTGATGACCCACAAGTATAGGGGATGTATCGTAGCCCTTTTGATAAGTAAGAGTGTCGAACACAACGAGGAGCAGAAGGAAATGACAAGCGGTTTTCAGCAAGGTATTCTCTACAAGCACTGAAATTATCGATAACAGATAGTTGTGTGATAAGATAATTCGTAATGGGTTTTTAAGTAACGAAGGTGCAGCAAGGTGGCCCAATCCTTTTTGTAGCAAAGGACAAGCCTGGACGAACAATTATATAAAGCAAAGTGCTCCCGAGGACACATGGGAAATGTTGTCAAGCTAGTTTTCAGCATGCTCATATGATTCGCGTTCGTTACTTTAATAATTTGATATGTGGGTGGACCGGTGCTTGGGTGTTGTCCTTCCTTGGACAAGCCTCCCACTTAGGATTAACCCCTTTTGCAAGCATTTGCAACTATGAAAGAAGAATTAAGAGAAATCTAACCATAGCATGAAACATATGGATCCAAATCAGCCCCTTACGAAGAACACATAAACTAGGGTTTAAGCTTGTGTCACTCTAGCAACCAATCATCTACTTATTACATCCCAATGCCTTACCCTAGGCCCAAATCATGGTGAAGTGTCATTTAGTCGATGTTCACATAACACCACTTGAGGACAGACAACGTACATCTCATCAAAATATCGAACAAACACCAAATTCGCATGATTGCTTATAACAAGAATTTTCCCATGTCCTCAGGAACAAACGTAACTACTCACAAAGCTTATTCACATTCATAATAAGAGGAGTATTAATTATCCTTAAGGATCTGAATAAATGATCTTCCACCAAATAAACAAACTAGCATCAACTACAAGGAGTAATCAACACTACTAGCAACCCACAGGTACCAATCTGAGGTTTTGAGACAAAGATAGAATACAAGAGATGAACTAGGGTTTGAAAGTAGATGGTGCTGGTGAAGATGTTGATGGAGATTGACCCTCTCTCGATGAGAGGATCATTGGTGATGACAATGACTTTGATTTCCCCATCCGGGAGGGAAGATTCCCCGGCAGAATAGCTCCGCCCGAGCCCTAGATTGCTTCTGCCCAAGTTCCGCCTCGAGACGGCGACGCTTTGTCCTGAAAGCTTCCTCTTGATTTTTTCCAGGTCAAAACACATCATATAGCAGAAGATGGGAATCAGGGGCCTGCCAGGTGGCCCACAAGGCAGGGGGTGCACCCAGGAGTGTAGGGCGCGACCCCACCCTTGGGAATGGCAGGTGGCCCCCCTCTAGTGCTTTCTTCACCCAATATTTTATATATATTACAAATAATTCTCCGTGAAGTTTCTGGAGTTTGGGAGTTGTGCAGAATATGTCTATAATATTTGCTCCTTTTCCAGTCCAGAATTCCAGCTGCCAGCATTCTCCCTCTTCATGTAAATCTTGTAAAATAAGAGATAAAAGGCATAAGTATTGTGAAATAATGTGTAATAATAGCCCAGAATGCAATAAATATCAATATAAAAGCATGATGCAAAATGGACGTATCAACCGGTGCTTAGGTGTTGTTATTATTGGAGCAAACCTCCTACTTATGACTAACCCCCTCGCAAGCATCCACAACTACGAGAAAAGTATTAAGATAAAATCTAACAATAGCATTAAACTTTTGGATCCAAATTGATCCCTTACGAAGTAGCGCACAAACTAGGGTTTAAACTTCTGTCACTCTAGCAACCCATCACCTAATAACTACTCCACAATGCATTCCCTTAGTACCAAATATGGTGAAGTGTCATGTAGTCGACGTTCGCATGACACCACTAAGGGAATCACAACATACATATCATCAAAATATCGAACACATATCAAGTTCACATGATTACTTGCAACAAGATTTCTCCCGTGACCTCAAGAACAAAAGTAACTACTAACAAATAACGATCATGCTCAAGATCATAGGTGTATTATATAGCATAATGGATATGAACATATAATCTTCCACCAAATAAACCATATAGTAATCAACTACAAGATGTAATCAACACTACAAGTCATCCACAAGTAGCAATCTGATGTTCCGGTACAAAGATTGAACACAAGATATGAAATAGGGTTTGAGAGGAGATGGTCTTGTTGAAGATGTTGATGGAGATAGCCCTCCCAAAGATGGAAGAGTTGTTGGTGATGACGATGACGATGGTTTCCCCCTCCGGGAGGGAAGTTCCCTGACGGAATCGATCCACCGAAGGGCAAAAGTGTTCCTGCCCAAGTTCCGCCTTGAGATGGTGGTGCTTCGTCCCGAAAGTCCTATCCTTATTTTTTGTAGGTCAAAATGACTTATATACCAGAAAAGGGGCACCGGAGGTGGGCCGAGGAGGGCACAACCTACCAGGGGGCTCCTGGGCTCCCTGGTGCGCCCAACTGGGTTGTGCCCACCTGGTGGGCCCCCTCTCGTAGTTATTTTCTCCAATATTCTTCATATATTCCAAAACAATTATCCATAAATTTTCAGCTCATTTGGAGATGTGCAGAATGGGTAACTCTGACGTTGCTTTTTTAGGTCCAGACCTTGCATATTATGAGAGAAAGGGCATTAGAATTACTCCATAAAGCATTATTATGCATAAAAACATTATAAATAACAGTGGTAAAACATGATGCAAATTGGACATATCAACTCCCCAAGCATAGACCTCGCTTGTCCTCAAGTGAAAACCAAAGTCGAAAAACATGTCAACATGCTTAGAGAGAGAGGTGTCGATAAAAAAATACGGACATAGAAGTATCATGCATATTATTATAACAGCAACAAACTTCAACAGAAAACTTTATCATAGAACTTTCATCATATAGCTTCTCATGAACAAGTAACAATTCATCACAACATCGAAGTAAATGCATAAACTCTATTCAAAACAAACAAACTATGTTCTCAGTCAACTTTGCAACTACAATTTATTATCTTTTCAGGAAGGGTCACGTATCGGAGCCTTTTGGCAAGTCCACATACTCAACCATCATATAGTCTTCTATGATTGCTAACACTCACCGCATACACATGAGCAAAAAGTTTCAACCGGAGACATAGAAAGATAGGGGCTTATAGTTTTGCCTCCAACGTATTCACCTCAAGGGTGATGTCAACAATAGTAACTCATGATCACCCATATCCAACTGGATATATTTTCCTAGATCTTTCCTCACTACATGATGCTTGCAAAATAAAAAATGAAAAGGAATAGGGAAGAATACTTTGAATCTTGCATAAAAGTAAGTACATAAAAGTAAAACATATGCCCTTCATAGAGGGAAGCAGAGGTTGTCATGCGCTTTTTGGTTGTATGCTCAATCTCCTAGTGCAAAAGAACATCACGTTTATTGCTCGTTGTGATAGAAACCTTTATTATGCAGTCTGTCGCTTTTATTATTTTGCCATCACATGTTCGTACAATGCTCAATTTTCTCTTACACTAAATGATCTAAAGCATTTAGAAGCAAATTTTATTGCCTTTTTGCACCGATGACAACTTACTTGAAGGGTCTTGCTCGTGGTCTCTCAAAATAAGATTTGGGTTGAGGGTTTTTGGATGCACAAGTAGTATCTCTACTTAGTGCGGAATTTTTGGCTAGAAAAGATATTGAGCAAGCACCACATGTTAAAGGATCTATGAAAATATAACTTCTATGTGAATATGAACAAACATAAATCATTGCCTTGTCTTCCTTGTCCAACATCAACAATTTTGGCATATAATATTTTGACGGGGCCTCACAATCATAGAAGATGTCCTAGATAGTGTATTTTCATGTGAATCTTCTCTTCCATTATTAATTCTTTCATGAATTGCATCTTTGACCAATGCTATGTTTGTCAATCTCCAATAAATTTTACCACTTATACTTTTCCTTATGTGATGTCATTACTTACCATAAGATTAGCATATGGTATTTTTCATTTATTTCCTTCCTTTTTTATTGAAACATAAAAGTAAAGAAACAAAACTCAAACTACTCTTTATTATATATCTCGCACACAATTACATCGATAGATCATTAAGCAAGCACTCAAAAAGAAAGGATCAAACTAAACTTTTATTCAACTAGATCAAAGGGTAATTAAAGATCGAACTAAAATAGATAAAACCAAAGATAGTGGTGGTGATATGATACAGGGACACCTCACCCAAGCTTGGCACAAGCCAAGGGGAGTGTCCATACCATGAACTCAAGTCTCATTTGGTGATGAAGAAGGTGGTGGTGGTGATGAGGCAGTAGCGGGCTTACCTTTTTTCTCCAACTTGCGTCGGAGGGTAAAGTTATCTATCCTCAACTCATCATTCTCCATCTCGAGCTTTATTATCCTCTTGCATAATGCCTCCTTGCTTTCTTGCTTGAACCGAGGAGGGACTGGTTCATCTTCATCTTCCTCATCAGTTGCGATGCCCCAAATTCAATCGTACACTAATCATACATGAAAATGTGTATGATCAAGATCAGGGACTCACGGGAAGATATCACAGCACAACTCTAGACACAAATTAAGGTAATACAAGCCTTATATTACAAGCCAGGAGCCTCGAGGGCTCAAATACACAAGAGTCAGCAGAAGCAACAATATCTTTGTTTAGACATAAGTTAAACAAGTAAGAAAGCTAGCACAAAAGCAACATGATCGAAAAGGCAAGGCCTCCTACCTAGGAGCCTCGTAACTACTCCTAGTCGGCAGTGGCCTCCACATAGTAGTAAGCACCCTCGTGGTAGTAGTGGTAGTCATCGGCGGGGGTAGCGGTCTCCGGGGCTCCGTCATCTGGTTGCATCAAACAAATATGGGAGGGGAGAAAGGAAACAAAACATGAGTACTCATCCGAAGTTCTCAGCAAGCAAGGATCTAGACTACATATGCAACATTATCAAAGAAAGGATGTATATGTGGATTGGACAGCAGAAATGCCAGAATAGAGGAGAGGGCCTAGTCCTATGGAAGACTAGCATCTTCAGCATCTTCAAGTATCTTGCCGCATTTAGAAGAGTATAGATCAACATAATGTAAAGTAGTAGTAGTGCCATCAACCTCGCCCAGAGATCCTTCCTCGACTCCCTGCGAGAAAGCAATCCCAGAGCCATACTATCCATTTCTCATCTCAAGTATCCAGTTCTAGTTGTATCGATCGGGATACAACTTCGATTGTCTGTTACCGTAGGACAGGCTATCGATTTATGCTTTCTTCCCTGCAGGGGTGCACCAACTTACCCAACACGCTCGATCAACTCTGGTCGGACACACCATCAGGTCATGTCCGCCCTCAGCTGATCAACACACCGCAATCCTACCATGGCTCGTCAAAGAGGCCAGCACGCCGGTCTATATCCTAAGCGCACACGGGTCTTGGGCCCATTGCCCTTTGCACTCCTGCACATTGCGTACACAGTTGGTGAGCAGACCTAGCCCCCCTTATACAAGGCAGGGCGTTCCAGTCCAACCCAGCGCGCGCCCCTCCATCACTGACGTCCGTTGAGCTTTCGACTAATACATACGATGCATAGTGCCCATACTTATTCCCGTGTGATGGTTAGTGCTATCAGGCCAGAGGCCCCTCGGATAAAATATCCAAATCGTAGTGGATTAGGAACACGTGGTAACAAGCAGAGACTCACGATCGATGTGACCCCGTCGCCCCGTCTCGAGGACTCGCGACAAGGGCTAAGAATGCCCGGCCACGCCTCGTAACTATCTCGCAGGAACCTTCCAGGTCAACACGACTCCACACCGCTCGCAATTAAGCTCACCCAGGTACCCCTCGGGGCCGACCCGTCTTTAGTAACATTGTTCAGTGTAAAGTCATAGTAACCATAGTAACCGTGTGTCTAGTAACAAGGGGAACTGAGGGAGTCCTGGATTAGGGGGTATCCGGACAGCCGGATTATATCCTTTGGCCGGACTGTTGGACTATGAAGATACATGATTGAAGACTTCGCCCCGTGTCCGGATGGGACTCTCCTTGGCGTGGAAGGAAAGCTTGGAAATACGGATATGTAGATCTCCTTCCTTGTAACCGACTCTGTGTAACCCTAGCCCCCTCTGGTGTCTATATAAACTGAAGGGTTTAGTCCGTAGGACCGAGGACAACAATCATACCATAGGCTAGCTTCTAGGGTTTAGCCTCTCTGATCTCGTGGTGGATCAACTCTTGTACTACTCATATTATCAAGAACAATCAAGCAGGGTGTAGGGTATTACCTCCATCAAGAGGGCCCAAACCTGGGTAAACATCGTGTCCCCTACCTCCTGTTACCATCTGCCTAGACGCACAGTTTGGGCCCCCCTACCCGAGATCCGCCGATTTTGAGACCGACATTGGTGCTTTCATTGAGAGTTCCTCTGCATCGTCATCGTTAGGCTTGATGGCTCCTTCAACCATCGATAGCGATGCAGTCCAGGGTGAGACTTTTCTCCCCGGACAGATCATTGTATTCGGCGGCTTCGCACTGCGGGCCAACTCGCTTGGCCATCTGGAGCAGACCGAGAGCTACGCCCCTGGCCATTAGGTCGGATTTGGAAACTTGGACTACATAGCTGACATCCACGGAGACTTGAACTTTGACGGATTCGAGCCTTTGCCGAGTTCGCCGCACGGTCACGATGAGCATGATTTAGCTCTACCATCGGATAGTGTTCAGGAGATCGCATCGGCGACTGCTCTGACCCTCAATTCGGAGCCAGTTGCGCCATCCAAGGACGGGCGCATAGACCCCGCCATGGAGGCCGCATCTTCAGCGGCGATCGAGCCAAATACCGACCTTACCCTTCACGGGAGCCGTGATGCCGAACTGCCGGATTCTTCCCCGGCCACGGACTCCGAACCGCCTGCGCCCGTGCCTATCGAATCCAACTGGGTGCCGATCATGGAGTTCACCTCCACGGATATCTTTCAGCACTCGCCCTTTGGCGACATACTGAACTCATTAAGGTCTCTCTCCGTGTCAGGTGAGTCCTAGCCGAACTAACTACGGCCAGATCGGGATGCGGACGACGAAGAAATTCGCCGCCCACCCACCACCCACTTAGTAGCCACTGTCGACGATTTGACCGACATGCTCGCCTTCGACTCCGAAGACATCAACGGTATGGACGACGATGCAGGAGATGAACAGGAGCCACTGCCCACAGGGCACTGGACGCCCACTACATCATATGATGTATACATGGTGGACACACCCAAAGAAAACGACGACGAGGAACGGAAGGACGCAGCGAAGGATTGTTCCCTCGAGAAGCAGTCAAAGCGGCGGCGTAAGGGCCGCTCCAAATCCTGCCTCGGCAGAAACATCGATCATATAGACCCAGCGATAGAGCAGGGTGAGCCAGCGGACGACAAACACGACATTGAACCACCGTCCGACCACGGCAACACGGAGAATCAAACCGAACAACCCGACTCCGGCGAAGATAATAGTCCGAATGACATCACACCAGACAAGCACCCGGAGCAACAGAATACCCATCAAAGGCTTGTTGCCACTGCGAGGAGTCTGAAAAAGCAGAAGCAAAGGCTCAGGGCTGCACAAGACACACTCATAATTAGATGGAGTGAAGTACTCAACACTGCAGCAAAGTACGGCGGTAGTCGCCACACAAAGAGCTACCCGAAGCGAAAGCTGCTACCTGAATTCGATGAGGAGGCCTTAGATCCCCCGCAATCAAAAAACAAAACAGCCATCCGGTCAGATAGACGACCTCGTGGCCAACATACAAGCCAGTACGCGATCCACGTGAGGGCTCGCATCAAAAGGACGGCGCAACCAGATCCATCTACGGGCCAAGCAAGCGCGCTCCAGCACGCAATGCAACACAACAAAAATCCGAACACCATGGTACACCCAAATACAGGGGTGCCGCACACCCCCTATGTTTCACCGATGAGGTGCTGGACCATGAATTTCCAAAGGGATTCAAACCCATAAACATAGAGGCGTACGACGGAACGACAGACCCTGGGGTCTGGATTGAAGACTACATCCTCCATATCCACATGGCTCGAGGAGACAATCTCCACGCCATCAAGTACTTACCCCTCAAGCTCAAAGGGCCAGCTCGGTACTGGCTTAAAAGCCTCCCCGAAAACTCCATTGGAAGCCGGGAAGAGCTCGAAGACGCTTTTCGGGAAAATTTTCAAGGGACCTATGTCCGACCACCGGATGCAGACGATTTAAGTCATATAACTCAACAACCCGGAGAGTCAGCCCAAAAGCTTTGGAATAGGTTTCTCACTAAAAAGAACCAAATAGTCGACTGTCCGGACGCCGAAGCCTGAGCAGGTTTCAAGCACAGCGTTCGAGACGAATGGCTTGCCAGACACCTCGGCCAAGAAAAGCAGAGAACAATGGCAGCATTAACAAGCCTCATGACCCGCTTTTGCGCGGGCAAGGATTGCTAGTTAGCCCAATGCAACACTAGCGACCCAAGTACATTCGAAGTCAGGGACGGAAACGGGAAGCCACAACGCAGCAAAGACAAGCGCGGGAATAAAGAAGACATCCCGAAGAGCACGGCGGTAAACGCCGGATTCAGAAGCTCTCGGCCAGGTCAGCAAAAGCTGCCCTCCAAAGGCAAGAGACAAACTGTCCAGCCTGAACAAGATTCTGGACAAACTATGTCAGATCCACAACACCCCCGCTAAACCTGCAAATCATACCCATAGAGAATGTTGGGTCTCAAGCAGTCCGGCAAGCTCAACGCCGAACACAAGGGGCAGTATACACCAAGCGAAGGCGAGGACGAGCCTCGCAAGCAAAGCACTGGGGAACAGAAGAAATTCCCACCAGAAGTCAAAACAGTAAACGTGTTTACACACGATGAAGGGGAGCAACAAAGCAGCACTCCTAGAGAAACATGCCCCAGGGCCTATCACCACGGAGTTCTGCCACTGGTCATCCAAACCGATCACCTTTGATCATCGGGATTACTCAGCAAGTATCCGGCATGCAGGATGGGCTGCCTTGGTGTTACACCCGATAATTGACGGATACCACTTCACACGAGTGCTGATGGACGGCGGCAGTAGTTTAAACCTGATATATCAGGACACAGTCCGCAAAATGGGGATAGACCCAACAAAAATCAGCCATAGCAATACTACCTTTAAAGGAGTAACGCCAGGCCCAGAAGCCCATTGTATGGGTCCCTGCTACTAGAGGTTATATTCGGCTTTCCCGATAACTTCCGCAGCGAAAAGTTAACCTTCCACATCGCTCCGTTCCAAAGTGGCTATCAAGCACTACTCGTACGCGAAGCTTTCGCTCGCTT
This sequence comes from Triticum dicoccoides, assembly GCF_002162155.2. Taxonomy (NCBI): domain Eukaryota; kingdom Viridiplantae; phylum Streptophyta; class Magnoliopsida; order Poales; family Poaceae; genus Triticum; species Triticum dicoccoides. The sequence continues at coordinate 224,935,671 of NC_041388.1, read as the reverse complement.
TAATGCAATACCGCATTACGCTTCTCTCATGCTTAAGATGCCCGGTCCACGTGGCATCATTACAGTAAATGGAAATATTGAGCGCTCCTTGTGCGCGGAAGACCGTGCGGCTGCTTGGCAGCCGCACACTAGACAGCCTCACCAACTAGAGCATCTGACAGGTTGTTAAGACCACGGGCACGGTTAGACGAGTCCGGTGTAGCTATATATATTTGATACAGGTTTGATGGCTATACCCCTACAACAATACAAGGGGCTCAACTCGTGTGAACAAGTGACAATTAGGCTCAACTTTACTCATCTGGAACTATACATGGTTTATTTAGTATAACCTACCTTTTGCACGACAACTTTTCAACTAAGTTCCTCTCTTTTTCAGATGACCATCGTGCTACACCCGTCCAGGATATGGCACAACACAGACACAGGCGCAGCCGTGCATCAGGGACCCATTCCAAGGATTCTTTTCAGATTAAGACCCTGTGTAAACCTTTTTTACTATCTCCTGTTGATACACATCCCTCAGATTCTTAGTACAATTGAGAAGGATGCTGACGTATTGGCATGTGGCCACGTCAGAATATTGCACGTACCTGGACACCAGGGGCTTATTACAAAGGGCACTGTTTAGCCCGGTTTACATCATAAAGACCGAATACCTTAGGGAGTGGTCGGCGTCGCAAGTTTGGCCTTATATGCATCAGCTCCAAATCATGTCTTTGGTCAAATGTTGGGTTTGCCTGGCTCCTGTGTTTTGCTGCCTTACGTTCCGCTCTATCGGCTAAGGCGGCACCAGGAGAACTGCTGCGATTATGCCCTGGATCATCCAGACGAGCACCTCAGTAACCAAGACATTGGATCAAGTGTGAACATGCGTCTTCTGCGAGCACCCCCGCATTATATGCGTGTGGGCTGAAGCCGACGACTGCCATCTTTCAGGTTATATACATATATACATAAATGGCCGCACAGGAGGCATCATAGTACTTTCGGGCAAAAGAATAAATACAGCCTTGATAAACTCAATAAAACATTGTTTTTACAATGGGAATACATGTCAGTCAAACATAATATTCTTCGAGCATTGAGCCTCTATCGAACGAGCGCCTTCAAGAAGCTCTTCACAGTAGTGCTCGGCAGCCACTCGGCCTATAGCCGAACCCTATGCCACAACAGTGGTGGCATCCATCCGCGCCCAGTATGTTTTGACACGGGCAAGGGCCATCCGCGAGCCTTCTATGCACGCCGACCTCTTTACAGCATCGATGTGTGGCACAACACCAAGGAATTGTAGCACTAAGATAAAGTAGCTATTCGGCCTTGGCCCTCTCGGCCACAGATGATCCACAACGGACCTCATGGCAAGTCTGGATAATCTATGGAGCTTGGCCCACTCGGCCATTTGCTCATTCAACAGCAGCGGATGGGCTGGAGCATGAAACTGTGACCAAAATAGTTTTTCCACTTCGTGATCTTTCCGATCCTTGAAGTACGTGGCCGCATCAGCAGCACTTGCAGCCAAATTCATGTAGGCGTCCGCAGAACTCCATAGATGGTCCAGAGGTGCATACTTCGGATCCCCAAACTTAGTCCGCAACAAGAAGGGCTTCCCTTAGTTCCTCCTGCGTCGCTCTAATTTTGGAGCAGGCTTCCTTGGCAGCCACCCGGGCCTTTTCCAGGCCCGTCGCCTTCGCCCGGTTTACTTCTTCAAGAAGATGGTAATGGTCATCAGCATCTTTTAACTCTGGAGCCATCTTGGCTATTTTTTCTTTGCTCTCGCAATGCGCGGCCTGTTCGGCCCTTAACTCTTCGGCCTCCTTTAAAGCGGCCGCATTGCTACTCCTTGCTTGCTCCTTGGCTCGGGCAAGCTCCGCCCGAAGGGTCTCCACGGTGGCAGCTCCATCTTCAGTCACAACATATTAAAGATACTGGCATCATGCTGCTCTTATTATGTGACAATCACTAGAAAAATCACCTACCATGTGCCTCGTCAAGCCACTTGTTAACAAGCACGATGTCGGCATCTGCCGCATCCAGTTGCCGCCTTAGTTCGGCAAACCCATCAGTCCGGCTAGCCACCGGAGCTTCAACCACCAACACATAAAGGCGGTCTGGTTATTACCTGGGACTATGATCCTCTGTTTGCCGCCGTTTTCGATGACATCCAGAGTCTCAGGGGCTACTATCTACATAGGGCACATCTAAAAATGTGCGGTACTATCAACAATGTACATCATTTCGTGTACCTCAAAACCCGTCAGTAGACTCATAAAGGCTTCATGCAACCCTCTTTCGACGGACGAAATCCTTTCAATCACCATACCCATCAACGTGTGGTGCTCTTCTGAGATAGCCGCTTGCTCTAGCAGATCCCTCAATATGTCCGACCGCACACCAGACGGTGCCGGACTCTTTTGATTGCTCTCTTCAAGAGCCGGATACTGAGGACTTCGGGTGGCCATAGGATTACCTTCTGGCCTTACCGGATCAGGAGAAACCCTCCACGACGACACCTTGGGATCGCCCGCCTCGTGAGGCGGTGTGGCAGGGGGAGGCGTTTCGCTCTCCATCATCTCTGGAAGAAGATCCCCTGAAGACGAGCTCTACTGAGAAGGGATAAGATCTGAACTGAAAGATAAATGCTTCAATTATTTTCCTCAAAAGTAAACCGATATATTTTCATTATTAAGTACCCTCTTACTTATAGCTTGGTGGAGGGCTGATCCCCTTGAGGGCATAGTGCGGCCAGGGTATCCCCTAGGGCAGGACCCTCCGACGGAGATTTCTTCCCCCATTTGGAGACCATTGTCTCTGGGTCCTCAGAGGCGGTTCTCTTCCTTCCCTGGGGAGAGGAAGTTTCAGTTCCTCCTCCCTGGCTAACCTCCTTCGCGGAGGCGCTAGCCTCCTTGTTCCCCCCTTTATCTTCTCCTCATGGCGCTTGATAAGGCGCGATCTCCAGCATCCTGGTTAGCACGGGATATGGTGAGGTCTCAAGGAGGGGGGCCCGACACCTGATCAACTTTGCCTTTGCTATCCAATCCTGGTCAAAGAGCGGCTCTTTTAGGGCAACGTTGCAATAAATAAATGGACAGTGTGTTTGGATGCGGGGCTACTTACTTGGGTATCCGGGCGATTGCAGCTCAGACCTGCATCCTAAGTGATGTCCGGACACATTATTTGTGGTCCAAAGAAGAATTTGTACATCTCTTCGTGCGTCATGCCGAGGAAATATTGAATAGCTCGCGGTCCTTCCAGGTTGAATTCCCACATGCGAAGGGGCCGGTGTTTGCAAGGCTGGACTTGACGAACTAGCGTAACTTGCACTACCATAACCAGACTGAAATCTCTTTCAAAGAGATCCCGGATACAGCTTTGCAGTATTGGCACGTCCTTGGCTGGACCCCAGCTCAGCCCCCTGCTGATCCATGACATCAGTTGTGGTGGGGGGCCTGAGCGAAAGGTGGGGGCAGCTACCCACTTCGCACTTCGGGGAGCTGTGATGTAGAACCACTCCCACTGCCACAATCCGGACACCTCTGGGAAGCAACCCTCAGGCCATGGAGCATCAGCGATTTTGCTTAAAAAAGCGCCTCCGCACGCTGCGTGCTGCCCCTCGATCATCTTCGGCTTCACATCGAAGGTCTTGAGCCATAGGCTGAAGTGAGGGGTAATGCGGAGGAAGGCCTCACATACGACAATAAATGTCGAGATGTGAAGAAGGGATTCCGGGGCCAGATCGTGAAAATCTAGCCCATAATAGAACATAAGACCCCTAACAAAGGGATCCAGAGCGAGGCCTAGTCCTCGGAGGAAGTGGGAGACGAACACGACGCTCTCGTTGGGTTCGGGAGTAGGGACGACCTGCCCTCGGGCAGGCAGCCGATGCGAAATTTCGGCGATCAGATATCTGGCCTCTCTCAACTTCTTGATGTCCTCCTCCATTACGGAGGAAGGAATCCACCGACCTTGAAGGTTGGATCCGGACATAGTTGAAGGTCCGAAGCACCTGACCTGAGTTTTGGGTGTTAGAACTCGAGGCGGGGGAAGGATTTGATTAAGCACAAGAGGGAAAAAAGAAAAAGCCTTGTCCCCTTTCTAAAGAGGGTGAATATCAAGCGTCCTCCTCGTGGCCGTTTGGGACTTGCCTAAGATCTAGGAGTCCTACCCATAGGCACGGTTGGGTTACCCACATCCGTATTGATGAGAATCTCGTGATAAAGGGGACACGATCTCTGCTTCGACAAGACGTGCCAAGGAAACCGCCTCGCGAAACATGCTGAGATGGGTTATGAAAAACGATTCAAATAAAGACCTGGCTGTGGTGTGATGTCACACTACGGGGTACGTCAACGGATTAGATTTGTGGAAATATTATTCCCTCTATGGTGGTATGTGGAACTCATTTTGCAGAGCCGGACACGATCCTCGTGTTCAAAATCTTTTATGAAGTATTCGGAGGAGGAACCCGCCTTGCAATGCCGAAGACAATCTGCGCACCGGACTCATCGTCATTGAAGCCTGGTTCAGGGGCTACTGAGGGAGTCCTGGATTAGGGGGTATCCGGACAGCCGGATTATATCCTTTGGCCGGACTGTTGGACTATGAAGATACAAGATTGAAGACTTCGTCCCGTGTCCGGATGGGACTCTCCTAGGGTTTAGTCCGTAGGACCGTGGACAACAATCATACCAAAGGCTAGCTTCTAGGGTTTAGCCTCTCTGATCTCGTGGTGGATCAACTCTTGTACTACTCATATTATCAAGAACAATCAAGCAGGACGTAGGGTATTACCTCCATCAAGAGGGCCCGAACCTGGGTAAACATCGTGTCCCCTGCCTCATGTTACCATCCGCCTAGACGCACAGTTCGGGACCCCCTACCTGAGATCCGCCGGTTTTGACACCAACAGGAACCCTAAGGAATCACCCTCGATGGAATTCCACCTGATGTTATCGTCAAGGTGAACGAAGGAGCTATCACCCTCGAGGTCCACTCTTGAGGAGTTGCACGATAGTGTCGTTATCGGGAGTGGAGACGGAGGAATCACCCTCGACACGCGATAGTAACCCAGTTGTGTCGAGCAACAAAGGGTAAAGTGATGTGCAGTGCTGAGGCCTGGTCTTCGATCCCGTTGATCGGGTCTTCTGATAATCCAGCGGGGTAGTCGGGAAAAAGTGGGGGTCTCTGATGGGTCTCCACCCAGCCTATACTAAACAGTTTACAGTAAGCAGGTAGGTAACAACAGTAGGTTATAATAAACAGGCTATGTAGCAGAAATAGGATAATAGTAGTAGCATCAGATTCTAATGTAAGCATAAGAGAGAAGGTAATTGGCGATATCGGAATGCTCAAGGGGGGTTTGCTTGCCGGAAGCTCTGCCGAAAAAGGAAGAAGTGTCATCGACGACGTAGTCGATCACTGGGGCATCATCGACCTCAGGGTCTACCGGAGAGAAGAGGCGGACGAAACAGTAAGTATAAGCAAACAGATGCAACACTAAGCATGACAAGATGGTATGCAGAACTAGGTTCGACCTAGCGTAGTGCTGCGTGAAATTGGTGAAGGGGGAATTCAACCGGGAATGTATTCTTGGTGCCGGACTTGTGTCAAATAGATGACCGGAGGGGGAATGTTCCATGTTCAGCATTCTAGGGGCATGTGACAGATGAACGTACCATGTATTCAGATTCATTGGATTTTTCTGAGCAACTTTCATGTACAAAACATTTTCACCCGAGCTATGGTTTGATTACTATGAATTTTCAAAGATTAAAGCATTTTCTGGAATTATTTAAATTAACAGAAATTCATTATGATGTCATCATTGCGTGGGGATAACGTCAGCAGTCAACAGACTCGCTGACCAAGGTCAAACCTGACATGTGGGTCCAGTGGGACTCACATGTCAGCCTCTATTAGTCTAATAGTAATTTAAACTAAACTAATAGGCTAATTAGAGGGGTGGGTGTCGGTGTCAAAACCGGCAGATCTCGGGTAGGCGGTCCTGAACTGTGCGTCTAAGGATCGATGGTAACAGGAGATAGGGGACATGATGTTTATCCAGGTTCGGGCCCTCTTGATGGAGGTAATACCCTACTTCCTGCTTGATTGACTTTGATGAGTATAGGGGTTACAAGAGTTGATCTACCTCGAGATCATATGTTGTGGTCTAAACCCTACAGGTATGATGAGTAATGTCATAATAATCTACCGACTAGCCTGGCCTCGGCTTATATAATGTACCAGAGGCCTAGGATAACAAGAGTCCTAGTCGAATACGCCGGTGGAGAGGAGTCCTTGTCTTCATCACCATGTCTTGTGTTATCTTCCTCGTGCTTACATCGGCTGTCCGAACCGGCCCATGAGCATACGGAAATGGGGGTCGTCGGCCCAATCCAACTGATTGGGAGACGACATGGCGAGTACCCCTAGTCCAGGACACCGTCAGTAGCCCCCTGAACCGGTCTTCAACTTGGGGATGCTCCTTGATTCTTCTGAACTGTTCTTCATCTTCGGTCGTCGGTCTTGAAAACTGGTTCAACAAATCTTCCCATCTTCGGTCTTGAGGATCGCCGAAGTAAATCCGAAGAGTTTACACATCGGGTATCCGAGGAGCCCCTTTAAGTTCTCGGCCTTTATAAATGCCTTATTATTTTTATGCCACACCTCTGGTTTGAAATTGTTCCCGGACGGCAGTGTCCTCTTGCGTCTGGGCTCCAATGACGGACTGCATTCGAGGTATATTTTGCAGCTGAGCACCAACGCCGGACCGCTTCCGAGCTCCAACGCTGGAATGTATCCGAGCTCCAACATCGGACTATGTCCAAGCTCCAACGCCGGACTATATCCGAGGTGTCATAAATTACCTTGGTTCAAAAAAGTTGAAGGAGTTTAGCCGAGCTTAATGCCGGAAATGCCCTCTTTGGAGCCAACCACTAGCGCCCGAGCTTTATGCCGGACTGCTTCCGAGGTGGTGCACCACCCCAACTGCGGGCCGGTTTTTTGTCAATATTTTTGATTGGTGCAATTTATTCCCTGCCGAGATATATAGCCAGTAGCCCTCAAGGTGTGTACCGGTCTAAAACCCGAGATGCACCTGAAGGATGACATAAGACCGCTGATCCTAGTAGCCCCTGACTCAGGTTGATTCACAAAATCGTCCTGAGGATCAACTCCTAGCTCGACAGAATACTTCTGGACACAAAAAGCGGTGTGCAAATTCCTCGAGACTCAGGTTGGGTGTGGCCGACCAACCTGAGGATCATAATCTCTTGGAAAGCTATATTGCACTTTAAATTTTCTGCATTGGATTGTCAATGCAGTAGCCCCCGAGACACTGGTCGGGTGGCAAACCAGATTAGGGGATTGATACGCCCCTTTCAATATTAGTGAATGATAAGCCCAAAGCCCAGTAGACCCGGGCCTTAATGTGGGAACGGGTGGCCAAATTAAGGATCGATATCCAGAGTAAAACCACAAATTATGTGTAATGATTCTACGCATCCAAGTACTTTACATCATTAATACTTGGACCCACATTGTACAAAACTTTGTTGACCGACCATCGGCTTCAACCTTCTCGGCCAGAAGCTGAGGAGTGTTTGTCCTACTTTATAAAGCCATTACAAGGGCAAAGATTTATGGAAAATAAGGCAATCTGGCCACATGGTTTTATAAACAAAGTTACGTGGAGAGATATCTTATATTACTTAATGTAAGAAACATCTTCCAAGGAAAATAGTCCCGCTATCGGTTCCTTTCTTTGGGTCATCATGCTTATCATGATCATGAAACCTCACCTCCGATCAATGTGGGAGGAAAATATTGAGGATATAGTTCGGGGAAAGTTCCCGAACTCTGTGGTATTAATGCACCAAATTTTTTACTTCCGTCGTTGCCAACTAATGTGATCCTTTAAGATCGCTAGCTTTCGGCTTCACCCAGTCTAAGGTACTAACTCGGATGGCCCGGTAGTAACAATCACAGAGGTGCTCCCTTTACCGCCTAGCCGAATAATAGGGAACGTAGGGGTAAGCACAGGAGTCAGGCAACCCATCTTGGCAAAAATCTTAAGTCAAATTGATGCATATTTATGGCTTTATAACGATGATTACAGAAGGCGGTCCTTGTTATTAAATACAAATGCTGATGATATATTTATTTTGACTCCGTTGCGACCGTTTATCACTTGAAAGTGGCCCATCGTCGGCTTCTACCCCTTTGTAGATACTACGCAGGGTGTCTCCGCAATAACAAGACAACCCTTAGCCGACGTCTCGGTGCCCGAAGGCGGTTGTGTGAGCAGAAACGAGGCAATCAGATATGCGAGCTTTATAACTTTCACTTAGTCATAGGAGCTTTTAAACTGGGGAAGCTAGCTACGAGCCCCCGGTTAGTGTTCTGTGACAGCCGAGGTCAAGCCGTAAACACTTCGGCCAATGTTATGATCGGCCCACCATTTAACATAGTCCTCGGATCGCTGACCAGTTTATGCTTATTGTGACAGTCAGTTTTCGGCTTTCTCCACTGAGGTGGTTAACCATGTGAGCTGGAAGCACAATCGCAGTGGTTATCCCTTTGCACACCTGGACGAACAACGCGGAACGTAGGAGGCAAGCACAGGAGCCGGGCAACCCAACTATTTGACCGAAGACACAATTTGAAACCGATGCATATATAGCAATATCCAAGAATGTTTTTCCCGAATCTCTAAAGGTTTCCGGTGTTGCACTGTGATACTTATGCTGGAAACACACAGATAGTTTAAAAGTGCTATAATCTTGGAAAACCAAAAAACATCGGTAAAAACTTGACGTCCGAACAAGATCAAGTGTTCGGTGCCAATCCGAAAATTGGAAAAAAGAAAAAAAATGTGCTTCATCCGTGGTTTAACATGACACATCTGATCTCAACACTTCAAGTGGGCCAGCCTACGGCTTCAAGCTCCTTATCCCAAAGGCGGAGTACTTCTTTGAGGCCAGTTTAGAGAACTAAATTCGAGCAACTTTTTAGAGAGAAGACAGGCTATCCGGCTATTGACCATACACTCGAGTCAGAAAAGGAGCGGTAGAAAAAGAGTTTGCAACGACCAAGAAGAAAACACAGCTCATATAAATTTATGAGCCCCCAAGTGACTTGGGTAAAAGAATTTTATGTATAATGATTGTATGTACCGATGTACTCATATCATATATGTGTTCACCCGAACTTTAAACGCGTCTTAACCGACCGTTGGCTTCTCCCTCTTCGGTCAAGTACCGAAAAGTGTCATGTACTCCACCTGTCGAAAGCATCGACGGTGTTTCCGATAACCAGGCAATCAGGCCATAAGGCTGTAACAGACAAAGCACACTCAAGGAACTTATGCTATATTACTGACGAAGTGTAAGAAGAATCTACGAAGAAAATACTACCACCACCGATACCTTTCTTCGGTTTCTCATTGTTACTATGAGACATGTGCAATAGATTTTTTGTACTCATGAATTCCGTTGTGTGCCGACCATTATTGAAAACAATAAGAGCGCTAGATTTCGGCTTCACCCAGTCTGAGGTACTAACTCGGATGACCCGGTAGTAACAATCACAGAGGTGCTCCCTTTACCGTCTAGCCGAACAATCGGGAATGTAGGGGTAAGCACAGGAGCCAGACAACCCAGCTTGTGAAACACTTAAGTCAACATGGTGCATATTGTGGCGTAATACACGAACAAGGAACGAAGCCGTACAAGTATAATCATACGCAAGAGGAAAGGCTTCATAAAGGAAGCCCCCAAGTAAACGGGGTATTTGAATTTGCTTGCAACAAACAAGGTTTTGACAAAGAAAGTATTTCACAAATGACTTACTGTCAAAAAAGCATAATGATTGGTCGAACCGAATAGAATTTAAAACTAAAGGTTTTTTAGCATGGAAGCGACTTAGCTGGTTAATGTGCTCGGTGTCGATGCAAAGCCCGAGCTTACGGCGAGACAAGGTCCCAGCCCCCAAGCCAGTCCCGAGGTGGCGGAGCGAAGAGCTCGACACTCCGAAGTGGCGACATAGCACGACCGATGCAGGCCGGGAGTGTGACGCCGAAGTCCCTGGCGTGGCTTAATGAAGTAATGACGAAGCCCTCGGTCCAGCCGAGGTGACGTGGTACGTCGGTACGCCGAGGTGACAGCGCTGCCCGACCCGGATCCTTTACCTCTGCATAGAAAATAGTGCAAGCCGGAGATAATAGAAATAATAATAAAAAATCATTGCGTAATTAATAATTTACACAAAGTGAGTAATAAAAGAAATATGACCCGTGTGCCGAACACTCGATGAGGTAGAGCTCTCTCAGTGATGCCGAAGTCCTCGAGGCAACCAAACATGTTGGTATGGCGATTCGACCAACAAGATGATCACGCGAGCCGATTGGGACAACGACGTCCACTTGCCAAAGTGACCGCGTGATGCAGTTGAAGTCGATCACCTACACGCATAAAATAGTGCAGTCCAAAAAGGATAATTGCTTTTCGCACAAATAATTTATTGAATGAGATGTGGCCGGGCACCGAAGTCATGTCGATGTAGGGCGTCGGCGTGACGCAGTGAAGGCGTGGCCAAGCCTGAATTCGCAGGCCAGTCTGAGTTCCGGATGCGGCATTTGCCAAACTGTATATGGAAACTGACCGAACCACCACGCGACCATGGTTAAAGCGTCCACCATTTGATAGACCTGTGTACAGATGATGAAACAAACCAGAGTAATAATTCCTTGGGAAAAATAAACCCAAGCAAGAAAAAATACTAGGATTAATAGCACCTGGTTTATCTGTTGTAGCAATCTGAAGAAATGTTACTCCCAAAATTGGGACTCGAACCGCACACCCATTGCCTGATGGGCAATAAAGCGACGGCATGGCGATGCTGGCAAAGGTGGGCTCGCCAAGGCAAAGCCCCCGGTCCAGCTAACGTGACAAAGCTGGTCGGTTGGTGACGTCGAAGTCACCGGAGTATGTTGATGAAGAAATAGCAAATTCCCTGGTCTAGCCGAGATGACAGAGTGGGTCAGTAAGGAAACATTGCAGCTGCCATGTCAGCTGATGTGTTGAAGTAGTTCGGCGTGATGGACATCGGCTTCAAAAAGCAAAAGTGCGGCCATGCTGACGCTGGTCATAACTTGTGACGCGGTCAATGCCGGATTGATGAAGTGACCGAGTGACGATGTCGACGCGCCTGACCCGTGCAATCCGTGGGGCGATGGTGTTGGTGATGATTTATGCTTCACGATGCCGAACTCTTGTCCGGCTTGCCGAGCTGATGATCCGATAAGGTTAGGCTCGGCTCGATGAAGCGACCATCTGTTTAGCACAGGTCGGCAGACGTGGAGCAATGTTACTGGACTGGTCTGACACCAGCGCAATGATGAAGAGTGCCTCAAAAAGGCATAAAATTTTATGGGCACGTGTTAAAAACAACGCACAATACCATATAAGAAAATTCCCTTAAAAAGGTTGTCCAATATCACATTCATAAAGAAATATTAATTCTGGTCGGATCCGTGTTCGCGCAGAAAATAGATCCGAAAAGTGATGCACTAATCGGAAGTTTCCCGGAGTTTGGACGGTCGGATTAAGCTGAAATTTGGAGGGGTTGTAGATATAGGAATTCCGCAGCTGATCAACGGTTGGATCTTCCAAAGGACGTCCGAGCTAGGTGCTGGAGACCACGCCCTAAACTCGTCCAGATTCCCGTCCAGACTTGACAGGGCTCCGGTATATCGTAGATTGCCCGAGATTCCTCCATCGGAACTCGACGAAATTTTGCATAGTTGTTGTAGACTCAATTCCGCACAATTCCAGCAAATGAATCGTCAAAGTGATGCTCAAGACGGTGGTGGCGGCAGATACAAGTTCACTATTAAAAATACTCGTTCCGTAATGCTACATCCCGTAACTAACTCATTAGCTACATTGCTTGCAAGGCTTATAGTGATGTACATTACCGAGAGGGCCCAGAGATACCTCTCCGACAATCGGAGTGACAAATCCTAATCTTGATCCATGCCAACTCAACAAACACCATCAGAGACACCTGTAGAGCACCTTTATAATCACCCAGTTACGTTGTGACGTTTGGTAGCACCCAAAGTGTTTGTCTGGTATTCAGGAGTTGCATGATCTCATAGTCATAGGAACATGTATAGTTATGGAGAAAGCAATAGCAACAAACTACACGATCATCGTGCTAAGCTAACAGATGGGTCAAGTCAATCACATCATTCTCTAATGATGTGATCCCATTAATCAAATGACAACTCATGTCTATGGTTAGGAAACATAACCATCATTGATTCAACGAACTAGTCAAGTAGAGGCTAACTAGTGACACTTTGTTTGTCTATGTATTCACACATGTACTAAGTTTCCGGTTAATACACATCTAGCATGAATAATAAACATTTATCATGATATAAGGAAATATAAATAAAAACTTAATTATTGCCTGTAGGGCATATTTCCTTCAGTCTCCCACTTGCACTAGAGTCAATAATCTAGATTACAATGTAATGATTCTAACACCCATGGAGTCTTGGTGTTGATCATGTTTTTCTCATGAGAGAGGCTTAGTCAACGCGTCTGCAACATTCAGATCCGTATGTATCTTGCAAATCTCTATGTCTCCCTGCTTGACTTGATCACAGATGTAATTGAAGCGTCTCTTGATGTGCTTGGTTCTCTTGTGAAATCTGGATTCCTTTGCCAAGGCAATGCTCTAGTATTGTCACAAAAGATTTTCATTGGACCCGATGCACTAGGTATGACACCTAGATCGGATATGAACTCCTTCATCCAGACTCCTTCATTTGCTGCTTCCGAAGCAGCTATGTATTCCGCTTCACACGTAGATTCCGCCACGACGCTCTGCTTGGAACTACACCAACTTATAGCTCTACCATTTAATAAAAACACGTATCAGGTTTGTGACTTAGAGTCATCCAGATCAGTGTCAAAGCTTGCATCAACGTAAACCGTTTACGACGAGCTCTTTGTCACCTCCATATACGAGAAACATATACTTAGAACTTTTCAGGTATTTCAGGATGTTCTTGACCGATGTCTAGTGATCCACTCCTAGATTACTTTGGAACCTCCCTGCTAAACTTATAGCAAGGCACAGATCAGGTCTGGTATCCAGCATTGCATACATGATAGAGCCTATCGGTGAAGCATAGGGAACACCTTTCATTTTCTCTCTATCTTCTGCAGTGGTCGGGCATTGACACTGACTCAACTTCACACCTTGTAATACAGGCAAGAACCCTTTCTTTGCCTGATCCATTTTGAACTTCTTCAAAACTTTATCAAGGTATGTGCTTTGTGAAAGTCCAATTAAGCGTCTTGATCTATCTCTATAGATCCTGATGCCCAATATATAAGCAGCTTCACCGAGGTATTTCATTGAAAAATTCTTATTTAAGTGTCCTTTTTTGCTATTTAGAAATTTAGTATCATTTCCGATCAACAATATATCATTTACATTTAATATTAGTAATGCTACGGAGCTCCCACTCACTTTCTTGTAAATACAAGCTTCTCGTAAATTTTGTATAAAACCATATGCTTTGATCGCACTATCAAAGCGTATATTCCAACTCCGAGAGGCTTGCACCAGTCCATAAATGGATCGCTGGAGCTTGCACACTTTGTTAGCGCCTTTTGGATCGACAAAACCTTCTGGTTGCATCATATACAACTCTTCTTTAAGATATCGATTAAGAAATGTAGTTTTGACATCCATTTGCCAAATTTCAAAATCATGAAATGCGGCAATTGCTAACATGATTCGGACAGACTTAAGCATCACTACGATTGAGAAGGTCTCATCGTAGTCAACTCCTTGAACTTGTCGAAAACCTTTCGCAACAAGTCGAGCTTTGTAGACAATAACATTACCGTCAGCGTCAGTCTTCTTCTTGAAGATCCATTTATTCTCTATGGCCTGCTGATCAACAGGCAAGTCAACCAAAGTCCATACTTTGTTCTCATACATGGATCCCATCTTAGATTTCATGGCTTCAAGCCATTTTGCGGAATCCGGGCTCATCATCACTTCCTCATAGTTCGTAGGTTCGTCATGGTCAAGTAACATTACTTCCAAAACAGGATTACCGTACTACTCTCGCGCGGATCTTACTCTGGTTGACCTATGAGGTTCTGTAGTAACTTGATCAGAACTTTCATGATCATCATCATTAGCTTCCTCACTTACTGATGTAGGAATCACTGGAACTGATTTCAGTGATGATCTACTTTCCAATAAGGGAGAAGGTACAATTACCTCGTCAAGTTCTACTTTCCTCCCACTCACTTCTTTTGAGAGAAACTCCTTCTCTAGAAAGGATCCATTCTTAGCAACGAATATCTTGCCTTCGGATCTGTGATAGAAGGTGCACCCAACAGTCTCCTTGGGGTATCCTATGAAGACACATTTCTTCGATTTGGGTTCAAGCTTATCAGGTTGAAGCTTTTTCACATAAGCATCGCAGCCCCAAACTTCAAGAAATGACAACTTGGGTTTCTTGCCAAAGCACAGTTCATAAGGTGTCGTCTCAACGGATTTAGATGGTGCCCTATTTAGCGTGAATGCAGCTGTCTCTAAAGCATAACCCCAAAATGATAGCGGTAAATCAGTGAGAGACATCATAGATCGCACCATATCTAGTAAAGTACGATTACAATGTTTGGACACACCATTACGCTGTGGTGTTCCAGGTGGCGTGAGTTGCGAAACTATTCCACATTGTTTCAAATGAAGTCCAAACTCATAACTCAAATATTTGCCTCCACGATCAGATCATAGAAACTTGATTTCTTGTTATGATGATTTTCCACTTCACTCTGAAATTCTTTGAACTTTTCAAATGTTTCAGACTTACGTTTCATCAAGTATATATACCCATATCTGCTCAAATCATCTATGAAGGTGAGAAAATAACGATATTCGCCGCGAGCTTCAATGTTCATTGGACCACATACAACAGTATGTATGATTTCCAATAACTCTGTTGCCCGCTCCATTGTTCCAGAGAATGGAGTTTTAGTCATCTTGCCCATGAGGCATGGTTCGCAAGTACCATGTGATTCATAATCTAGTGATTCCAAAAGTCCATCAGAATGGAGTTTCTTCATGCGCTTTACACCAATATGACCTAAACGGTAGTGCCACAAATAAGTTGCACTATCATTATCAACTCTGCATCTTTTTACTTCAATACTATGAAAATGTGTATCACTACTATCAAGATTTAGTAAGAATAGACCACTCATCAGGGGTGCATGACCATAAAAGATATTACTCATATAAATAGAACAACCATTATTCTCTGATTTAAATGAATAACCGTCTCGCGTCAAACAAGATCCAGATATAATGTTCATGCTCAACGCTAGCACCAAATAAGAATTATTTAGGTCTAAAACTAATCCCGAAGGTAGATGTAGAGGTAGCGTGCTGACATCGATCACATAGACTTTGGAACCATTTCCCACGCGCATCGTCACCTCGTCCTTAGCCAATCTTCGCTTAATCCGTAGCCCCTGTTTCAAGCTGCAAATGTTAGCAACTGAACCAGTATAAAATACCCAGGCACTACTGCGAGCATTAGTAAGGTACACATCAATAACATGTATATCAAATATACCTTTCACTTTGCCATCCTTCTTCTCCGCCAAATACTTGGGGCAGTTCCGCTTCCAGTGACCAGATCCTTTGCAGTACAAGCACTCAGTCTCAGGCTTAGGTCCAAAATTGGGTTTCTTCACTTGAGCAACAACTGGCTTGATGTTCTTCTTGAAGTTCCCCTTCTTCCCTTTACCTTTTTTCTTGCAACTGGTGGTCTTGTTGACCATCAACACTTGATGCTCCTTCTTGATTTCTACCTCCGTAGCCTTTAGCACTGCGAAGTGCTCAGGAATCGTCTTATCCATCCCTTGCATGTTATAGTTCATCATGAAGCTCTTGTAGCTTGGTGGCAGTGATTGAAGAACTCTGTCAATGAAACTATCATCAGGAAGTTTAACTCCCAGTTAAGTCAAGTGGTTGTGGTACCCAGACATTCTGAGTATATGTTCACTGACAGAACTATTCTCCTCCATCTTACAGCCGTAGAACTTATTGGAGACTTCATATCTCTCAATCTGAGCATTTGCTTGAAATATTAACTTCAACTCCTCGAACATCTCATATGCTCCATGACATTCAAAACGTCGTTGAAGTCCCAGTTCTAAGCCGTAAAGCATTGCACACTGAACTATCGAGTAGTCATCAGCTTTGCTCTGCCAGGTGTTCATAACATCTGGCGTTGCTCCTGCAGCGGGTTTGTCACCTAGCGGTGCTTCCAGGACGTAATTCTTCTGTGCAGCAATGAGGATAATCCTCAAGTTATGGACCCAGTCCATGTAGTTGCTACCATCATCTTTCAACTTATCTTTCTCTAGGAACGCATTAAAATTCAACGAAACAACAAAACGGGTCATCTATCTACAACAACATAGACATGCAAAATATTATCAGGTACTAAGTTCATGATAAATTAAAGTTCAATTAATCAAATTACATAAGAACTCCCACTTAGATAGACATCTCTCTAATCATCTAAGTGATCACGTGATCCATATCAACTAAACCATGTCCGATCATCACGTGAGATGGAGTAGTTTTAAATGGTGAACATCACTATGTTGATCATATCTACTATATGATTCACGCTCGACCTTTCGGTCTCCAGTGTTCCGAGGCCATATCTGCATATGCTAGGGTCGTCAAGTTTAACTCGAGTAATCTGTGTGTGCAAAATTGGCTTGCACCCGTTGTATGTGAACGTAGAGCTTATCACACCCGATCATCAGGTGGTGTCTCGGCACGACGAACTGTAGCAACAGGGCATGCTCAGGGAGAACACTTATACCTTGAAATTTAGTGAGAGATCATCTTATAATGTTACCGGCGAACTAAGCAAAATAAGATGAATAAAGGATAAACATCACATGCAATCAATATAGGTGATATGATATGGCCATCATCATCTTGTGCCTTTGATCTCCATCACCAAAGCACCATCATGATCACCATCGTCACCGGCTTGAAACCTTGATCTCCATCGAAGCATCGTTGTCGTCTCGCCAACTATTGCCTCTATGACTATCGCTACCGCTTAGTGATAAAGTAAAGAAATTACATGGCGATTGCATTTCATACAATAAAGCGACAACCATATGGCTCTTGCCAGTTGCCGATAACTGTGTTACAAAAGATGATCATCTCATACAATAAAATTTAGCATCATGTCTTGACCATATCACATCACAACATGCCTTGCAAAAACAAGTTAGACGTCCTCTACTTTGTTGTTGCAAGTTTTACGTGGCTGCTACGGGCTGAGTAAGAACCGTTCTTACCTACGCATCAAAAACCACAACACGGTATAGTGATTGCTTTTTGATCTTCAAAAAGAACCATGTTCATTGAATCCGATTCAACTAAAGCTGGAGAAACAGACACCCACTAGTCACCTGTGTGTGAAGCACGTCGGTAGAACCAGTCTCGCGTAAGTGTACGCGTAATGTTGGTCTGGGCCGCTTCATCCAACAATGCCGCTGAATCAAGAATCAACTAGTGACGGCAAGCAATATGTATATACATACGCCCACAACTCCTTTGTGTTCTACTCGTGCATATAACTTCTACACATAAACCTGGCTCAGATGCCACTGTTGGGGAACGCAGTAATTTCAAAAAAATTCCTATGCACACGCAAGATCATGGTGATGCATATCAACGAGAGGGGAGAGTATCGTCTACGTACCCTCGTAGAACGTAAGCAGAAGCGTTATGACAACGTGGTTAATGTAGTCGTACGTCTTCACGATCGACCAATCTAGCACCGAAGGTACGGCACCTCCGCGATCTGCACACGTTCAGCTCGGTGACGTCCCGCGAACTCACAATCCAGTAGAGCTTCGAGGGAGAGTTTCTTCAGCACGACAGCGTGATGACAGTGATGATGTAGCTACCGGAACAGGGCTTCGCCTAAGCACCATTACAATATAACCGAGGTGGATTATGGTGGAGGGTGCACCGCACATGGCTAGAAGATCAATGATCAACTTGTGTGAACATGGGGTGCCCCCTCCCCTCTATATAAAGGAGTGGAGGAGGGGGAGGGCCGGCCCTCTCTATGGCGCGCCCTGGGGGAGTCCTACTCCCGGAGGGAGTAGGATCCCCCCTTCCAAGTAGGAGTAGGAGAGGAAGGAAGGAGGAGAGAGGGAGGAAGGAAAGGGGGCCGGCCCCTCTCCCAATTCGGATTGGGATTGGGGGCGCGCCTCCCTCTTTTCCCTTCCCTCTCCTCTATTCCACTAAGGCCCAATAAGGCCCATATACTCCCCAGGGGGTTCCGGTAACCTCCCAGTACTCCGGAAAAATGCCCGAACAACTCGGAATCATTCCGATGTCCAAATATAGGCTTCCAATATATCGATCTTTACGTCTCGCCCATTCTGAGACTTCTCATCATGTTCGTGATCAAATCTGGGACTCCGAACTACCTTCGGTACATCGAAACACATAAACTCGTAATACCGATCGTCACCGAACGTTAAGCGTGAGGACCCTACGGGTTTGAGAACTATGTAGACATGACCGAAACATGTCTCCGGTCAATAACCAATATCAGAACCTGGATGCTCATATTGGCTCCTACATATTCTACGAAGATCTTTAACGGTCAAATGACATAACGGTATACGTTGTTCCCTTTGTCATCGGTATGTTACTTGCCCAAGATTCGATCATCGGTATCTCAATACCTATTTCAGTCTCGTTACCGGCAAGTCTCTTTAATCGTTCCGTAATGCTACATCTCGTAACTAACTCATTAGCTACATTGCTTGCAAGGCTTATAGTGATGTGCATTACCGAAGGGGCCCGGAGATACCTCTCCGACAATCGGAGTGACAAATCCTACTCTTGATCCATGCCAACTCAACAAACACCATTGGAGACACCTGTAGAGCACCTTTATAATCACCCAGTTACATTGTGACGTTTGGTAGCACACAATGTGTTCCTCCGGTATTCGGGAGTTGCATGATCTCATAGTCATAGGAACATGTACAGTTATCGAGAAAGCAATAGCAACAAACTAAACGATCATCGTGCTAAGCTAACAAATGGGTCAAGTCAATCACAACATTCTCTAATGATGTGATCTCGTTAATCAAATGACAACTCATGTCTATGGTTAGGAAACATAACCATCATTGATTCAACGAGCTAGTCAAGTAGAGGCAAACTAGTGACACTTTGTTTGTCTATGTATTCACGCATGTACTAAGTTTCCGGTTAATACAATTCTAGCATGAATAATAAACATTTATCATGATATAAGGAAATATAAATAATAACTTTATTATTGCCTCTAGGGCATATTTCCTTCAACCGGAATGTCATCAACAATAGTAACAGGGTCCTACTGACCAAGTTGTACACCGAGGTGTTTACATAAGCAGGGAATTATCACTGCTTAGGTAAGTCAGATTACAAGAAAGATTAAACAAAGCAGTAGAAAGGAAAATGTGATTTGTATATTAATCAGATCAGTGGATAGGAAAATGTGTTTATACCCGAGTATCAAAAGTATATCTTTCCCATCCATGACAGGACAAGAAGTAAAGAATCAATTAGGTAAAGGGGCAAGGGATTTCATGATGTTACCCATATAATGGTGTTTGAATAATCGATTAAGAAACATTTAGCATTTCGCTTCCAATGTTCATGTTGATGATCGGAGTATCATAGACATGCTTTGGGATATCATTGACAAGGTCATCAGATAAAGGTCAGACTTTGGATACACAAAGGATCCATCAGAAACAACTTATAAAATAAGTCATACAATTTCAACAAGAAAGAGATGAGGATGTTGCCAACGGGCTCAGCAGCATTTTGTTGAGATTTCCATAAATAAGGATTTTCACAATTAAGTGATCAAGGCGATAGCATAATACACGCCAAAGTATATACTAAAGTATGTTCGAGGAGAACATCCTTACTTAAACATTGAACGAAAATGCACCTGGACATATGGCCCAAGTAGCATGATCAATGTTGGAATGGTGATTCAATAACCAAAAGAGTTAGAATGAAAATATCGACCATTCACTTCGAAGCAATAGAGTTGATATAAGTTTTGAATTCACACTTCATAGTTCAATTGCCGGTATTCCGGTTAAAAACAACACGGGGTCCAAGATATGAATGGATATGACGAGAAGTATCACTATACCAGGAATTCTTAAGAGGTGGAGCAATCCTCACAATATCCTTGGCATAAAAGACAGTAATACTTCAAGTTAGAACATAGTACAAGCTGGATAGTAAGGTGCATACATAACACGAACAAGTTTGTGATGAAAGGAAAGCAATAATGTTGTCAATTATAAGAAATCATCAAGGGGAAAGGATGGTATTTCCCATCATGAATTTGATTCACAACTTGGAAGAAGGCAACTAATTGTCGATGATGATCACGACACATTTGTCGAGAGATTTCATTAAGATGTAATAGATCGGCGATGACATCAAGTCAAACGAATGATGGAGCGAAAGGTTATTGAAACCACTGGTACAATACAAACTCGAAATCAAGCTTGTTGTTCAAGGCGAAATTATATGCCTAGGAAGATCGTCGTAAGCTTAGCTCATCGTCGAAAGTTGTGCTCCGGGAATAAGGACCGGGTAGCACAGTTAAAATTTAGCACGATAACGATATAGCCGATCAGGCTAGGAATGACTTAAAGGACTAATAAACTCGTACGAAATGAAAATTACTTAGAGTTATTGAGTCGGAGTGCGGAATCGATTCGCCTATTAGTGTTCTCGGTTGACAAACAACCTAGAACCCATGAAGTGACTAAGACAGGGTAAGGTAGTACTTCATCAAGAGTTCATAAGATGTAGTGCAATGCATGATATCCTCGAGATACTAGATGGTAATACTCGAAGATAGGGCATAATAGAGTTTGGACATGTGTATTCATCTGCAAAAGACCAGCACTTTAACTTGTCTGAGAAATGAGATCAAAGAAGAACAATATGGTCCGAACGACGTTTGCAGAAGAACAAATCCCATATTTAAGAACATAAACCAAGGGGACAATTAATTTTAGGAGAAGCTTCCATGATAAGATCTACATCGTTTCCATGGGCATGAACATAAAGTTCAAGGTCGACTCCCACTTCTCCAATGCACAGCATTCCATTCACTTCTCGCTTTTGATAAAGTTGTAGCGTCGAAATTTTATCCAGCGTAACACCAGTAGGGTATGACCCCTAGAAGTTTCTGGGTTCACACAAATTAGGGAAGGTATTGGTTCAACCCATCGGGGCATCTTAGGAACATATACCACGAACTTCAGGAGTAAATAACACAAGCTCAGAAGAAGAGCATGGTTTACAAAAGTAGAGGATACAATTTACCAAAGGCATTATGTATCAGGGAAAGAACTCACAAGAATTTTGGATGTGAAGGACACTGTTGGATAATAAACCGGCAATGGGTCTGGTTGTCCACAACAGGGCTGATGTGAGTATCGGTACTCATTCAGAGGAAGAAGGAGTGCAAAGGCATCGGATTATTGAAGCAAGTGACTAATTCAAAGCTCAAAGGCAAAGGAATTAAGATTTCCAGATTTAAGGGATCAGAAGCAAACACTGTGACTTAAGGATGGATAAGTTGGGTAGGCTTAGGGGTACAATCAATGGCAATTTGATTGGTCGAGATCCAGCTCATGTTTAATATGACATCTGAGCCGGAAGGATGAATGTAACATCCCAAATTTTCAATTTGGAATGTTATACACTAGATCATCATGCATAGCATATTTTCTTGCATTTTGGTTGATCCTAGAAATTTCATGCAACTCAAGGACCCTCGGAGAGAGTTGGAGATTTCGTTATTTTCATATTTGAGAGTTTTCTCGAATTTTGAAAAGAGGATCATTTGATTTATTTATTTTATCTTCAATAATTTTCCGGTGTCAAAATATATGAGAGAGGGAATAATATGACTTTCCCAAATTTAGGAAAAATGAAGATTTAATAAATAGATCAATTTTTGTTTTCCGGTGTTTATTTGCATTTTATTTGGATAGGGAAAAAATGCGCGTTTTCGAAAATTGCATTTTAGGCCCGGAGAAAAGTTCATTTTGTTCGGCTCATTTTTAGGAGTCGGGGAAAATTTACTTTAGATTTTTCGGAGTTCATTTAGTTCTCTTTTTGTTTTTCTGCGCGCGAAATCAGTTAAAAAAAACTGGACCAAAGGCCCAAGCCGCCGCAAGCCAAGCAGCCGGCCAAGGCCATCGCTAGTCGCGCGCCAGGCGCAGGCGCAGGAGGCCGCCGCCGCCTCTCTCCTGTACCGAATCCTAGTAGGACTTTGGTCCTACTTCCGTATATTCCTTTTCTATTTCTAGATCTTTTCCTTCCCTCTTTTCTATTCCTATTCCTAGTCTAATTCCTTGCCCTCTACCCCAAGTAAACCCCTCCCCTCCCCAATATAAATACCCAAGCACCCCCCCTCTAAATCATCAAACCCAAAGCCTAGAGCTCCACCACACCCCGTGCCGCGCCACCCCACACCCGCCGCCGCCGCCTTTAGCCGCCGCCGCCGCACCTAGCCGCCGCTGCCGCCCACGCCCACGCTGCCGGAGCCCCTCGCCAGAGACCTCGCCGGAGGTAGCCCCGCGCTACATATATTCTTTTCATCGGATCGTTTTCTTCTCATTGTTCCGATTCTTTTCTTCTCTTCCGATTCGTTTTCTTTCCGGTTCTTCGCTAAACCGTTCCGGTTTTCTAGATCGGTTTTTCAATCGGTTTTCTTCTCCGAAACCCTAGATCGGATTCGTTTTCTTCTCCGATTTAGTTGCTTTTGGATCGTTCGCCGGACCGTTCATCCTAACGAACGTGATCACCGGATTCTTCTAGGTTAACGACGTCCGTTCGTTTAACCGTTCTTCTTTTTCTTTTCGTCGGATTTATTCCGCGATCGCGATCTCAGATCCGATCTTCTTTCTAGTCTTTCTTTTCGCTCATTTATCGGAATCAGGTGATTCAAGCGCCTGGAGTTTCATCTCGAAACCGCCGTTCCGTCTAATCAATTTGAACAAGTTTTTGCTACAGTAAAATTTGACCTAGTTTCAACTTGCTAGAACCGAGTTGTTTTCTTCTGCCGCTTGTTTTTCCTCGTTTGTTCGGTTCTTTCTTTCTTTGTAACCGGAGTTCTTAAGTTGGACTACCTGGTTCGTTCTCTTGTTCGAGTTTTACCTGTGCATTAGATGAGTACTTATTGTGTGCTTGTTGGTTGTCTGCGATAGATTACCCGGATTGCGCCGCCTGTTACTTCGAAACCCTAGGACTCATGGATCATCAGCAAAGCAAGTAACACTTTGATCATACCTTTTCTACAACCCATGTTTTATTGCATTAGATCAATCCTCACACATTGCATGATTAGGATCTAATTAAATTGTGTGATGGGAAGTAGATGAGGTAGTACCTATTACCTGTATTATTATGAAACCTTTGGGAGTTACTTCTACGTTTGCTTATTATGCCATGCTATGCTAGTAGACGTGGATTGGGTGAGTGATATCCATGACAGATGTGAGATTGATAATTTTCATGGTTTATCTAAGGTGGCAACCTAACACACATCTGGGTGGATTGAGGAACCTGATGTCTATTAGGAATTGCCTGTTTTTTTTGGACCGCCACCCAGGCTCAAAGGGATCATAAGATCTTTCATGCTAGAAACTTCCATGTGCAGCCACATGCCACTATGGGCTCTGGCATAGTTGACTAAGTTGTGCGAACTCTTACGGGGTGGACTAGCAGATGTAGGGGCTGTAGGTGGTACGGTCTACCCCACATGTAAGGTGCTAGCGCTTCTGAAAGACTGTGTCTCGGTCATCCATTTCTCAAACACCATGTAGTGCGAGAAATCCAACGGAGGCGATCGAGTCTTGTGGGGAAAAGTGCGCAAACCTCTGAAGAGTGTACAAACTAATCATGATTAGCAGTGTCCCCGGTTATGGACAACTTGAGTATCTAGTACTTGAATATCGAGTGAATCTCAATATGTTACCTCTAATTAATGTTATTGGGTTCTAATTATTTTTAATTGGGATTGAGAATGCTGTCAACCATTCTCAATGTTTCACAACAACCATGATAGTTAAATAAATTTATTCCTTTGCAGTAGGGAAAAAATGGCTTTACGCAAAACTGTAACCATAGAGCTTTCCACCAGCCATATATGCATATAGTATAGCTGTTTCATTCCATTACTCTCTATGTGCTACTTTGCCAGCATATTCCATGTGCTGACCCGTTTTCGGGCTGCAACATTAATGTTGCAGACTTTTCAGACGACGATTGAGGTGCTTTTAGGTCGTGGTTCTATACTCAGTGATGCCGTTGGAGTTGATGAACCCATTTATCTTCCGAGTCTTCCGCTGTTATCGATATTAGATGGCCTTCAGCCATATTTATTGTAATAAGTTCTTTTTCAGCCATCGATGTAATAAGTGTGTGATTGCAACTCTGCTATAAATCCTCGATGTACTGTGTGGTGTCAGCATTACTGATCCAGGGATGACACCGTAGCATAGTAGACGTGATCCATTCGGGTCAGGTCGCTACAATGAATTCTAGGATCTGATTGAGGATCGCGATCATTCGCAACATATGGAATCAAGGGACTCGAAATGATAATGACAAGGGATACTAATGAATATTGCTAGTCATATGGAATGCAACCATAATGCCAGTAGACACGTATTTGCAAAGAAATATCGGCAGAGGATTATCCAAAGATCAGATAGTATTTCTATGTGTCTTGTGAAACATATGAACAACGGGGAAAGAACAGATACTCGGTAAGTGCGAGGAATTATCCGTAGGGGGTATTCATGTGGCATGAACTGCAAGGCAGTAGGCACAAGTATTCTCGGAACAATAGAGAGAATTTCGAGGTATCTTGTAATAACAAGATCAACGGGAAATGATTGTATGAATGGCAAATGTACGTCGTTATCCATAGGGGTTTATCGATGGAAGTGAATTTCAAAAGCGATGGCACATAGTATCGAAAGCACATCGTAGAGTATCTTCGTAATCTTCTGGTGCAGCAGGCGGTCATCAGTAATAAGGGGCTCTCCGGGTGGAAGTGATCACGAGATCCTAATGTTAGAGTTAGCAAAATTCATTTAACCTGAATAGAAGAGAGATCAGAGTCCCAGAGTATAGACGAGTAGTAAAAGACCCTAATACCACCCAATGGTGACGTGGGCCCGTAAGCCACACAACCATGTTAGTAAAAGTTTTGCAATGACTAGACTCGACTTCGGCCAATGAGTGTGGAAGGGGGATTCCTATAGGCAGTCGGCTCTCATACCAACTTGTGATGCCCCCAATTCAATGGTACACTAATCATACATGCAAATGTGTACGATCAAGATCAGGGACTCACGGGAAGATATCACAACAAAACTCTAGACACAAATTAAAATAATACAAGCCTTATATTACAAGCCAGGGGCCTCGAGGGCTCGAATACATCAGCTCAAATACACAAGAGTTAGCGGAAGCAACAATATCTGAGTAGAAACATAAGTTAAACAAGTCTGCCTTAAGAAGGCTAGCACAAAAGTAACATCATTGAAAAGGCAAGGCCTCCTACCTGGGAGCCTCCTAACTACTCGTGGTCGTCGGCGGCCTCCACGTAGTAGTAAGCACCCTCGTGGTAGTAGTGGTAGTCGTCGGCAGGGGCAGCGGTCTCAGGGGGTCCGTCATCTGGTTGCATCAAACGGATATTGTCGGATGTGGAGTTCTGGCAAACCCTTAAGGTTTGAACATTGGGGTGCGCGCGAAGTCTTTCCCTCCTATCGATCTACGCCCTAGCTCGCTAAGATCTCGTGGACGAACTCGACGAACTTGCAATACAGAAAGACACAAGATTTATACTGGTTCGGGCCACTATTGTGGTGTAATACCCTACTCCAGTGTCGTGGTGGTGGATTGCCTCTTGGGCTGATGATGAACAATATAAGGGGAAGAACAACCTCCTGAGGTTGAGGTGTTCTTATGCTTGGCTAACTTGTGTGGGTGAGAGTGATCTCAATCGTCCTCCTTCTCTCTCTCTCTCCCACTCTCTCTATCTCTCTCTCTCTCCCTCTCTCTCTCTCCCTCTCCCTCCTTCTTCCTCCTTTTTCTCTCCTTGGTGGTGGCTAACTCTACTTATATAGGCCCTGGTCCTCTCCCCAAATATTGAGCGGGAAGGGAGCCAACAACGGCGGGCTAATTTGAAGGGGGAGAGCTAGTACAAGCCATCCTGACAAAAGGTGGTCTCCACCTGCGAAAGGCTCTGGTGGTGACGCCGTCTTGGGCTCCATGATGACCTCCGTCTTGCCGTCCTTTTGGTGCTGATCTCGTTGCACCGATATGGCAACCTTTGCCTGATGCCTCAGTACTCCTCGCATGTGCAGGCCTCCTTGGCACCAAAGAGGAAACAAGGATGCTGCGTGCACTGGCGCCCGCCTAGTGTCGATTGTCATGGCTCATGTCACGAGAGCCTCGTGAGGTTTTCCTCGCCTGGTTATCTCTGCCCCTCGTGAGCCTGCCCGACTAGGCCACTCCAGAGGAGGTCATGTGTCATCCGCCTCGTGAGGCTTGGCTCCTCGCGAGGGTCTTGGATGCCTTGTTGATGAAGATGGGCCGTACGTCCTGCTGGCTACGTCACGCAGCGGGCCGCACATAGGCAAGTCTGGGGACCCCCATTCCTAGAACGCCGACAGTAGCCCCTGGGCATAAGGTGCGCTCGGGCTTGGCTTCGCGGCAAAGCCAAGGGTCAAGTACGGAGCACCGTGGGACCCCAAAAGCCTGCGGCCTCTGTTGACGCATGGCGGTTGATTGGACGTGGGCGTCTCCGCTTCCCCATGCTGCCTCGGCAACTGCATGACTTGACAAGTCCCTGTGACATGCAAGGAAAACCATCATTACCTGCGATCGTGAGAGGTGCCAGTTGGCCTTCTCTTGCTATAAATGGGGAGGGGGGCTGAGCCCCCGTTGCCCATCTCTTCCTTCCTTCCTTGCTTGCTTCTTCTTCCTCGCTCCATTGCTTGATGTGCCACCAATGGCGCCACGAAGGAAGTTCTCCACCGCTGAGAAGGGAAAGGCCCCTCGCGAGGGACCCGGATCGCCGGCGCCCAAGCGCGGACGTGGTCATCCGCGCAAGCATGCCGCGTCCCCTGTCGCGGCCCACTATTGATGTTGGCGCCTGCCAGAGGAGGGTGTAGATAGGGTCCTTCTTAGTCTTAGCTTTTGATTCCTGCGAAGAATCATGAAGAGCCCCGTGGGGGCATGTAAGGGTCTGTAATGTCTTTTGTGCTTATCTTCCCTGTTATGAAGATTTGATGAACGCGCGTCCTGTTAAGGCTCTGTCCCCCCTTTCTTTCCTCACGATAGCTTGTTGCTCTACACCGACAGGTCCCGGTCCCCAGGCAGGCTACAGCCATCGCTGGTATGCCAGGTCGCGTGCCGTGGTCAAGGGCAGGAGGTGTGCGGCCGAGGTCCAGTAAGAGCCCCTGAGGCGCGATGCTCAGGAGGTCCCCTTTAGCGCTCAAGCGGCCATGGTAAGGGAAGAAAGGGAGTTGACGTGGCCGCAACGGGATTGCGGCAAGGCGTGAGTGTCCATAAGGCCCAGACATTTAGCCGATCTGGGGGCGAGACTTATCTTGTGAACTTCGTGACGATTCCTGAAGTTGCGCTGGGGCTGCGCGCCAACTTGTGCGGCATAGCCAGTCCGGCACATACAAGTTTCCCTCCTCCCATGCTCTCCTTAGTGCTCTGCGTCCTCAGGTCCCGGCCCTCGAGCGAGCTCAGCCGCCGCTGGTATGCCAGGTCGCGATGTCGTGGTCAAGGCCAGGTGGTGAGAGCTGGAGAGCCAGTAAGAGCTCCTGAGTCGTGATGCTCAGGAGCCCCCCTTTTAACGCGCAAGCGAATTGCACGAGAGAAAAGGAGACTCGCGGTGCCGCCTGCTATCCTCCCCGCGGGGCCCCTATGAAACGCAAAAGAAGAACATGGTTTTCTGTTACAGCAGTCAGCCTACCGCTGGTTGGTCCAGATGAGGTGAAGGCACTGAGGGCCTGGTGAGGTGACGTGCGCGGGGCGTGTCGCGAGCCAGAGGTCGACCGCTCAGGTTTGTCGACGTGGCAGGGACGGACCCATGCGCCAGCGCCATGCCTGTGAGGAGGCCCCGTGGGAGGCGATGATCGAGCCGGTGATAACCATAGGAAGGTTAAGAAGGGAAGGAAAATCAGCTTGGGTAAATGCAGGAAGATACATGCCACTGGGTCCGGCCCGAGCAGCTTGGGGATGATGCAGCCCGAGGGGCGCCCCCAGCGAGGTTAGATAAAGACATAAGCAGATGGGATACATGCCGTAGGGATGGACCCACACGGCCTGGGAATAATGCAGCCCAAGGGGCGCTTCCAGCTTAAACAAGCTTGGAAGATGTCACCTGGTTCTGTAGACGAAGCAGAGTTGGTGCAGCTGAAGGCGTTCGTCGAAGAAATGACTCCTCATGAGCCACCGGAGCCCTGAGCCTCGGGAGGCTCTAGGGGCTCAGGAGGCTCCCTGAAGACCGTCTCCATTCCCTCCAGGATGACGCGGTACCTGGCCTCTCAAGCCGCCAGGTCACGCCGCATGGCGTGCTGATAGGTCGACGCCACGATCTGCAAGCCGAACGGCATGCGAACGTAGCTGTGTGGCGGGCCCTCGCAATGGCCCACACGCGAAGGCCAGAAGCACCCCTGAGACGCGGCCCTGTTGAGCCCCGGGATGTCGATGTAGACGCGCGGCTCAGCACCCTCGCTTGGGTGGTGAGCTGCGCCTTGTGAGCGGCTGTTGCCATGCATGGCTCTTGCGTCTTGCAGTTCCTGTGTGGTCTTGGCGATGAACTCCTGAGCGGTGGGAACCCCTTGCCCTGCGTTCTCCTGAGGAAAACATGCCACGTGGCACGCCTCCAAGTGGTGCCCAAGCGCCTCCCTCGTGAGGTTGGCAAGGCCTGAGGCCCTCCATAAGAGAGCCCCCGAGCCCTTCCCGGGGAGGGCGCTAGGCGTGCCTTCCTATGCGATGGAGGGAGGCGCCCCTGGGACGGACGCTGATCCTGACGAGGCTCCTGCCGCGACGCCATCCTCTTGAGGTCCTGCGCGGCGCAGCTGCTTCTTCTTGGGGAGGGCCTCCGGAGGGCCCTCACTTCTGTTGTCGGGGTCGTCGATTGCTACAGCTTGGAAGGCTCGCTCGAGGGAGGACACCGCATCCCTTTCTTCACATGGGACCGTGATGACCCCGCCACTTCCAGGCATCTTGAGGACGTTGTAGACGTGGTGGGTGACCACCATGAACTTTGCCAGGGCTGTATACCCGAGGATGGCGTTGTAGGGCAGGCGGATGTGCGTGACATTGAAGTCGATGAGCTCAGTGCGGTAGTTGTCACGTGTGCCGAAGGTGACAGGTAGGAGGACCTACCCTATCGGTGTGGTGGAGCCGCCGGTCACTCCTGAGAAAGGTTTGGTAGGCTAGAGCTGCTCATATGGCACTTGGAGGTTGTCGAAAGTGTCGACGGACAGGACGTTGAGCCCTGCACCGCCATCGATAAGGGTCTTGGTGACCTGCACATTGCTGATGACCAGGGAACACAACATCGGGAGGACGCCGGCGATGGCCATGCACTTGAGCTGATCTGCTGAGTCGAAAGTGATGGCGCACTGGGACCTCTTGAGCGGGCGCGCGGCCTCAATCTTGGGGAGCACCGCGTTCACCTCGCGAGCGAACCATTTGAAGATACGCTGAGAGGCTGGGGCCTGGGCGCCGCCCAAGATGCAGGCGATTTCACGCGGCTCCTGGAAGCCCCTAGCCCCCTCGTCCTGATGATGGTCGTCGTTCCTTCTTGGTGGCGGCAGTGGAGGAAGTCCGGCATTGCCTTGGGGGCGATCCTCACGAGGATGGTCCCTCCAGGGCCCCTCGCGGGGATGGTCCTGCCAGCGGTCCTCACAAGGCCTGTCGCGCCATTCCTGGCACTGCCGCTTCCTTGGGCTTCACGTCCTTGGCCTTGGCTTTCTTCTCCTCTGTGCCTGTGACTAGCAGCTCAAGGAGGGAAATGCGCCCCTCCTCAGCTCTTGCGCACTTGGTCGCCAGGTTGAAAAACTCCTGAGTCGTGTAGAGCTCCTCGTGGATAGCGAGCTCTTCCTTCATCTTGACGTCACAGACACCGTCGGAGAACACGGAGATGATGGCCTCGTCCGTGACCTTGGGGATCTTGAGGCCGGTGTTGTTGAAGCGCTGGAGGGTCTCCCCTGGTTGTTGCTTGATGTGGCGCAGGTCGCCCGCGGCCGGCGGGCGGTCACAAGTGCCCTGGAAGTTGGCGACAAAGTGGTCGCGCATCTCGTCCCATGAGGAGATCGAGCCGTGCTGTAGGTTCAGGAGCCAGGAGCGGGCCCCATCCTTGAGAGCCATGGGAAACCAGTTTGCCATGACTTTCTCGTCGCCGTTGGCTGCTTCGATGTTCATCTCGTAGAGCTGCAAGAACTCCGCGGGGTCGGCGGTGCCGTCGTAGCGAGGAGGCAGATCCGGCTTGAACTTGCCTGGCCAGGCGACGCTGCGCATCTCGGGGGTGAAGGCGCGGCAGCCGGCCGTAGTTATTGGGGCCCGCTTCAGAGGTGGAGCTTGGTCTTGATGAGGTCCGCGCGGCGCCACCATGGGCGGCGCGCGGTCTTGATGAGGCAGTGCGGTGAGCGCGGGTGCAGCTCCTCGCGGCCGAGGGATTTCTTAGCAGCTTCTCTCTTCGCGCGCGGGCACCGGGCATGGAGGATCACACCGCGGGGCCGCGCGCCTTGGTGCCAAGGCACCGTCCTTGGGCTGGGGTGGTGGAGGTGCGCCCCGGGCCTCGTCGCCCGTGGCCGGCTGAGGGTGAGGCAGAGAGACGGACAGCACCGGGGAGCCCCCTGCGGCTCGGACGAGCTCGGCGACATGGTCGAGCCATTCCTTGTAGAGGTCGTCGACTGGGCGGTAGCACAGGAGTTCGTTTGTGGTGAGGAGTGTGGCCCGTGCCTCCATGGGAGTGTGGCGTGCATGGGATGAAGAACCGGCCGGGGACAACGGTGGAGTGGAGGTGCGGGCGTCCTGCCGTACCGAAGGATGCAGCGAAGACGCTTGCTGCTTGTTCCCCACCGGGCCGGTGGCAGCATTGGCGGCAGGAGATGGAGAACAACGAGGTGACCTGCCAATGGGGGCCGTCTTAGCAACACGGGCGTTGAGGGCAGTCCGATGCTCAGCTCGAGCACGGCGAGTGTCCGCCATGGAGACGATGGAGCGACGAACTGATGGATGGGAGGCTACGGCGCACCCCTACCTGGCGCGCCAAATGTCGAATGTGGGGTTCCGGCAAACCCTTAAGGTTCGAACACTGGGGTGCACGCGAAGTCTTTCCCTCCTACCGATCTACGCCCTAGCTCGCTAAGATCTCGCAGACGAACTCGACAAACTCACAATACAGAAATACACAAGATTTATACTGGTTCGGGCCACCGTTGTGGTGTAATACCCTAATCAAGTGTCATGGTGGTGGATTGCCTCTTGGGCTGATGATGAACAATACAAGGGGAAGAATAGCCTCCTGAGGTTGAGGTGTTCTTGTGCATGGCTAACTTGTGTGGGTGAGAGTGATCTCCATCGTCCTCCTTCTCTCCCTCTCTCTCTATCTCTCTTTATCCCTCTCCCACCTTCTTCCTCCTTTTTCTCTCCTTGGTGGTGGCTAACTCTACTTATATAGGCCCTGGTCCTCTCCCCAAATATTGAGCGGGAAGGGAGCCAACAACGGCGGGCTAATTTGAAGGGGGACATCTATTACAAGCCATCCTGACAAAAGGTGGTCTCCGCCTGCGAAAGGCCCTAGTGGTGACGCCGTCTTGGGCTCCACAATGACCTCCGTCTTGCCGTCCTTCTGGTCCTGGTCTCATTGCACCGATATGGCAACCTTTGCCTGATGCCTCGGTACTCCTGGCCTGTGCAGACCTCCTTAGCACCAAAGAGGAAACAAGGACGCTGCGCGCGCTGGCGCCTGCCTGGCACCCGCCTGGTGTCGATCGTCATGGCTCACGTCACTAGAGCCTCGTGAGTTTTGCCTCGCCATGTTATCTCTGCCCCTCGTGAGCCTGCCCAACTAGGCCACTCCAGAGGAGGTCTTGTGTCGTCTGCTTTGCGAGGCTTGGTCCCTCGCGAGGGTCTTGAATGCCTTGTTGATGAAGATGGGCCATACGGCCTGTTGGCTTTGCCACGCAGTGGGCTGCAGGCAGGCAAGTCTGGGGACCCCCATTCCTAGAACGCCGACAGATATGGGGGGGGGAGAAAGCAAAGGAAACGTGAGTACTCATCCAAAGTACTCATCAAGCAAGGATCTACACTACATATGCAACATTATCAAAGGAAGGCTGTATATGTGGACTGGACTACAGAAATGCCAGAATAGAAGGGAGGGCCTAGTCCTATCGAAGACTAGCATCTTCAACATCTTCAAGCATCTTGCAGCATTTAGAAGAGTACAGAACAACATAATGAAAGTAGTAGTAGTGTCATCAACCTCACCCAGCGATCCTTCCTCGACTCCCTGCGAGAAAGCAATCCCAGAGCCATACTATCCATTTCTCATCTCAAGTATCCAGTTCTAGTTGTATCGATCGGGATACAACTTCGAGTGTTCGTTACCATAGGACAGGCTATCGATAGATGTTTTCTTCCCTGCAGGGGTGCACCAACTTACCCAACACGCTTGATCAACTCCGATTGGACAGACCATCAGGACATGACCGTCCTCGGCTGATCAACAAACCGCAGTCCTAACTAGGCTCGTCAGAGAGGCCAGCACACCGGTCTACATCCTAAGCGCGCAGGGGTCTTGGGCCCATCGCCCTTTGCACTCCTTCATGTTGCGTACTCGGCTGGTGAGCAGACCTAGCCCCCCTTATACAAGGCGGGGCATTCCAGTCCAACCCGGTGCGTGCCACTCCATTGCTGATATCCGTTGAGCTTTCGGCTGATACATACGAGGCAGAGTGCCCATACTTATTCCCACGTGATGGTTAGTGCTATTAGGCAAGAGGCCCCTCGGATCAAATATCCATATCGTAGTGGATTAGGAACGCGCGGTAACAAGCAGAGACTCACGATTGATGTGACCCCGTTGCCTCGTCTCGAGGACTCGCGTCAATGGCTAAGAATGCCCGGCCACGCCTCGTAATTATCTTGCAGGCACCTTCTAGGTCAACTCGACTCCACATCGCTCGCAATTAAGCTCGTGCGGGTACCCCTCGGGGCTGACCCGTCTTTAGTAACATCATGTAGTGCAAAGTCATAGTAACCATAGTAACAGTGTGTCTAACACCAAGGGGAACCCTGAGGAATCACCCTCGATGGAATTCCAGCTGATGTTATCGTCAAGATGAAGGAAGGAGGAATCACCCTCGAGGTCCACTCTTGAGGAGTTGTGTAAAGCCCCGAGACCGTTGCACCAGGTGTCTTCCAGTTATTCGCTATTGTTGCCTTGTCATTTGCTTGTGTGTCATGCATTTCATATCATGTCATCATGTGCATCTCATTTGCATACGTGTTCGTCTCATGCATCCGAGCATTTTCCCCGTTGTCCATTTTGCAATCCGACACTCCTATGTCCTCCGGCGCCCTCCTTTTGCCTTTTTTCGTGTGCGGGTGTTAAACATTCTCGGAGTGGACCGAGATTTGCCAAGCGGCCTTGGTACACCACCGATAGACCGCCTGTCAAGTTTCGTGCCATTTGGAGTTCGTTTGATACTTCAACAGTTAACCGGGGAACCGTAAAGGCCTCGTGTCTGTTGCAGGCCAACACCCCTCCAAAGTGGCCCAAAACCCAGCCAAACCCCCTCCATCCTCTCGGTCGTTCGATCACGATCGCGTAGCCGAAAACCGCACCTCATTTGGACTCTCCTAGCTCCCTCTACCTATATATATGTGTGCCTCCCCGAAATTTCACGCAGATGAAACCCTAGATCTTCCTCCTCCGCGCACCGGACATGTCCACTCCGCCGCCGCCCCGTCGAATCCCGGTGCGCCACCTGTCCACCACCGCCGTCCCCGCACCCATGGCCTGCCGAGCCCATCGTGGGCCCGCACGAGCCCGGATCTCGCCACCGCCCAGCCCACTTCGTTCCGCCATCTCGCCCAACGCCGGCCGGTCCCGTGCCGCCACCTCGCCACACACGTCGCTGCCTCGCCCCCGCGCCGCCACATCGCCCCATGCGCCACCGCGCCTCACCGCCGCCCCGCGCTAGCTCGCCGGCGTCGCCTAGCGGCCCTGCTGCCGCAGCTCTTCGCCGGCGCCGCCCACTCGCTCTATCACCTCCTCCGCTCTCTGCCGCGAGCGCCGCCGCCACCGGAGCTCGCCGGTCGCCGCCCTCCTCGCCGGAGCCCCGCTTTGGCCGGATCCACTGCGGGGTGGATCAGATCCACCTGCATGACGAACCAAACGGCGTCCCTGCTCCCCGGATATCTCCGCCCCGCTCGCCCTCGTCCCGTGTTGACTTCTCTCGAGGTGAAAATTCCACTAAGTCCCCAGATCTGTGATGTTTTGACGCCATGTTCATCGCATCATAACTTCTCACTCGTAGATCTGTTTTGCATGCATGATATATCAAAATGTTCATCAGGATGTGCTCTTCATTTTGTTCCATTGTGCCATGCTTGTTTGAGTCCATCTTGATGCCCAAATAGCTGTTTCAAGAGTGCTATAAAATGTTAGGTGCTGATTCTTATCAGTTTATGAGCATTTGTCATTTTTGCAATGTTTATTGTGTGCTTCATATGGTCATGAGCTCTACATGTGCTTTGTTATATGCCATGCCATCTTTACAGGGGTGTATGTCATGTATTTTTGTGATCAATGTGGTGACTAGCACAAGCATGCAAAGTAGCTCTCGTGATATTGCTGATTTCAGAGACTTGGAATTTCACTAAGTCTTTGTCTGCTGTTATTTTATGCCATGTATTCATGTTGCGACAGAGAGATCCATGCTTATTTTGAGTATGTTCAGTAAGGTTGATTTGGACATATTGTTATGCTCTATCCCTCCATGTCCTTGTTTGCATTTATGGAGTATCCTAGCATGACTCAATCTTGCTCTACTTTTGCTATAAAATGTTCCTGACAGATTGTTTACGTGTTAATCAATTTTGCCAAGGTTGTTGTAATTGATACATGCATGCTATGAGATTGTTCTTGCCATGGTTAGCTTCTTGAACATGTCTTCTTGCTGGTAGTATGCTTAGCTTGTCATGCAATGCCTTGTGTTGAGTGCATCGAGCTCGCAAGCATGCCTTCATAATTCTGCTTATGCCATGTCCAGTTTTCTGCTAAGTCTGAATGTGCTAACGAAACTTGCTATGTTTACATGGGTGCCATCATATCTTCTGATCCTTTTTGGCTTATGGTCAGTAAGGGATTTTTGTTATATGCTTTGAGTAGATTCATGCCATGCCTTGTATTGCTATGTTCTATTCCTGTAGCATGTTGTTATCTTGCTCCAAACATTGCTTCCTGGTATTAATTCCTGACATGTTAGTATTTTCACTAAGTCTGTGATGCTGTTATCTTTTGCACTTTTGCCATGCTTGTTTGAACCTGCTATTGTGTGATTTAGCCGTAGCTCAGTTTTCATCTTTTGTCAAGCATCTTGAGTAGATCACTGCCATCTGCTTTGTTGCCATGTTAGAGTGTAGTAGCTTAGTTTCTTGTTGCATTTTAGATGGCATCGTGATGTTAATCGCAGAATTGTGCCTTTCTTGTTTTGCTTGCCATTTGCAAACCGTGCATCCGATTCTGATGATCTTTATATTGATTTCGACCGAGATCATCTCATCTTTCTAGCGGCACACTTGGTTTGCCAACTTGAATCCCGGTTCAATCTTTTCCTTCCGGAGCATGCATATGCATTGCATGTCACATCCCGCATATCGTGACATGTTTTGCATCATGTTTCTTGCGCATTGCACCGTGGTTGATTGTGGTTTCCTTTGCTTGTGTTCTTGCCTTGGGTAGAGCCGGGAGACGAGTACGTGATTGAGGAACCCGTTGAGTACGCTTATGAGGATCAAGCTTTCGTCAACTCTGAGAACTTTGCAGGCAAGATGACCATACCCTCGAAATCACTTCTATCTTTGCTTGCTAGTTGCTCGCTCTTTTGCTATGCCGCGAGACCTACCACTTGCTATATCATGCCTCCCATATTGCCATGTCAAGCCTCTAACCACCTTTCCTAGCAAACCGTTATTTGGCTATGTTACCGCTTTGCTCAGCCCCTCTTATATCGTTGCTAGTTGCAGGTGAAGATGAAGTTTGTTCCTTGTTGGAACATGGATATGTTGGGATATCACTATATCTCTTATTTTAATTAATGCATCTATACACTTGGTAAAGGGTGGAAGGCTCGGCCTTATGCATGGTGTTTTGTTCCACTCTTGCCGCCCTAGTTTCCGTCATACCGGTGTTATGTTGCTTGATTTTGCGTTCCTTACACGGTTGGGTTATAATGGGAACCCCTTGACAGTTCGCTTTGAATAAAACTCCTCCAGCAAGGCCCAACCTTGGTTTTACATTTGCACTAACAACCTACCACCTTCCCTTGGGTTCTGCAAACTCAAGGGTCATCTTTATTTTAACCCCCCGGGCCAGTGCTTCTCTAAGTGTTGGTCCGAAACAGAGCCACTTGCGACGCCACCTTGGGGAAACTTGAGGGTTGGTTTTAGCTGTATGTAGTGTTCATCTGGTGTTGCCCCGAGAACGAGATATGTGCAGCTCCTAACGGGATGTCGACGCATCGGGTGACTTTGCTGGTCTTGTTTTACCATTGTCGAAATGTCTTGCAACCGGGATTCCGAGTCTGATCGGGTCTTCCTGGGAGAAGGAATATCCTTCGTTGACCGTGAGAGCTTGTGATGGGCTAAGTTGGGACACCCCTGCAGGGTTTTGAACTTTTGAAAGTCGTGCCTGTGGTTATGGGCAGATGGGAATTTGTTAATATCCGGTTGTAGATAACCTGGCACTTAATTTAATTTAAAATGAATCAACCGCGTGTGTAGCCATTATGGTCTCTTCTCGGTGGGGTCCGGGAAGTGAACACGGCTTTGGAGTTATGTTTGAACGTAGGTAGTTTCAGGATCACTTCTTGATCTTTACAGCTTCTCGACCGTGCTTTACTTCTCTTCTCGCTCTCATTTGTGTAAGTTAGCCACCATATATGCTAGTGCTTGCTGCAGATCCACCTCGCTACCTTTTCCTACCCATAAGCTTAAATAGTCTTGATCGCGAGGGTGTGAATTGTTGAGTCCCCGTGACTCACAGATTACTTCAAACAGTTTCAGGTGCCGATGATAACCATGCAGGTGACGCAACTTAGCTCAAGGAGGAGCTCGATGAAGATCTTGATCGTAGTCTTGTTTCATTTCTAGTTGATCAGTAGTGGAGCCTAGTTGGGGCAATCGGGGATCTAGCATTAGAGGTTGTCTCTCTTTATTTGGTTCCATTGTCGGACCTTGTTTGTATTCTGGATGATGGTAATGCTATATTTATGTATGGTGTGAAGTGGCGATTGTAAGCCAACTCTTTATCCCTTTCTTATTCAGTACAAGGGATGTGTAAATATTACCCCTCTTGCGACACGCCTACCATGCGGCTATGCCTCTAAGTCGTGCTCCGACACATGGGAGATATAGCCACATCGTGGGTGTTACAAGTTGCACGACAATGTCGTTATCAGGAGTGGAGAAGGAGGAATCACCCTCGATGACCATAACTGATGAACTAACCTACAAGGTTAACATCAGAAGTGCTAATGAGGTATCACCCTCGGCACTCGATAGTAACCTAGTAGTGTCGAGCAACTAAGGGGAAAGTGATGTGCAGTGCCAGGGCCTGGTCTTCGATCCCGTTGATCGAGTCTTCTGATAATCCAGCGGGGCAGTTGGGACAAAGTGGGGGTCTCTGATGGGTCTCTACCCAGCCTATACTAAACAGTTTACACTAAGTAGGTAGGTAATAACAGCAGGTTACAATAAACATGCTATGCAGCAGAAATAGGATAACAGTAGTAGCAGCAGATTCTAATGCAAGCATAACATAGAAGGGAATGGGCGATATCGGAATGCTCAAGGGGGGTTTTCTTGCCTAGAAGCTCTGCTGAAAAAGGAAGAAGTGTGGTCGACAATGTAGTCGATCACCGGGGCATCATCGGCCTCGGGGTATACCGGAGAGAAGAGGGGGAAGAAACAGTAAATATAAGCAAACATATGCAACACTAAGCATGACAAGACGATATGAAGAACTAGGGTCGACCTAACGTAGTGCTGCACGAAATAGGTGAAGGGGAATTCTACCAGGAATGTATTCCCGGTTCCGCACCTGTGTCAAACAGATGAACAAAGGGGGAATGTTCCATGTTCAGCATGCTAGGGGCATGTGACAGATGAACGGACCACGTATTCGGATTCATTGGATTTTTCTGAGAAACTTTCATGTAGAAATCATTTTCATCTGAGCTATGGTTCAATTACTATGAATTTTCAAAGATTAAAGCATTTTCTGGAATTATTTAAATTAACAGAAATTCATTATGACGTCAGCATTGCATGGGGATGATGTCAGCAGTCAACCGACTCACTGACCAGGGTCAAACCTAACCTATGGGTCCAGTTGGACCAACATGTCAACCTCTGTTAGTCTAATAGTAATTTAAACTAAACTAACAGGCTAATTAGAGGGGTGGGCCCCTGGTGTCTGTGACTAACTAATTACTAATTAATTAAAGGGATTTTAAATAGCAATTTTTTTTATTTTTAAAATGTTTTAAAGAAGTGGGGTCCACACGTCAGTCTCACTGGGCAGCCTAATCAACAATTGACTGGGTCAACGCAATCAACAGGGACCCGTGGGGCCCACGATCAGCCACCAAGAGCTGGGGCCTGACCTTGCCACGTTGGCCGGCCGGCGGCTGAACATCGGCGAGCACGAAAACTTGGCGGAGGGCACCCGACCTTGTCGGAAAAGCGTTCTGCGGCGCCGTTCGGCGCGCGGTTGGGTCCATTCAAACGAGCGTCATGTGCCGCGTTGAATGGTGGCATCGGCCGCAGCTGGGGAGGCCGGAAAAGACGCCGACGAGGAGCTACAGCGGAAGCACATTCCAGTTCTCGACGAGCATGGCGCTAGGGGGCACGGGAAGGCTCACGCGCGTGTGCGTTGGGCTCATGGGAACACCGGGAGCACGACGGAGGCCTCAGGCGAGCGTGACAAGGGCCATGGCCATGGCCACGAGCTCGTCGGCGGCGAACAGAGCTCAGTGCGGTAGCAGCTAGCTACGGCGCGTGAAGAGGCTGAAAGGATGGGAGCAGGAGACGAAGGAGCTCACCTAGCGGCACACACGGTGGCCCTTATAAGGTTAGGAGCAGCAGGAGCGCCGGAGAGGAGGAAGATCGCTGGCGACCGAGGTGGAAGGGGGAGTCTTGATCCGCGCCGTGGACGGGGATGAGGTAGTCGACGATGGCGGAGCTGTTGGACAGGTCAGTGAGGCGAGGCGTGGCCGGTGGCAATGCGGGCGAGCAGCGGACGGCGACGGCCGGGGCGGCCATGGGGGAAAAGAAGCAAGCGAGTGAGGGGAGGAACTGGTGGGTGCTAGGGTTTGTGAGGGAGAGGAGTGGGGAGCCAGGGAAAGTGGGAGGGGAGCCCGAGGCATCGAGGGGATCCTTATCCCCCTCATCGACGTCGAGGTGGTGTGGCGGAAGCGCGCTCGGCGCGGCTCGGTTGGAGGTACAGGGGTATGTAGGCAAGGGGGGAGGCCAGTGATGGGCCGGCTTGGGTGGGCCAAGGCCGAGGGGAGGCAAGGGGGCGCTCTCTCTCTCTCACCTCTTCTTTTTACATTTTTTTCTTTTCTATTTTCTTTTATTTTAAGAAAGCAAAATAGTTTTATAAAAACTAATCTTGCACCTAAAATATCATTTTAACATAGGCCACTGCTATAATTAACTTAGCACCGAAATAAAGTACTTTAGTATTTTTATAAATTTAAAAGCATTTAAATAAATGATTTTGCCATTGTTTTCAATTAGTTTAGGGCATTTAAACATGTTGCAAAAAGTTGGTTCACCACCAATATTAATAAGTGATTATTTGCCACATGATGAACATTTTTGTTGTTATGTATGAGAAGTTTGAATTTTGACTTTAAATTTGGATTTGAATTTGATTGTGATTTGGATCAAGTGAAGATTAGCAACATTAATGTGATAAAATGGCACCATTAATAGGGCATTATTGTAGCATGATGATGGGGTGTTACATCGGTGAACCATATATAGGGATAGGTGTCCTTGAAGATATTTTTATCCAAAGGCTGATAAGAAACTGGGCAATCCTCTTCCGAATCTTGAGGTCACATATTTCAGATCTACCCGGAAAATAGCAAGAAAGAAGAACAAAAGAGTTCTCTGTGATACGGTGGTCAGTACGTTCGGGGGGTACATAAATAGTTTTTGATCTTCGGAAACAAGCAAATGGGAGGAAATCAGAGTTGGGAAGGTTCCCGAGGTGGGCACAAGCCACCTGGGCACGCCAGGGGGCCCAAGCGCGCCTTGGTGTCTTGTGCCCACCTCGTGTGCCTTCCTGGTATTTTCTTGTTTTCCTAATTTTTATAATATTCCAAAACCGACAGAAAATATTTTTGCGGATTTTTTGGTGTCCGTTTACTTACCGTATCACGTACCTCCTCTTTTATAGTCTTCTGGAGTGTTCCGGAAGGTGTCTTTTATGTGTTCCTCCAGTGTCATGGTTTGAATAATATTGATTTCAACATTAATAGGTGTACCTGAGATATAGTGTTTAATTCGTTGCCCATTGACCACCCTCGAGTTAGTACCTTAGGCATTATTTATTTTGATAGCTCCAGAGCGGTAAACCTCCTCGATGATATATGGTGCTTCCCATTTAGAGAGAAGTTTTCCTGCAAAGAATCTAAAATGATAGTTGTACAAAAGAACATATTCTCCAACTTTGAATTCCCGCTTTTGGATTCTTTTGTTATGCCATCTTTCAACTTTTTGCTTTAAATAACTTGGCATTTTCATACGCTTGGTTCTCCATTCATCTAGTGAGCTAATATCAAATAGCCTCTTTTCACCGGCAAGTTTGAAATCATAATTGAGTTCTTTAATTGCCCAATATGCTTTATGTTTTAACTCAAGAGGCAAATGACAATCTTTTCCATAAATCATTTTATAGGGAGACATACCCATAGGATTTTTATAAGCTGTTCTGTAGGCCCAAAGTGCACCATCCAATTTCTTACACCAATTCTTTCAGGACCTATTAACAATTTTTTGTAATATTAGTTTTATTTCTGTATTGCTAAGTTCAACTTGACCACTAGATTGAGGATGATAGGGTGATGCAATTCTATGGTTGACATCATATTTAGCAAGCATTTTACGGAAAGCGCCATGAATAAAGTGTGAACTACCATCAGTCATTAAATATCTAGGGACTCCGAACCTCGGGAAAATAATTTCTTTAAGCATTTAAATGAAAGTGCTATGATCAACACTACTAGTTGGAATAGCTTCTAGACACTTAGTAACATAATCAACAACAACCAGAATATGTGTATACCCATTAGAGGAAGGGAAAGGTCCCATATAATCAAAACCCCAAACATCAAATGGTTCGACAGCAAGTGAATAATTCATAGGAATTTCTTGACGCTTACAAATATTGCCAATTCGTTGACATTCATCACAAGATAAAACAAACTTACATGCATCCTTGAAGAGAGTAGGCCAATAAAAACCAGATTGCAATACCTTGTGAGCAGTTCTATCTCCCGCTTGATGTCCTCCATAGGCTTCGGGTGACATTTCCGTACGATCTGTCCCTGTTCATGCTCAGTTACACAATGTCTAATAATACCATCTACTCCTTCTTTGTAAAGATGTGGGTCATCCCCAAAGTAATATCTTTAATCATAGAAGATTTTTTTGTTGGTATGTGAAACTAGGTGGCATATATTTAGCAACAACATAATTAGCACAGTTAGCATACCAAGGAGTGTTATGAGAAACATTTATTGCGGCTAGTTGTTCATTAGGAGAACTATCATCAATAGGTAGTGGGTCATCAATAATATTTTATAACCTAGACAAGTTGTCAGCTACGGGGTTCTCAGCTCCTTTCCTATCAGTAATATGTAAATCAAATTCTTGTAGCAAGAGAACTCACCTAATGATTCTAGGTTTAGCGTCTCTCTTTCCATAATATATTTTATAGCAGCATGATCGATGTGAACAATTACTTTGGAATCAACAATACAATATCTGAATTCATCACAAGAAAACACAACTGCTAAAAATTCTTTTTCAGTGGTAGCATAATTTCTTTGGGCACTGTCTAGAGTTTTACTAGTATAATGGATAACATTTAATTTCTTATCAACTCTTTGTCATAGAACAGCACCAACATCATAATCACTAGCATCACACATAATTTCAAAAGGCAGGTTCCAATCAGGTGGTTGAACAATAGGCGAAGTAGTTAAGGCTTTCTTAAGTGTTTCAAAGGCTTCTACACAATCATCATTGAAAACAAATGGAACATCCTTTTGTAAAAGATTTGCAAGAGGCCAAGAAATTTTAGAGAAGTCTTTAATAAACCTCCTATAGAAACTAGCATGACCCAGGTAACTACGAATACCTTTAATATGTCTAGGACATGGCATTTTCTTAATTGCATCAACTTTAGCTTGGTCCATTTCAATACCTTGTTCAGAAATTTTATGCCCCAAAAGAATACCTTCATTAACCATAAAGTGCCACTTCTCCTAATTCAAGACAAGATTAGTTTGCTCACATCTCTACAAAACTTGATCAAGGTTGCTCAAGCAATCATCAAAAGAAGTTCCATATACAGAAAAATCATCCATCAAAACCTCAACAATCTTTTCAAAAAAATCAAAGAATATAGCGGTCATACATCTTTGAAAGCACTACTGCAGGATGCTGCTAATG
This sequence comes from Triticum dicoccoides, assembly GCF_002162155.2. Lineage (NCBI taxonomy): Eukaryota > Viridiplantae > Streptophyta > Magnoliopsida > Poales > Poaceae > Triticum > Triticum dicoccoides. The sequence goes on along the minus strand of NC_041388.1, from coordinate 224,892,459 downwards.
CAACACTACGATCAAAGACCCTTTGACGAAACTATGTATGATGCATTAAACGCAAATGGTGATGTAAAAAACCGTCAAAAAGATGTAAAACATTTGCGATGGCGGAGCCATCAAACACGGTTCCGATTTTAGTTGCGTGTGCGATGCAGGGCACACGGTTGATCCATTCAAACTATTTGTGATGAGGCAGAACAATAGAAACGGGCATCCATATCATTGTGTGTGTGATATACGACATACAGTTCACTCCGATGAATTGTTTGCTATTAGGGAGTGCAACACAAACGGTTAGCCGGATCAAGGTGTATGTGATATAGGGCATACGGCTCACTCGGATGAACTGTTTTCGATTAGGGAACACAACAAAAACAGTTCAACTTAACAAGATGTGTGTGATATGTGGCATACAGTTCACATGGATGAATTTTTTGCGATGAGCCAAAGGAACACAAATAGTCGTGTAAACAAGATGTGTGTGATAAGCAGCAAATAGTCGACTTAGATGAACTGTTTGCGATGATAAATTACAACACATATGGTTAACACATTTTAGTTCGTGTGCGATTATGTGTGTACAAAAAACTTTGAAAAATGCAAACTAGTTGCTTGCGGTGGCTAGGAATATCACACACGATGCGTCTGCGAGTACTCATGTGCGATGATTAGTAAGTTACACATACGTTTCCTTATGTTAACACGTGTGTGAATTTGCAATATGGACAGTTAATATGCAAATGCCTTCTGGACATCGAGCGCACGCTTAAACTTAGTGAACCGTGTACGATACTAATACTTTCCATGAAAATTTATGAACTTGGCTAACAACATTTGAGTAACATATACATAGTGGTTACACTATTTGACAAAAGGAGGATCTTCATAACATGGTTTTGACAACCATATGGTCCATATCTACATACTTAACATAGTAACAACTATCAAATTTTAAGAGGCTGAGGGCCAACAACCATATGGTCCATATCTACATGCTTAACATAGTAACAGCTAGCACATTTTAAGAGGCTGAGGGCCAACAACCACAACTATCAGCTGGAAGCAGCTTGATCATGGTGACTCGACATCTCATCAACGAAAAGGAAGAGCCCTCCTGTGCCTTGGTAGAGCATGAGTAGAAAAATGTCTCCAATTTTCCAATATGGATGCATTGCCATGACAAGCGAGAACTTGTTTATTTGAATGGTTCCATTTCTGCGGGAAATGCAGTACAATGCAATCACAATTTATTAGAACATGGCAGAAGAATATATAGTGCACATAAATTGGTAAATAGAATTTGTTACTTCCTAGGAACGGAGTCAGAGAATGAAAACAAAATTGGTTGCTTAAATAGTGATCAATTAGTCAAAACAAATACCCCGATTTTGCTAAGTAATATGCCATCATGGACAAAGTTGAAAGGACACTAACCTCGATCAGACTTTGATCGCCTGATGATGTTGGGGAAGTAAATATCCATGTTAATTAGACCAGGATGTGGTGCACGCACTAGAATTTTATTGCCAACTTTCAGTTCATAACACTTAGACATTTTTCTCCAGAGGTCCACATCAAAATAGGAGTGACCATATTTATCAAGTTTTACGCTAACCGTCATTGTAAATCCATGTTGCGTTGTCAATATAACATCCATGGAGTCATCGACAAAGTAAAGCCCAAGATTTCCTTCTACTAATGTTCTTGCAAAGCAAGGGATGTACTGCTTGAAATGAAAATTAAGATCGTAAATTAGATATATTGAAATAATAGAGCAAGATGCAAATATGTGAGTAACTGATAGAACACATAAATATATAGATGAAAGCAAAGTACAAAAATATATAATTAAAAATAGATAATGTAAAAAATATTTGATGCAAATATGAGAGTAACTGAATGAACAATACATCATATATTTGCCTAATATAGGGGGGATCGGCTTCAACATCTAGGCTGCACATGGCACCGTACCTTTTATCCAAATGTAGCAACAAACGGTATATGTTCACAAATTTAGGCCATGTTGATCGTTGTAGGTTGAGATTGAACATACCGAGCGCTCCCTGAAGTCATCCGGAATGGTGAGATAGAACTTCGTTTCCGACTGGCCGCAACCACACTTGCCCGATTTGTGCTCGCACTATGGACACATGAATGGACACCCATGAATCAGCTAGAAAAAAATATGAATCCACGGCAATTTCCACTGGTTGATTAACAGCGATGGATGGACTGTGATAAGAGATGAGTGAATATTTCGCTAACTTGATTACCTTCTCCATGAGAAAAATCCCCGGCCCAATCCCGCGGAAAACCCCAATCGACCAGAGTCTAGAATGTCGGTGCAGATAGGCAGCGGAAAGCGGTAGGGGCGAAATCCAGTGCCGTTTGGAGCGTGACCTCCACCCACCAACAAAAGTCGTCTAGCTTAGGGTGGCTGTCGTGATAGAAGTTGACGAGGTGCAGAGTTGTGGAGGAGTCCGCAGCGAGTGGGTAGGGACGAAGTGGTCGAGGGTTTTCTTTTTTCCTTTTGTATGTGTGGGTGAATGCACACAGTTCGCAAAGGCGATGGAGATGAATAGTGTGCGATAGTAAATCACCGACACTGAATGGGCATCCAAATTTCCTTTGTCCTTTGTCCATGAGTTTTTTCTACCGTGAACATAAACCCTGCAAACCACCATGTTCAAATTTGGCACTTTTCTGGGTTCATTTACAATATTTAGGGGATTATGTGCATTTTCTAGGCATTAATGCAAATAATTCAAATTCAAACAATCGTGCATGAAAAGGTGAAGGAGAACAGTCTGGAAAACCATGATCGTGCTATTTAATAAATTCTCATGCCTTTTGCAAGGAATGGGCACATATTTCAACAAAATGTGTTTACTGGGTACTATACAAAAATGAAATACATGCTTAGAAAACATGACGCCTGGCGTGGTGCCATCCTATGGCCTCACCATGACTTGGTAAAGATTTGAGAATGTTTTTCTTATGTCGTCATGCATGACATTCATTAATCAAACCATCACCGAGGAAATTTCAAGGTTTCGAGGGGGAAATCAGCAAGACTGAAGGGGTCAAGAATACAAATTTCCTTCCTACCTTGTCATTCTGTTTTTTCTACAATCAACATACCCCCTCGAATGCAACGTGTTCAAATTTGGCATTTTTCCGGGCCCATATACCATATTAGGGGATTATGTGCATTTTTAGGCATTAACCCACATAATTCAAATTCGAACAATCGGTGCATGAAAAGGTGCACAAGAACGGTATGGAAAAACCATACTAGTGGTATTTAGTAAATTCACAAGCCTTTTACAAGGAATGAGCAGAGATTTCAAGGGAATGTGTGGCAATATTCAACCACGAACGCGTCATTTACTGGGTTATCAACTATAGGAAAATGAAATACATGCTTGAAAAACATGACGCCTGGCATGGTGCCATGGTATGGCCTCACCGTGCCCTGGTTAAAAGTTGAGAAGGTTGATTTATGTCATCATCCACGCCCTTCATAAATCGAACCATCACCGAGGAAGTTCCATGCTTTCGAGAGGGAAATCACCAAGATTGAAGGGGAATCCAAATTTCCGTCCTAGTTTGTCATTCATTTTTTTTTCCAATGGTCAACATACCGCCTCAAATGCAACGTGTTCAAATTTGACATTTTTCCAGGCTCATTTACCATATTTAGGGGATTATTTGCATTTTCTAGGCATTAATGCACATAATTCAAATTCAAACAATCGGTGCATGAAAAGTTGCACAAGAACGGTCTGGAAAACCATGCTCGTGCTATTTAGTACATTCTCATGCCTTTTACAAGGAATGGGAAGATATTTCAAGGAAATATGTGGCAATAGTCAACCATAAATGCGTCGTTTACTGGGTTAACAATTATACAAAAATGAAATACGTGCTTCGAAAACATGACGCCTGGCGTGGTACCATGGTATGGCCTCACCGTGCCCTGGTAAAAATTTGAGAATGTTTTCCTTATGTTGTCATGCACGCCTTTCATAAATTGAACCATCACTGAGGAAGTTTCATGGTTTCGAGGGGGAAATCACCAAGATTGAAGCGGAATCCAAATTTCCTTTGTCCTTTGTCCATGAATTTTTTTCTACGATGAACATACACCCTGCAAATCACCATGTTCAAATTTGGCACTTTTTTGGGTTCATTTACCATATTTAGGGGATTATGTGCATTTTCTAGGCATTAATGAACATAATTCTAGTTTAAACAATCGGTGCATGAAAGGGTGCACAATAACGGCCTGGAAAACCAAGCTCGCGCCATTTAGTAAATTCTCATGCCTTTTACAAGGAATGGGCAGATATTTTGATGAAATGTGTGGCAATAGTCAACAACAAACGTTTATTTATTGGGTTTTCAACTATAGAAAAAATGAAATAAATGGTTGAAAAACATGGCACCTAGCATGGTGCCATGGTATGGCCTCACCATGCCCTGGTAAAAATTTGAGAAGGCTTGGCTTATGTCATCATGCACGCCCTACATAAATCGAACCATCACCGAGGAAGTTCCATGCTTTCGATAGGGAAATCACAAAGATTGAGGGGGAATCCAAATTTCCATCCTAGTTTGTCATTAAGTTTTTTTTCAATGGTCAACATACCGCCTCAAATGCAACGTGTTCAAATTTGACATTTTTCCAGGCTCATTTACCATATTTAGGGGATTATTTCCATTTTCTAGGCATTAATGCACATAATTAAAATTCAAACAATTGGTGCATGAAAAGGTGCACAAGAACGGTCTGGAAAACCATGCTCATTCTATTTAGTACATTCTCATGCCATTTACAAGGAATGGGCAGATATTTCAAGGAAATGTGTGGCAATAGTCAACCATAAACGTGTCGTTTACTGGGTTAACAACTATACAAAAATGAAATACATTCTTGGCAAACATGACGCCTAGCGTGGTGCCATGGTATGGCCTCACCGTGCCCTGGTAAAAATTTGAGAATGTTTTCCTTATGTCCTCATGCACGCCTTTCATAAATCGAACCATCACCGAGGAAGTTTCATGGTTTCGAGGGGAAATCACCAAGATTGAAGGGGAATCCAAATTTCCTTTGTCCTTTGTCCATGAGTTTTTTCTACGATGAACATACACCCTGCAAATCACCGTGTTCAAATTTGGCACTTTTCTAGGTTCATTTACCATATTTAGGGGATTATGTGCATTTTCTAGGCATTAAGGCAGATAATTCAAGTTTAAACAATCGGTGCATGAAAGGGTGCACAAGAACGTCCTGGAAAACCATGCTTGTGCCATTTAGTAAATTCTTGTGCCTTTTACAAGGAATGGGCAGATATTTTGATGAAATGTGTGGCAATAGTCAACCACAAATGTTTATTTATTGGCTTTTCAACTATAGAAAAAATGAAATAAATGCTTGAAAAACATGGCGCCTAGCATGGTGCCATGGTATGGCCTCACCATGCCCTGGTAAAAATTTGAGAACGTTTAGCTTATGTCGTCATGCACGCCCTACATAAATCAAACCATCATCGAGGAAGTTACATGCTTTTGAGAGGGAAATTACCAGGATTGAAGGGGAATCCAAATTTTCTTCGTTCTTTGCCATGGAGTTTTTTCTACGACGAACATACACCCTGCAAATCACCATGTTCAAATTTGGCATTTTCTGGGCTCATTTACCATATTTAGGGGATTATGTGCATTTTCTAGGAATTTAGCGCATATAAATCCAATCCAGCTATAGCTGCATGGGTGTGATGTGCGGGACGTGGACTGACATTCGATCGCAGCGCATCCTATGGCGCACACACGCGATCCGCGTGGCTGGGGTTCTGGCCCATCATAACGCAACACAAATAGGCTCAGCGCACACTGTTTCTGGAGGCGACTGAGATGAACTGTGTGCGATAATGAACGAGCAAAATTGTAAGGGAATCCAAATTTCCTTTGTCATTTTTCATTGAGCTCTTAAAAACCACCGCACTATATGGCTGCCCGGCCCCTCCGTCCGAGAGCTCTCTCCAAGCAGTGTTCATGGCACTGCGGCGCACAGTAATTGGTAAGGAAGCGATGGCATCCCGCTTCGCCACGTTCCTCGCCGCCCGCGACCGCACACATGGTAAGGAAGCAATGGCATCTCGCCGCCCTGAGTTCATCGCCGTCGGTGGCCACACGGTTACGTGGGCGGACTTTGAGGCTGTCATGGCCGAATGGGCAGTGGATCTAGAGGCAGCCAAAGCCACACAAAAGGAGCGGAAAAGGCAGAAAGCACTCAAGAAAAGAGAGTCCCGCCACCGCAAGAAAGAAGAGGCAACACGCCGTGGTGAGGATAGCTTGGAGAGATCGAAGCATGGTGGGCCGCCGCCTACAAGGTCGGGAAGGAGAACGCTAGCGTCTGGCCATCATGCCCCGATGGCAGCGTGTAAGAAGTAGTTAGTGCGTGTGTTGCCCGTAGTCTTAGAGCAAATTACCAGTAGTACACTACTTTAAATTTGTAGTATTAACGTACAATGTTGTTAAGAGCATCCTTTGAGGGCTTTGAGCATTGATTAGTATGTGTTCACTGAAGTTGTGTAGCCGCACCCCGGCCCCAAATACTACTGAAATGTCTGCCCGCATCCACTGGAGGAGACTAGAGCTAGCCGCAACTGGTTTTTAGTCCCACATCGCCACGCAAGTTGGCCGCACACCGGCTTAAATTGCCATGCCAGCGGATGGCAGCAAGCTTCTCCCTTGTTGCATAGGATCAAATCTGGCTACGCGAGCGAGGCAGGTTGACACTTAAATGCATTTCATAAACCGATGATTGCTCATCGGGTGTCACCTTGCCTTGTTCATGTACATTGAATAATCTTGATACAATGAAAGAGATTTTTGAAATTAGGTGCGGTTGGAGATGCTGATGGATATAAGAATCATTAGGAGATCACAAAACGCACGATTTCTATGGCGTACCCGTGTGGGTTTTTTGTGTTAATGATCCATAAGTCAGTTACTTGTGCGATGTTTCCTAATAAACCAGGCATACCATTTACCAAAAAAATAAACTACATGTGTACATTTATTTAGAGACGGGATCTTCCAATTTTCTCCTTTCTCGCACAAGAGTATTTTACGCGCTTCGTCTGTGTTGTGTGTCTCCCCCGCCCAAGATTCAAGTTTTGTAGCGAAATTTTCATTAGGTGCACGATTTCAGAATTTATTCCTCCAACCACATCCCCACCCATCTATTTTCCTTAGTATCTCCCCCTCCCCCCGCCTCCCCCTACCGGCAGCTCAAACCACCACCGCCGCAGCCACAACTTCAACCACATCTACGTTCTGCTCGAATCCAGTCAGGTAACCCACCGATCTCTATCACGGCCCTGGCCTGATTGCTTACATGGCGCCTATAGAACATCCTCATGCCTCCAAATCCCCACCGCCCCTACTCCATAACATCGCCGCGCAAGCCCAACCACATATCGCGTGGAGGTCGAGGAGCTGATGGTGGTCCATGGCGCGATGGCCGCTGTGCGTGTTGACCCGAAGGAACACCTCTCCTTCGTCGCCACCGACATGGTGCAGGCTCTGGCTCTGATGAAGTTCCCGAGCGACTACCCCCAGGACTTAATAGGTGTGATCTGACCAGCTAAATCTTACCAGTATTACTTGTAATGGCTATGTTTTGTATGGTTGATGTATTAAACATGTTCATGCCTTGTTTATTTCAGTACTGCACACGGTGTGATGTTCAAGTATTAACTGTCCAGCTCAATTTCACCAATACCAGTAACAAACTTACAATACATGACTCGGGATATCACTAGAGATGTTGTCCGTTTGCTATTTTTGGTGGATGCTAACCCTGATGTACTTAACATGCCTCACCATGTACTTACGTAGGGTCATACCGGCCGATGTTGTTGTTTGCCGTCGAGGTTAGCTGCATCCCATGTCTTACAGTATTTCACATCATTTGTGCAATTCCAGTTTAACTTCTACCATTTACTGGTTGCTTGTAGGTACACATGTCAGTGGCACTGATCCATGCATCGACCCGGAGGAACAACTCACCTCCGTCGCCACTGACTTTGGACGGGCTCTGGCCAAGATGAAGTGCCCCAGCAACTACCTCTCAGGACTTACCAAGTATGTACTCACCAGTTCAATCTTACCAATACCAGTTGCAATTAATGGCTATGTTTTGTACGGTCGATGTATTAAGCATGTTGTAGTAAACATGCCTAACACGTTTTAGCTACTTTCCCTACCTTTTTATGGACATGGGCCATTCTCTGCTCTGGCAGCACCTGCCTTGTGATGTTTAACTCTGCCAATTGCATTTTTATCAACACAAGTTTCAATGGCTATTAAGCTTGTTGCAATTAGCAGTTGAATCCATTTTTAAATAGTTGTATTTCAATGGCTACAAACTTACAAAACATGACTTAGGATGTTGTTAAGCCTATTGCAATTAAGAGTTGTATCCATTTTTAATCTGTCCCTTTGCTACCATGCTACTCTCCCCAATGAAGATATACTAGAGATGCTGCCCATTTGCAATTTTTGGGGGATGCTAACCCTGTTGTACTTAACATGCCTTTCCATGTACTTATGCAGGGCCATAACGGGCGATGTTGTTGTTTGCCGTCGAAGTTAGCTGCATCCCATGTCTTACAGTATTTTACATCATTTGTGCAATTGCAGTTTGGCTTATAACATTTACTTGCTTCTTGTACGTACACATGTCGGCGGCACTGATCCACACTTCGACCCGGAGGAAGAGCTCGCCTCCACCGCCGCTGACTTTGGGTGGGCTCTGGCCAAGATGAAGTGCCCCAACAACTGTTGGGGATCGTAGCAGAAATTTAAAATTTTCTACGCATCACCAAGATCAATCTATGGAGTAATCTAGCAACGAGGGGAAGGGGAGTGCATCTACATACCCTTGTGGATCACTAAGCGGAAGCGTTGCAAGAACGCGGCTGAAGGAGTCGTACTCGCAGCGATTCAGATCGCGCTTGATTCCGATCTAAGCGTCGAACAACGGTGCCTCCGTGTTCAACACACGTGCAGCCCGGTGACGTCTCCCATGCCTTGATCTAGCAAGGGGATAAGGAGAGGTTGGGGAAGACTCCGTCCAGCAGCAGCACGATGGTGTGGTGGTGGTGGAGGAGCGCGGGACTCCAGCAGGGCTTCGCCAAGCACTACGAGAGACGAGGAGGGAGAGAGGTAGGGCTGCGCCAAGAGAGAGATCAAATCATGTGTTGGGCAGCCCCCATACCTCAAGTATATATAGGGGGAGGGGAGGGGGCTGCGCCCCCTCTAGGGTTCCCACCCCAAGGGGTGCGGCAGCCCCATATCCCATCTAGGGTGGCGGCCACAAGGGGGAGAGGGGGAGGCGCACCTGGGGTGGGCCTTAGGGCCCATCTGCCCTAGGGTTTGCCCCCCTCCCCTCTTGGAGGTGCCTTGGGCCTTGGTGGGAGGCACCCCAGCCCACCTAGGGGCTGGTCCCTTCCCACTATTGTCCCATGTAGGCCTCCGGGGCTGGTGGCCCCACCTGGTGGACCCCCGGACCCCTCCGGTGGTCCCGGTACACTACCGGTGATGCCCGGAACACTTCCGGTGGCCAAAACCATACTTCCTATATATCAATATTTACCTCCGGACCATTCCGGAACTCCTTGTGACGTCTGGGATCTCATCCGGGACTCTGAACAACATTCGGTAACCACGTACATACTTTCCCTATAACCCTAGCGTCATCGAACCTTAAGTGTGTCGACCAGAGCTTCTCACAACAAGCATGATGGTTTCAATAGGGAACGTCCCACCTTTGGGGACGAAACAACATCCATTGCCTCTTATTGCTTTAAATTTTTTTCTCGTGTCAACATAGAACAACTAGAGTGTTGTGTCAAACTTTGTGTTTTTTGGGGTTCGTTTGGACTTTTTATGCATTATCTTAGTTTTCAATGCATTTATGTACATAATTCAAATTTGAACTACATGCACATGCTCTAGTGCATATAAATTGGTTGAAAAATCATATATGTGTCCTTGGGTGCATGCTTAGGTCACATGCAAGAAATGGGAATGAATTTCAAACACCAGGGCACCGTTGATTGCTGGAAAAACAATGAAATGTCTGGTTTTTAAATTACAGGAAAACCAAAACTCGTGTGAAATTCATGAAACTTGGCATGCTATAATGGAGCAGCATCAACATGTCGTGGTAAAAAATTTGTCCCATTTGGGGCAGGTTTGGGTTAAAGCTTCTCACAAACCAGAGCTTCTCACAACAAGCGTGATGGTTTCGGTAGGGAACGTGCCACCTTTGGAACAAAACGATATCCGTTTCCCCTTATTGCATTCAAAAAATTTATAGTGTCAACATAGAACAATAGGAGTGTTGTGTTCAATCTTCGAATATTTTGGGGTTCGTTTGGCCTTTTTTATACATTAACTGGGTTTTCTAGGCATTTTATGTGCACAATTCAAATTTGTACTACAAGCACATGCTCTAGTGCACTAAAGTTGGTTGAAAAATCACATGTGTGTCCTTGGATGAATTTCTATGTCCCATGCAAGAGATGGGAATGAAATTCAAACACCAGGGCACTGTTGATTGCCGGCAAAACATTGAGATGCCTCGTTTTTAAATTCTAGTAAATCCAAAACTCGTCTGAGATTCATGAAACTGGGCATGCTATCATGGAGCGGCGTCAACATGTCATGGTAAAAAATTTGTCCCATTTGCGGCATGTTTGGGTCTAAGCTTCTCACAAACCAGAGCTTCTCACAACAAGCATGATGGTTTCGATAGGGAACATCCCACCTTTGGGGATGAAACAATATCCATTGCCTCTTGTTGCTTTAAGTGTCAACATAGAACAACAAGAGTGTTGTGTCAAATTTTGTGATTTTTTGGGGTTCGTTTGGACATTTCTATGCATTAACTGAGTTATCAATACATTTATGTGCATAATTCAAATTTGAACTACATACACACGCTCCAGTGCATATAAATTGGTTCAAAAATCAAATTTGTGTCCTTGGGTGCATGCTTAGGTCCCATGCAAGAGATGGGAATGAATTTCAAACACCAGGGCACCGTTGATTGCGTGCAAAATGTTGAGATGCCTCGTTTTTAAATTCTAGTAAATCCAAAACTCATATGAAATTCATGAAACTTGGCATGTTATCATGGAGCGGCATCAACATGCCGTGGTAAACAAATTGTCCCATTTGGGGCAGGTTTGGATATATGCTTCTCATAGAGCAGAGCTTGTCACAACAAGCATGATAGTTCCGATAGGGAATGTCTCACCTTTGGGGACAAAATGATATCCATTGCATCTTATTGCTTTCCATTTTTTTCTCGTGTCAACATAGAACAACAGGAGTGTTGTGTCAATTTTTATGATTTTTGGGGTTCGTTCAGACATTTTTATGCATTAACTGAGTTTTCAATGCATTTATGTGCATAATTGAAATTTGAACTACATGCACATGCTCCAGTGCATATAAATTGGTTGTAAAATCAAATATAAGTCCTTGGGTGCATGCTTAGGTCCCATGCAAGAGATGGGAACGAATTTCAAACACCTTGACACCATTGATTGCCGGCAAAACTTTGAGATGCCTGGTTTTTAAATTCTAGTAAATCCAAAACTCGTCTGAAATTCAAGAAACTTGCCATGCTATCATGGAGCGGCATCAACATGCTGTGGTAAAAAAAATTGTCCCATTTGGGGCAGGTTTGGGTATATGCTTCTCACAGACCAGAGATTCTCACAACAAGCATGATGGTTTTGATAGGGAATGTCCCACCTTTGGGGACGAAACAATATCCATTGCCTCTTATTGCTTTAATTTTTTTTCTCGTATCAACATAGAACAACAAGAGCGTTGTGTCAAATTTTGTGTTTTATTGGGGTTCGTTTGGACTTTTTTATGCATTATCTTAGTTTTCAATGCATTTATGTGCATAATTCAAATTTGAACTACATGCACATGCTCCAGTGCATATAAATTGGTTGAAAAATCAAATATGTGTCCTTGGGTGCATGCTTAGGTCACATGCAAGAAATGGGAATGAATTTCAAACACCACGGCACCGTTGATTGTTGGCAAAACATTGAGATGCTTGGTTTTTAAATTCTAGTAAATCTGAAACTCGTGTGAAATTCATGAAACTTGGCATGCTATCATGGGGCGGCATCAACATGTCGTGGTAGTCCCATTTGGGGTAGGTTTGGGTATATGCTTCTCACAAACCAGAGCTTATCACAACAAGCATGATGGTTTCGATAGGGAACGTCCCACCTTTGGGAACAAAATGATATCCATTGCCTCTTATTGCTTTCAAAAATTTTCTCATGTTAACATAGAACAACAAGAGTGTTGTGTCAATTTTTGTGATTTTTCGTGGTTCGTTTGGACATTTTCATGCATTAACTAAGTTTTTAATGCATTTATGTGCATAATTCAAATTTGAACTACATGCACATGCTCCGATGCAAATAAATTGGTTGAAAAATCAAATCTGCCTCCTTGGGTGCATGCTTAGGTCCCATGCAAGAAATGGGAATGAATTTCAAACACCAGGGCACCGTTGATTGCCGGCAAAACGTTGAGATGCCTGGTTTTTCAACTCTAGGAAATCCAAAATTCATCTGAAATTCATGAAACTTGGCATGCTATCATGGAGTGGTAAAAAATTTGTCTCATTTGAGGCAGGTTTCGGTATATGCTTCTCATAGACCAGAGCTTCTCACAACAAGCATGATGGTTTCAATAGGGAACGTCCCACCTTTGGGGAGGAAACGATATCCGTTGCCTCTTATTGCTTTCAATTTTTTTCTCGTGTCAACATTGAACAACAGGAGTGTTGTGTCAATTTTTGTGTTTTTACGGGGTTCGTTTGGACATTTTTTGCATTAACTGAGTTTTCAATGCATTTATGTGCATAATTCAAATTTGAACTACATGCACATGCTCCAGTGCACCCAAGTTGGTTGAAAAATCACATGTGTGTCCTTGGGTGCATGCTTAGGTCCCATGCAAGAGAAGGGAATGAGTTTCAAACACTAGGGCACTGTTGATTGCCGGCAAATCGTAGAGATACCTGGTTTTTAAATTCTAGTAAATCCAAAACTCTTCTGAAATTTATCAAACTTGGCATGCTATGATGGAGCAGCATCAACATGTCGTGGTGAAAACTTTGTCCCATTTGGGGCCGGTTTGGGTATAAGCTTCTCATAAACCAGAGCTTCTCACAACAAGCTTGATGGTTTCATTAGGGAACGTGCCACCTTTGGGGACGGAACAATATCCATTGCCTCTTATTGCTTTCAAAAAATTTCTAGTGTCAACATAGAACTAGTTGAGTGGTGTGTTCAATCTAGGAATTTTTTGGGGTTTGTTTGGCCTTTTTTATACATTAACTAGGTTTTCTAGGCATTTTATGTGCATAATTCAAATTTGGACTACAAGCACATGCCCTAGTGCACTAAATTTGGTTGAAAAATCTCATGTGTTTCCTTGCGTGAATTTATTTCTCCCATGCAAGAGCTCGGAATGAAATTCAAACACCAGGGCAGTGTTGATTGCCTGCAAGACATTCAGATGCCTGGTTTTTTAAATTCTAGTAAATCCAAAACTCGTCTGAAATTCATGAAACTGGGCATGCTATCATGGAGCGGCATCAACATGCCGTGGTAAAAAATTTGTCCCATTTGGGGCATGTTTGGGTCTAAGCTTCTCACAAACCAGAGCTTCTCACAACAAGGATGATGGTTTTGATAGGGAACATCCCACCTTTGGGGATGAAACAATATCCATTGCCTGTTATTGCTTTGATTTTTTTCTCATGTCATGATAGAAAAACAAGAGTGTTGTGTCAAATTTTGTTATTTTTCGAGGTTCGTTTGGACATTTTTATGCATTAACTTAGTTTTCAATACATTTATGTGCATAATTCAAATTTGAACTACATGCACATGCTCTAGTGCATATAAATTGGTTGAAAAATGAAATTTGTGTCCTTGTGTGCATGCTTAGGTCCCATGCAAGAGATGGGAATGAATTTCAAACACTAGGGAACCGTTGATTGCCGGCAAAACGTTGAGATGCCTGGTTTTTAAACTCTAGTATATCCAAAACTCGTCTGAAATTCATGAAACTTGGCATGCTATAATGGAGAGGCATCAACATGCCATGGTAAAAAAATTGTCCATTTGGGGCAGGTTTGGATATATGATTCTCAGATAGCAGAGCTTCTCACAACAAGCATGATGGTATCGATAGGGAATGCCCCGCCTTTGGGGACCAAACAATATCCATTGCCTCTTATTGCTTTCAAAAAATTTCTCGTGTCAACATAGAACAACAGGAGTGTTGTGTCAATTTTTGTGATTTTTCGGGGTTCGTTTGGACATTTTCATGAATTAACTGAGTTTTTAATGCATTTATGTGCATAATTCAAATTTGAACTACATGCACATGCTCCAGTGCAAATAAATTGGTTGAAAATTCAAATCTGTCTCCTTGGGTGCATGATTAGGTTCCATGCAAGAAATGGGAATGAATTTCAAACACCAGGGCACCGTTGATTGCCGGCAAAATGTTGAGATGCCTGGTTCTTCAATTCTAGTAAATCCAAAACTCATCTGAAATTCATGAAACTTGGCATGCTATCATGGAGCGGCATCAACATGCCGTGGTAAAAATTTTGTCCCATTTGGGGCAGGTTTGGGTATATTCTTCTCACAGACCAAAGCTTCTCACAACAAGCATGATGGTTTCGACAAGGAACGTCCCACCTTTGGGGATGAAACGATATCCATTGCCTCTTATTGCTTTCAAATTTTTTTCCTGTGTCAACATAAAATAACATGAGTGTTGTGTCAATTATTGCTATTTTTCGGGGTTCGTTTGGATATTTTTATGCATTAACTGATTTTTCAATGCATTTATGTGCATAATTCAAATTTGAATTACATGCACATGCTCCAGTGCAGCAAAGTTGGTTAAAAAATGACATGTGTGTCCTTGGGTGCATGCTTAGGTCGCGTGAAAGAGAAGGGAATGAGTATCAAATACCAGGGCACTATTGATTGCCGGCAAAACATTGAGATACCTAGTTTTTGAATTCTAGTAAATCCAAAACACTTCTGAAATTTATGAAACTTGGCATGCTATCATGGAGCGGCATCAACATGACATGGTGAAAATTTTGTCCCATTTGGGCCAGGTTTGGGTAAAAGGTTCTCGCAAACCAAAGCTTCTCACAACAACGTGATGGTTTTGGTAGGAAACGTGTCACCTTTGGGGACGGAACAATATCGGTTGCCTCTTATTGCTTTCAAAAAATTTATAGTGTCAACATAGAACAACATGAGTGTTGTCTTCAATCTTGGAATATTTTGGGGTTCGTTTGGCCTTTCTTATACATTAACTGGGTTTTCTAGGCATTTTATGTGCATAATTCAAATTTGCACTACAAGCACATCCTCTAGTGCACTAAAGTTGGTTGAAAAATCATATGTGTGTCCTTGGATGAATCTCTATGTCCCATGCAAGATATGGGAATGAAATTCAAACACGAGGGCACTGTTGATTGCCGGCTAAACATTGAGATGCCTCGTTTGTAAATTCTAGTAAATCCAAAACTCATCTGAGATTCATGAAATTGGGCATGCTATCATGGAGCGGCATCAACATGTCGTGGTAAAAAAATTGTCCCATTTGGGGCATGTTTGGGTCTAAGCTTCTCACAACAAGCATGATGGTTTCGATAGGGAATGTCCCACCTTCGGGGATGAAACAATATCCATTGCCTCTTATTGCATTAAGTGTCAGCATAGAACAACAAGAGTGTTGTGTCGAATTTTGTGATTTTTGGGGTTCGTTTGGACATTTTTATGCATTAACTAAATTTTCAATGCATTTATGTGCATAATTTAAATTTGAACTACGTGCACATGCTCCAGCGCATATAAATTGGTTCAAAAATCAAATTTGTGTCCTCGGGTGCATGCTTAGGTCCCATGCAAGAGAAGGGAATGAATTTCAAACACCAGGGCACCGTTGATTGCGTGCAAAACGTTGAGATGCCTGGTTTTTAAATTCTAGTAAATCCAAAAATCGTCTAAAATTCATGAAACTTGGCATGCTATCATGGAGCGGCATCAACATGCCGTGGTAAAAAAATTGTCCCACTTGGGGCAGGTTTGGATATATGCTTCTCACAGAGCAGAGCTTCTCACAACAAGCATGATGGTTTCGATAGGGAATGTCCTGCCTTTGGGGACAAAACGATATCCATGGCCTCTTATTGCTTTCAATTTTTTTCTCATGTCAACATAGAACAACAGGAGTGTTGTGTCAAGTTTTGTGATTTTTGGGGTTCGTTTGGACATTTTTGTGCATTAACTGAATTTTCAATGCATTTATGTGCAGAATTGAAATTTGAACTGCATGCACATGCTCCAGTGCATATAAATTGGTTGAAAAATCAAATCTATGTCCTTGGGTGCATGCTTAGGTCACATGCAAGAAATGGGAATGAATTTCAAACACCAGGGCACCGTTGATTGCTGGGAAAACATTGAGATGCCTGGTTTTCAAATTCTAGTAAATCCAAAACTCGTGTGAAATTCATGAAACTTGGCATGCTATCATGGAGCGCCATCAACATGTCATGGTAAAAAATTTGTCCCATTTGGGGTAGGTTTAGGTATATGCTTCTCATAGACCAGAGTTTCTCACAACAAGCATGATGGTTTCGATAGGGAATGTCCCACCTTTGGGAACAAAACGATATCCATTGCCTCTTATTGCTTTCAAAAATTTTCTCGTGTCAACATAGAACAGCAGGAGTGTTGTGTCAATTTTTGTGATTTTACGTGGTTCGTTTGGACATTTTCATGCATTAACTGAGTTTTTAACGCATTTATGTGAATAATTCAAATTTGAACTATATGCACATATGCTCCAGTGCAAATAAATTGGTGGAAAAATCACATATGTCTCCTTGGGTGCATGCTTAGGTCCCATGCAAGAAATGGGAATGAATTTCAGGCACAAGGGCACCGTTGATTGTTGGCAAAACGGTTAGATGCCTGGTTTTTCAATTCTAGGAAATCCAAAACTAGTCTGAAATTCATGAAACTTGGCATGCTATCATGGAGCGGCATCAACATGCCGTGGTAAAAAATTTGTCCCATTTGAGGCAGGTTTCGGTATATGCTTCTCACAGACCAGAGCTTCTCACAACAAGCATTATGGTGTCGATAGGGAACGTCCCACCTTTGGGAAGAAAACGATATCAATTGCCTCTTATTGCTTTAGAATTTTTTCTCGTGTGAACATTGAACAACGGAGTGTTGTGTCAATTTTTCTGATTTTTCAGGTTTCGTTTGGACATTTTTATGCATTAACTGAGTTTTTAATGCATTTATGTGCATAATTCAAATTTGAACTACATGCACATACTCCAGTGCACCCAAGATGGTCGAAAAATCACATGTGTGTCCTTGGGTGCATGCTTAGGTCCCATGCAAGAGAAGGGAATGAGTTTCAAACACTAGGGCACTTTTGATTGCCGGCGAAACATTGAAATACCTGGTTTTTCAATTCTAGTAAATCCAAAACTCTTCTGAAATTTATGAAACTTGGCATGCTATCATGGAGCGGCATCAACATGCCGTGGTGCAAATTTTGTCCCACTTGGAGCAGGTTTGGGTATAAGCTTCTCACAAACCAGAGCTTCTCACAACAAGCGTAATGGTTTTGCTAGGGAACGTGCCACCTTTGGGCACGGAACAATATCTGTTGCCTCTTATTGCTTTCAAAAAAAATCTAGTGTCAACATAGAACAACAGGAGTGTTGTGTTCAATCTTGGAATTTTTTGGGTTTCCTTTGGCCTTTTTTATACATTAACTGGGTTTTCATGGCATTTTATGTGCATAATTCAAATTTGCACTACAAGCACATGCTCTGGTGCACTAAAGTTGGTTGAAAAATCACATGTGTGTCCTTCGGTGAATTTCTATGTCCCATGCAAGAGATGGGAATGAAATTCGAACACCAGGGCATTGTTGATTGCCTGCAAAACATTGAGATGCCTGGTTTTTAAATTCTAGTAAATCCAGAACTCGTCTGAGATTCATGAAACTGGGCTTGCTATTATGGAGCGGCATCAACATGCCGTGGTAAACAATTTGTCCCATTTGGGGCATTTTTGGGTCTAAGCTTCTCACAAACCAGAGCTTCTCACAACAAGCATGATGGTTTCGATAGGGAACATCCCTCCTTTGGGGATGAAACAATATCCATTGCCTCTTATTGCTTTAAATTTTTTTTCTCGTGTCAACATAGAACAACAAGAGTGTTGTGTCAATTTTTGTGATTTTTGGGGTTCGTTAGGACATTTTTATGCATTTATGTGCATAATTCAAATTTGAACTACATGCACATGCTCTAGTGCATATAAATTGGTTAAAAAATCAAATATGTGTCCTTGGGTGCATGCTTAGATCCCATGCAAGAGATTGGAATGAATTTCAAACACTAGGGCACCGTTGATTGCCGGCAAAACGTTGAGATGCCTGGTTTTTAAATTCTAGTAAATCCAAAACTCGTGTGAAATTCATGAAACTTGGAATGCTATAATGGTGCGGCATCAACATGCCGTGGTAAAAAAATTGTCCAATTTGGGGCAAGTTTGGATATATGCTTCTCATAGAGCAGAGCTTTTCACAACAAGCATGATGGTTTCGATAGGGAATGTCCTACCTTTGGGGGACGAAACGATATCCGGTGCCTCTTATTGCTTTCAATTTTTTTCCCGTGTCAACATAGAACAACAGGAGTGTTGTGTCCATTTTTGTGATTTTTCGGGGTTCGTTTGGACATTTTTATGCATTAACTGAGTTTTCAATGCATTTATGTGCATAATTCAAATTTGCACTACAAGCACATGCTCTGGTGCACTAAAGTTGGTTGAAAAATCACATGTGTGTCCTTCGGTGAATTTCTATGTCCCATGCAAGAGATGGGAATGAAATTCGAACACCAGGGCATTGTTGATTGCCTGCAAAACATTGAGATGCCTGGTTTTTAAATTCTAGTAAATCCAGAACTCGTCTGAGATTCATGAAACTGGGCTTGCTATTATGGAGCGGCATCAACATGCCGTGGTAAACAATTTGTCCCATTTGGGGCATTTTTGGGTCTAAGCTTCTCACAAACCAGAGCTTCTCACAACAAGCATGATGGTTTCGATAGGGAACATCCCTCCTTTGGGGATGAAACAATATCCATTGCCTCTTATTGCTTTAAATTTTTTTTCTCGTGTCAACATAGAACAACAAGAGTGTTGTGTCAATTTTTGTGATTTTTGGGGTTCGTTAGGACATTTTTATGCATTTATGTGCATAATTCAAATTTGAACTACATGCACATGCTCTAGTGCATATAAATTGGTTGAAAAATCAAATATGTGTCCTTGGGTGCATGCTTAGATCCCATGCAAGAGATTGGAATGAATTTCAAACACTAGGGCACCGTTGATTGCCGGCAAAACGTTGAGATGCCTGGTTTTTAAATTCTAGTAAATCCAAAACTCGTGTGAAATTCATGAAACTTGGAATGCTATAATGGTGCGGCATCAACATGCCGTGGTAAAAAAATTGTCCAATTTGGGGCAAGTTTGGATATATGCTTCTCATAGAGCAGAGCTTTTCACAACAAGCATGATGGTTTCGATAGGGAATGTCCTACCTTTGGGGGACGAAACGATATCCGGTGCCTCTTATTGCTTTCAATTTTTTTTCCCGTGTCAACATAGAACAACAGGAGTGTTGTGTCCATTTTTGTGATTTTTCGGGGTTCGTTTGGACATTTTTATGCATTAACTGAGTTTTCAATGCATTTATGTGCATAATTCAAATTTGAACTACATGCACATGCTCCGGTGCATATAAATTGGTCGAAAAATAAATTATATGTCCTTGGGTGCATGCTTAGGTCCCATGCAAGAGATGGGAATGAATTTCAAACACCACGGCACCATTGATTGCCGGAAAGACATTGAGATGGCTAGATTTTAAATTCTAGTAAATCCAAAACTTGTCTTAAATTCATGAAACTTGGCATGCTATCATGGAGCGGCATCAACATGCAGTGGTTAAGAATTTGTCCCATTTGGGGCAGGTTTGGGTATATGCTTCTCACAAACCAGAGCTTCTCACAACAAGCATGATGGTTTCGATAGCGAACGTCCCAGCTATGGGGACGAAACAATATCCAGTGCATGTTATTGCTATAAAAAATTTTCTCGTGTCAACATAGAACAACAAGAGTGTTGTGTCAAATTTTGTGATTTTTCGGGGTTCGTTTGAACTTTTTTATGCATTAACTATGTTTTCAATGCATTTATGTGCATAATTCAAATTTGAACTACATGCACATGCTCCAGTGCATATAAATTGGTTGAAAAATCAAATATGTGTCCTTGGGTGGATGCTTAGGTCACATGTAAGAAATTGGAATGAATTTCAAACACCGGGGCACCGTTGATTGCTGGCAAAACATTGAGATGCCTGGTTTTTAAATTCTAGTTAATCCAAAACTCATGTTAAATTCATGAAACTTGGCATGCTATCATGGTAAAAAAATTGTCCCATTTGGGGTAGCTTTGGGTATATGCTTCTCACAGACCAGAGCTTCTCACAACAAGCATTATGGTGTCGATAGGGAACGTCCCACCTTTGGGGAGAAAACGATATCCATTGCCTCTTATTGCTTTCAAATTTTTTCTCGTGTCAACATAGAACAACAAGAGTGTTGTCTCAATTTTTGTGATTTTTCGGGGTTCGTTTGGACATATTCGTACATTAACTGAGATTTCAATGCATTTATGTGCATAATTCAAATTTGAACTACATGCACAGGCTACAGTGCGAATAAATTTGTTGAAAAATCAAATCTATTTCCTTGGGTGCATGCTTAGGTCCCATGCAAGAAATGGGAACGAATTTCAAACACCAGGGCACCGTTGATTGCCGGAAAAACGTTGGGATGCCTGGTTTTTAAATTCTAGTAAATCCAAAACTCGTCTGAAATTCATGAAACTTGGCATGCAATCATGGAGCGTCATCAACATGCCATGGTAAAAAAATTGTCCCATTTGGGGCAGGTTTGGGTATATGCTTCTCATAGACCAAAGCTTCTCACAACAAGCATGATGGTTTCGATAGGGAATGTCCCACCTTTGGGGACGAACCGATATCCATTGCCTCTTATTGCTTTCAATTTTTTCTCTCGTCCCAACATAGAACAATAGGTGTGTTATGTCAATTTTTGTGATTTTTCGGGGTTCGTTTGAACATTTTTATGCATTAACTGAGTTTTCAATGCATTTATGTGCATAATTAAAATTTGAACTACATGCACATGCTCCATTGCACCAAAGTTGGTTGAAAAATCACATGTGTGTGTCCTTGGGTGCATGCTTAGGTCCCATGCAAGAGAAGGGAATGAGTTTCAAACACCGGGGCACTTTTGACTGCTGGCAAAACGTTGAGATACCTAGTTTTTAAATTCTAGTAAATCCAAAACTCTTATGAAATTTATGAAACTGGGCATGCTATCATAGAGAGGCATCAACATGCCGTGGTGAAAACTTTGTCCCATTTGGGGCAGGTTTGGGTATAATCTTCTCACAAACCAGAGCTTCTCACAACAAGCGTGATGGTTTCGGTAGGGAACGTGCCACCTTCCGGGACGGAACAATATCCGTTGCCTCTTATTGCTTTCAGAAAATTTATAGTGTCAACATAGAACAACAGGAGTGTTGTGTTCAATGTTGGATTTTTTTTTGGGTTCGTTTGGCCTTTTTTTATACATTAACTGGGTTTTCTAGGCATTTTATGTGCATAATTCAAATTTGCACTACAAGCACATGCTCTAGTGCACTAAAGTTGGTTGAAAAATCACATGTGTGTTCTTGGATGAATTTTCTATGTCCCATGCAAGAGATTGGAATGAAATTCAAACACAAGGGCACCGTTGATTGTCGGCAAAACGTTGAGATGCCTGGTTTTTAAATTCTAGTAAATCCAAAACTCGTTTGAGATTCATGAAACTGGGCATGCTATCATGGAGCGGCATCAACATGTCATGGTCAAAAAATTCCCATTTGGGGCATGTTTGGGTCTAAGCTTCTCACAACAAGCATGATGGTTTCGATAGGGAACGTCCCACCTTTGGGGATGAAACAATATCCATTGCCTCTTATTGCTTTAAGTGTCAACATAGAACAACAAGAGTGTTGTGTGCTACCTCTTGAGCACTGCGTTGGTTTTCCCTTGAAGAGGAAAGGGTGATGCAGCAAAGTAGCTTAAGTATTTCCCTCAGTTTTTGAGAACCAAGGTATCAAGCTAGTAGGAGGCTACGCGCGAGTACCTTGCACCTACACAAAACAAATAAATCATTGCAACCAACGCAATAAGGGGTTGTCAATCCCTACACGGTCACTTACGAGAGTGAGATCTGATAGATATGATAATATAATATTTTTGGTATTTTTATGATAAAGATGCAAAGTAAAATAAAAGGCAATGAAAATAACTAAGTGTTGGAAGATTAATATGATGAAGATAGACCCGGGGGCCATAGGTTTCACTAGTGGCTTCTCTCAAGAGCATAAGTATTTTACGGTGGGTGAACAAATTACTGTTGAGCAATTGACAGAATTGAGCATAGTTATGAGAATATCTAGGTATGATCATGTATATAGGCATCACGTATGAGACAAGTAGACCGACTCATGCCTGCATCTACTACTATTACTCCACACATCGACCGCTATCCAGCATGCACCTAGAGTATTAAGTTCATAAGAATAGAGTAACACCTTAAGCAAGATGACATGATGTAGAGGGATAAATTCATGCAATATTATTAAAAAAACCATCTTGTTATCCTCGATGGAAACAATACAATACGTGCCTTGCTGCCCCTACTGTCACTGGGAAAGGACACCATAAGATTGAATCAAAAGCTAAGCACTTCTCCCATTGCAAGAAAGATCAATCTAGTAGGCCAAACCAAACTGATAATTCAAAGAGACTTGCAAAGATAACCAATCATACATAAAAGAATTCAGAGAAGATTCAAATATTGTTCATAGATGAACTTAATCATAAACCCACAATTCATCAGTCTCAACAAATACACCACAAAAGAAGATTACATCGAATAGATCTCCACTAGAGAGGGGGATAACTTTGTATTGAGATCCAAAAAGAGAGAATAAGCCATCTAGCTAATAACTATGGACCCGAAGGTCTGAGGTAAACTACTCACACTTCATCGAAAGGGCTATGGTGTTGATGTAGAAGCCCTCCGTGATCAATGCCCCCTCCGGCGGAGCCCCGGAATAGGCCCCAAGATGGGATCTCATGGATACAGAAAGTTACGGCAGTGAAATTAGGGTTTTGGCTCTGTATCTGATCGTTTGGGGGTACATAGGTATATATAGGAGGAAGAAGTACGTCAGTGGAGCAACAGGGGGCCCACGAGGGTGGAGGGCACGCCTGGGGGTAGGCGCGCCCCCTACCTCGTGGCCTCCCTGTTGGTTGCTTGACGTAGGTTCCAAGTCTCCTGGATCTTGTTTGTTCCAAAAATCACGTTCCCGAAGGTTTCATTCCGTCTAGACTCCGTTTGATATTCCTTTTCTTCGAGACCCTAAAATAGGCAAAACAATAGCAATTCTGGGCTGGGCCTCTAGTTAATAGGTTGGTCCCAAAAATAATATAAAAGTGTATAATAAAGCCCAATAATGTCCAAAACATTAGATAATATAGCATGGAGAAATAAAAAATTATAGATATGTTGGAGACGTATCAAGCATCCCCAAGCTTAATTCCTGCTCGTCCTCGAGTGGGTAAATGATAAAAACAGAATTTTTGATGTGGAATGCTACTAGGCATAATTTCAATGTAATTCTTCTTAATTGTGGCATGAATATTCAGATCCAAAAGATTCAAGATAAAAGTTTAATATTGACATAGAAATAATAATACTTCAAGCATACTAACTAAGCAATTATGTCTTCTCAAAATAACATGGTCAAAGAAAGTTCATCCCTACAAAATCATATAGTTTAGTCATGCTCCATTTTCGTCACACAAGAATGCTCTCATCATGCACAACCCCGATGACAAGCCAAGCAATTGTTTCATACTTTAGTAATCTCAAACTTTATAAACCTTTACGCAATACATGAGCGTGAGCCATGGATATAGCACTATGGGTGGAATAGAGTATAATGATGGGGGTTATGTGGAGAAGACAAAAAAGGAGAAAGTCTCACATCAACGACGCTAATCAATGGGCTATGGAGATGCTCATCAATTGATTCTAATGCAAGGAGTAGGGATTTCCGTGCAACGGATGCACTAGAGCTATAAATGTATGAAATCTCAACAAAAGAAACTAGTGGGTGTGCATCCAACTTGCTTGCTCACGAAGACCTAGGGCACTTGAGGAGGCCCATTGTTGGAATATACAAGCCAAGTTCTATAATGAAAAATTCCCACTAGTATATGAAAGTGACAAAACAAGAGACTCTCTATCATGAAGATCATGGTGCTACTTTGAAGCACAAGTGTGGAAAAAAAGATAGTAGCATTGTCCCTTTTCATTTCTTTTTTTTGGGTCTTCCTTTTTTTGGCCTTTCTCTTTTTTTATTGGGACAATGCTCTATTAAATTATGATCATCACACTTCTATTTATTTACAACTCAATGATTACAACTCGATACTAGAACAAGGTATGACTCTATATGAATGCCTCCGACGGTGTACCGGGATATTCAATGAATCAAGTGTGACACGTATGAAAAATTATGAACGGTGGCTTTGCCACAAATACGATGTCAACTACATGATCATGCAAAGCAATATGACAATGATGAACGTTTCATGATAAACGGGATGGTGGAAAGTTGCATGGCAATATATCTCGGAATGGCTATGGAAATGCCATAATAGGTAGGTATGGTGGCTGTTTTGAGGAAGATATAAGGAGGTTTATGTGTGAAGGAGCGTATCATATCACGGGGTTTGGATGCACTGGCGAAGTTTGCACCAACTCTCAATGTGAGAAAGGGCAATGCAAGGTACCGAAGAGGCTAGCAATGATGGAAGGGTGAGAGTGCGTATGATCCATGGACTCAACATTAGTCATAAAGAACTCACATACTTATTGCAAAAATATACAAGTCATCAAAAACCAAGCACTGCGCACATGCTCCTAGGTGGATAGATTGGTAGGAAAAGGCCATCGCTCGTCCCCGACCGCCACTCATAAGGAGGACAATCAAAGAACACCTCATGTTTCAAATTTGTTACAAACGTTTACCATACGTGCATGCTACGGGACTTAAAACTTCAACACAAGTATTTCTCAATTTCACAACTACTCAACTAACACAACTTTAATATCACTACCTCCATATCTCAAAACAATCATCAAGCATCAAACTTCTCTTAGTATTCAAAACACTCATAAGAAAGTTTTTACTAATCTTGAATACCTAGCATATTAGGGTTATTTAAGAAAATTACCATGCTATTTAAGACTCTCAAAATAATCTAAGTGAAGCATGAGAGATCAATAGTTTCTATAAAACAAATCCACCACCGTGCTCTAAAAGATATAAGTGAAGTACTAGAGCAAAAATATATAACTCAAAAGATATAAGTGAAGCACATAGAGTATTCTAGTAATTTCCGAATCATGTGTGTTTCTATCAAAAGGTGTGTACAGAAAAGATGATTGGGGTAAACTAATAAGCAAAGACTCAAATCATACAAGACGCTCCAAGCAAACCACATATCATCTGGTGAATAAAAATATAGCTCCAAGTAAAGTTACCAATGGAAGTAGACGAAAGAGGGGATGCCTTTCGGGGCATCCCCAAGCTTTGGCTTTTAGGTGTCCTTAGATTATCTTGGGGGTGCCATGGGCATCCCCAATCTTAGGCTCTTGCCACTCCTTGTTCCATAATCCATCAAATCTTTACCCAAAACTTGAAAACTTCACAACACAAAACTTAAAGTAGAAAATCTCGTGAGCTCCGTTAGCGAAAGAAAACAAAAGACCACTTCAAGGTACTGTAATGAACTCATTCTTTATTTATATTGGTGTTAAACCAACTGTATTTCAACTTCTCTATGGTTTATAAACTATTTTACTAGCCATAGATTCATCAAAAGAAGCAAACAACACACGAAAAACAGAATCTGTCAAAAACAGAACAGTCTGTAGTAATCTGTAGCTAGCGCAAGATCTGGAACCCCAAAACTTCTAAAATAAATTGCTGGAAGTGAGCAATTTATCTGTTAATCATATGCAAAAAGAATTAACTAAATATTACTTTCAAAATAACAATGGCAGCAGTTCTCGTGAGCGCTAAAGTTTCTGTTTTTTTACAGCAAGATTAACAAGACTTTCCCATAGTCTTCCCAACGGTTCTACTTGGCACAAACACTAATTAAACACAAAAAACACAACCAAAACAGAGGCTAGATAAATTATTTATTACTAAAAGGGAGAAAAAAGCAAGGAATAAAAATAAAATTAGGTTGCCTCCCAACAAGCGCTATCATTTAACGCCCCTAGCTAGGCATAACAAGCAAGGATAGATCTAGGTATTGCCATCTTTGGTAGGCAATCCATAAGTGGCTCTCATAATAGATTAATAAGGTAATTTAATTTTATTTCCAGGAAAGTGTTCCATGCCTTTCCTTAACGGAAATTGGAATCTAATATTTCCTTCCTTCATATCAATAATTGCACCAATCGTTATAAGGAAAGGTCTACCAAGAATAATAGGACATGAAGGATTGCAATCTATGTCAAGAACAATAAAATCTACGGGCACATAATTCCTATTTGCAACAATAAGAACATCATTAATTCTTCCCATATGTTTCTTAATAGTGGAATCCGCAAGGTGCAAGTTTAGAGAGCAATCATCAAAATCACGGAAACCTAACAAACCACACAAAGTTTTTGGTATCGTGGAAACACTAGCACCCAAATCTCACAAAGCATAGCATTCATGATATTTAATTTTAATTTTAATAGTAGGTTCCCACTCATCATAAAGTTTTCTAGGGATAGAAACTTCCAACTCAAGTTTTTCTTCATAAGATTGCATCAAAGCATCAACGATGTGTTTGGTAAAAGCTTTATTTTGGCTATAAGCATGAGGAGAATTTAGCACGGATTGCAACAAGGAAATACAATCTATCAAAGAGAAGCTATTATAATTAAATTCCTTGAAATCCAAAATAGTAGGTTCATTAATATCTAGAGTTTTGATCTCTTCAATCCCACTTTTATCAATTTTAGCATCAAGATCTAAAAACTCCGAATTTTTGGAACACCTTCTAGGTAAAGGTGGATCATATTCAGTCCCATCATTATCAAGATTCATATTGCAAAACAAAGATTTAATAGGGGACACATCAATAACTTTTAGATCTTCATCTTTATTATCACGGAAACTAGAAGAACACGCTCTTATAAAAGAATCTTTCTTAGCACGCATCCTAGCGGTTCTTTCTTTGCACTAATCAATGGAAATTCTCATGGATTTGAGAGACTCATTGATATCATGCTTAGGTGGAATAGATCTAAGTTTCAAAGAATCAACATCAAGAGAAATTCTATCAACGTTCCTAGCCAACACATCAATCTTAAGCAATTTTTCTTCAATCAAAGCATTGAAATTCTTTTGCAAAGTAATAAATTATTTAATATTAGATTCAAAATCAGAGGTAATCTTATTATAATTTCCATAAGAATTGTTGTAGGAATTACCATAATTATTAGAGGAATTACTAGCATAAGGCCTAGGATTAAAGTTTCCTCTATATGCGTTGTTACCAAAATTGTTCCTACCAACAAAATTCACATCCATAGATTCATTATTATTCTCAATCAAAGTAGACAAAGGCATATCATTAGGATCAGAAGAAACACTTTTATTAGTAAATAATTTCATAAGTTCATCCATCTTTCCACTCAAAACACTAATTTCTTCTATCGCATGCACTTTCTTATTAGTAGAGCTTTCGGTGTGCCATTGAGAATAATTAACCATAATATTATCTGGGAGTTTTGTAGCTTATCCTAAAGTGATTTCCATAAAAGTGCCTCCCGCAGCCGAATCTAAAAGATTTCTAGAAGCAAAATTCAATCTGGCATAAAAATTTGTATAATCATCCACAAATTCAAACCATGAGTAGGGAAATTACGTATCATTAATTTCATCCTCTCCCAAGCTTGTGCAACATGTTCATGATCAAGTTGCTTAAAATTCATAATATCATTTCTAAGAGAGACGATCTTAGCGGGAGGAAAATACTTAGAGATAAAAGCATCTTTGCACTTATTCCAAGAATCAATACTATTTTTAGGCAAAGACTAAAACCAAGCTTTAGCATGATCCCTAAGCGAGAAAGGAAATAGCTTCAATTTAACAATATCATTGTACACATCTTTCTTCTTTTTCATATCACACAAATCAACGAAGATATTTAGATGGGTAGCGGCATGTTCACTAGGAAGGCCAGAAAACGGATCTTTCATGACAAGATTCAGCAGGGCAGCATTAATTTCACAAGATTCAGCATCGGTAAGAGGAGCAATCGGAGTGCTAATAAAATCATAGTTGTTGGTATTGGTAAAGTCACACAATTTAGTGTTATATTGAGCCATCGTGACAAGCAAGCAATCCAACACACAAGCGAATGAGGAACGGGCAAAAAAAGGCAAATAGAGAAAGAGAGGGAGGATAGAGAGAGAGGGCGAATAAAACAGCAAGGGTGAAGTGGGGGAGAGGAAAATGAGAGGCAAATGGCAAATAATGTAATGCGGGAGATAAGGGTCTGTGATGGGTACTTGGTATGTTGACTTTTGTGTAGACCTCCCCGGCAACGGCGCCAGAAATCCTTCGTGCTACCTCTTGAGCACTACGTTGGTTTCCCCTTGAAGAGGAAAGGGTGATGCAGCAAAGTAGCGTAAGTATTTCCCTCAGTTTTTGAGAACCAAGGTATCAATCCAGTAGGAGGCTACGCGCGAGTCCCTCTCACCTACACAAAACAAATAAATCCTCACAACCAACGCGATAAGGGGTTGTCAACTACACGGTCACTTACGAGAGTGAGATCTGATAGATATGATAAGATAATATTTTTGGTATTTTTATGATAAAGATGCAAAGTAAAATAAAAGGCAATGAAAATAACTAAGTGTTGGAAGATTAATATGATGAAGATAGACCCGGGGGCCATAGGTTTCACTAGTGGCTTCTCTCAAGAGCATAAGTATTTTACGGTGGGTGAACAAATTACTGTTGAGCAATTGACAAAATTGAGCATAGTTATTAGAATATCTAGGTATGATCATGTATATAGGCATTACGTACGAGACAAGTAGACCGACTCCTGCCTGCATCTACTATTACTCCACACATCGACCGCTATCCAAGATGCATCTAGAGTATTAAGTTCATAAGAACAGAGTAACGCCTTAAGCAAGATGACATGATGTAGAGGGATAAATCCATGCAATATGATAAAAACCCCATCTTGTTATCCTCGGTGGAAACAATACAATACGTGCCTTGCTGCCCCTACTATCACTGGGAAAGGACACCGCAAGATTGAACCCAAAGCAAAGCACTTCTCCCATTGCAAAGAAAGATCAATCTAGTAGGCCAAACCAAACTGATAATTCGAAGAGACTTGCAAAGATAACCAATCATACATAAAAGAATTCAGAGAAGATTCAAATATTATTCATAGATAAACTTGATCGTAAACCCACAATTCATCGGTCTCAACAAACACACCGCAAAAGACGATTACATCGAATAGATCTCCACAAGAGAGGGGGAGAACTTTGTATTGAGATCCAAAAAGAGAGAAGAAGACATCTAGCTAATAACTATGGACCTGAAGGTCTGAGGTAAACTACTCACACTTCATCGGAAGGGCTATGGTGTTGATGTAGAAGCCCTCCATGATCGATGCCCCCTCCGGTGGAGCTCCGAAACAGGCCCCAAGATGGGATCTCGTGGATACAGAAAGTTACGGCGGTGGAATTAGGGTTTCGGCTCTATATCTGATCGTTCGGGGGTAAGTAGGTATATATAGGAGGAAAAGTACGTCGGTGGAGCAACAGGGGGCCCACGAGGGTGGAGGGCGCCTGGGGGGGGTAGGCCTCCCTGTTGGTTGCTTGACGTAGGGTTGAAGTCTCCTGGATCTTGTTTGTTCCCAAAATCACGTTCCCGAAGGTTTCATTCCGTTTGGACTCCGTTTGTTATTCCTTTTCTTTGAAACCCTAAAATAGGCAAAAAAACAGCAATTCTGGGTTGGGCCTCCGGTTAATAGGTTAGTCCAAAAAATAATATAAAAGTGTATAATAAAGCCCAATAATGTCCAAAACAGTAGATAATATAGCATGGAGCAATCAAAAATTATAGATACGTTGGAGACGTATCATTGTGTCAATTTTTGTGATTTTTCGGGGTTCGTTTGGACATTTTTATGCATTAACTGAGTTTTCAATGCATTTTTGTGCATAATTCAAATTTGAACTAATGCACATGCTCCAGTGCATATAATTTGGTTGAAAAATCAAATCTGTGTCCTTGGGTGCATGCTTAGGTCCCATGCAAGAGATGGGAATGAATTTCAACGACCAGGGCACCGTTGGTTGCGTGCAACAAGAGAGTTGTGTCAAATTTTGTAATTTTTTGGGGTTCGTTTGGACATTTTCATTAATTAACTGAGTTTTTAATGCATTTATGTGCATAATTCAAATTTGAACTACATGCACATGCTCCAGTGCATACAAATTGGTTGAAAAATCAAATATGTGTCCTTGGGTGCATGCTTAGGTCACATGCAAGAAATGGGAATGAATTTCAAACACCAGGGCACCGTTGATTGCTGGCAAAACATTGAGATCCCTGGTTTTTAAATTCTAGTAAATCCAAAACTCCTGTGAAATTCATGAAACTTGGCATGCTATCATGGAGCGACATCAACATGCCGTGGTAAAAAATGTCCCACCTTTGGGAACAAAACGATATCCATTGCCTCTTATTGCTTTCAAATTTTTTCTTGTGTCAACATAGAACAACAGGAGTGTTGTGTCTATTTTTGTAATTTTTCGGACTTCGTTTGGACATTTTCATGCATTAACTGAACTTTCAATGCATTTATGTGCATAATTCAAATTTGAACTACATGCACACGCTCCAGAGCAAATAAATTGGTAGAAAAATCAAATCTGTCTCCTTGGGTGCATGCTTAGGTCCCATGCAAGAAATGAGAATGAATTTCAAACACTAGGGCACCGTTGATTGCAGGAAAAACGTTGAGATGCATGGTTTTTCAGTTCTAGTAAATCCAAATCTCGTCTGAAATTCATGAAACTTGGCATGCTATCATGGAGCGGCATCAACATGCCGTGGTAAAACATTTGTCCCATTTCGGGCAGGTTTGGGTATATGCTTCTCACAGACGAGAGCTTCTCACGACAAGCATGATGATTTCGATAGGGAATGCCCACCTTTCGGGACGAAACGATATCCGTTGCCTCTTATTGCTTTAAAATTTTCTCTCGTGTCAACATAGAACAACATGAGTGTTGTGTCAATTTTTGTGATTTTTCGGGGTTCGTTTGGACATTTTTATGCATTAACTGAGTTTTCAATGCATTATGTGCATAATTCAAATTTGAACTACTTGCACATGCTCCAGTGCACCAAAGTTGGTTGAAAAATCACATGTGTGTCCTTGGGTGCATGCTTAGGTCCCATGCAAGAGAAGGGAATGAGTTTCAAACACCAGGGCACTGTTGATTGTCGGCAAAACATTGAGATGCCTGGTTTTAAATTCTAGTAAATCCAAAACTCGTCTGAAATTCATGAAACTAGGCATGCTATCATGGAGTGGCATCAACATGTCGTGGTAAAAAATTTATCCCATTTGGGGCATGTGTGTGTCTAAGCTTCTCACAAACCAGAACTTCTCACAACAAGCATGATAGTTTCGATAGGGAACGTCCCACCGTTGGGGATGAAACAATATCCATTGGCTCTTATTGCTTTAAAAAAATTTCTCGTGTCAACATAGAACAATAAGAGTGTTGTGTCAAATTTTGTGCTTTTTTGGGGTTCGTTTGGACATTTTTATGCATTAACTGAGTTTTCAGTGCATTTATGTGCATAATTCAAATTTGAACCACATGCACATGCTCCAGTGCATATAAATTGGTTGAAAATCAAATATGTGTCCTTGGGTGCATTCTTAGGTCCCATGCAAGAGAATGGAATGAATTCAAACACCAGGGCACCGTTGATTGCCGGAAAAACATTGAGATTCCTGGTTTTTAAATTCTAGTAAATCCAAAACTCGTATGAAATTCATGAATCTTGGCATGCTATCACGGAGCGGCATCAACATGCCGTGGTAAAAAGTTTGTCCCATTTGGGGTAGGTTTGGATATATGCTTCTGACAGAGCAAAGCTTCTCACAACAAGCATGATGGTTTCGATAGGGAATGTCCCGCCTTTGGGGACAAAACGATATGCATTGCCTCTTATTGCTTTCAATTATTTTCTCGTGTCAACATAGAACAACAGGAGTGTTCTGTCAATTTTTGTGATTTTTCGGGGTTCGTTTGGACATTTTTATGCATTAACTGAGTTTTCAATGCATTTTTGTGCATAATTCAAATTTGAACTAATGCACATGCTCCAGTGCATATAATTTGGTTGAAAAATCAAATCTGTGTCCTTGGGTGCATGCTTAGGTCCCATGCAAGAGATGGGAATGAATTTCAACGACCAGGGCACCGTTGGTTGCGTGCAACAAGAGAGTTGTGTCAAATTTTGTAATTTTTTGGGGTTCGTTTGGACATTTTCATTAATTAACTGAGTTTTTAATGCATTTATGTGCATAATTCAAATTTGAACTACATGCACATGCTCCAGTGCATACAAATTGGTTGAAAAATCAAATATGTGTCCTTGGGTGCATGCTTAGGTCACATGCAAGAAATGGGAATGAATTTCAAACACCAGGGCACCGTTGATTGCTGGCAAAACATTGAGATCCCTGGTTTTTAAATTCTAGTAAATCCAAAACTCCTGTGAAATTCATGAAACTTGGCATGCTATCATGGAGCGACATCAACATGCCGTGGTAAAAAATGTCCCACCTTTGGGAACAAAACGATATCCATTGCCTCTTATTGCTTTCAAATTTTTTCTTGTGTCAACATAGAACAACAGGAGTGTTGTGTCTATTTTTGTAATTTTTCGGACTTCGTTTGGACATTTTCATGCATTAACTGAACTTTCAATGCATTTATGTGCATAATTCAAATTTGAACTACATGCACACGCTCCAGAGCAAATAAATTGGTAGAAAAATCAAATCTGTCTCCTTGGGTGCATGCTTAGGTCCCATGCAAGAAATGAGAATGAATTTCAAACACTAGGGCACCGTTGATTGCAGGAAAAACGTTGAGATGCATGGTTTTTCAGTTCTAGTAAATCCAAATCTCGTCTGAAATTCATGAAACTTGGCATGCTATCATGGAGCGGCATCAACATGCCGTGGTAAAACATTTGTCCCATTTCGGGCAGGTTTGGGTATATGCTTCTCACAGACGAGAGCTTCTCACGACAAGCATGATGATTTCGATAGGGAATGCCCACCTTTCGGGACGAAACGATATCCGTTGCCTCTTATTGCTTTAAAATTTTCTCTCGTGTCAACATAGAACAACATGAGTGTTGTGTCAATTTTTGTGATTTTTCGGGGTTCGTTTGGACATTTTTATGCATTAACTGAGTTTTCAATGCATTATGTGCATAATTCAAATTTGAACTACTTGCACATGCTCCAGTGCACCAAAGTTGGTTGAAAAATCACATGTGTGTCCTTGGGTGCATGCTTAGGTCCCATGCAAGAGAAGGGAATGAGTTTCAAACACCAGGGCACTGTTGATTGTCGGCAAAACATTGAGATGCCTGGTTTTAAATTCTAGTAAATCCAAAACTCGTCTGAAATTCATGAAACTAGGCATGCTATCATGGAGTGGCATCAACATGTCGTGGTAAAAAATTTATCCCATTTGGGGCATGTGTGTGTCTAAGCTTCTCACAAACCAGAACTTCTCACAACAAGCATGATAGTTTCGATAGGGAACGTCCCACCGTTGGGGATGAAACAATATCCATTGGCTCTTATTGCTTTAAAAAAATTTCTCGTGTCAACATAGAACAATAAGAGTGTTGTGTCAAATTTTGTGCTTTTTTGGGGTTCGTTTGGACATTTTTATGCATTAACTGAGTTTTCAGTGCATTTATGTGCATAATTCAAATTTGAACCACATGCACATGCTCCAGTGCATATAAATTGGTTGAAAATCAAATATGTGTCCTTGGGTGCATTCTTAGGTCCCATGCAAGAGAATGGAATGAATTCAAACACCAGGGCACCGTTGATTGCCGGAAAAACATTGAGATTCCTGGTTTTTAAATTCTAGTAAATCCAAAACTCGTATGAAATTCATGAATCTTGGCATGCTATCACGGAGCGGCATCAACATGCCGTGGTAAAAAGTTTGTCCCATTTGGGGTAGGTTTGGATATATGCTTCTGACAGAGCAAAGCTTCTCACAACAAGCATGATGGTTTCGATAGGGAATGTCCCGCCTTTGGGGACAAAACGATATGCATTGCCTCTTATTGCTTTCAATTATTTTCTCGTGTCAACATAGAACAACAGGAGTGTTCTGTCAATTTTTGTGATTTTTCGGGGTTCGTTTGGACATTTTTATGCATTAACCGAGTTTTCAATGCATTTATGTGCATAATTCAAATTTGAACTACATGCACATGCTCTAGTGCATATAAATTGGTTGAAAAATCAAATCTATGTCCTTGGGTGCATGCTTAGGTCCCATGCAAGAGATGGGAATGAATTTCAAAAACCACATCACCATTGATTGCCGTCAAAACATTGGGATGCCTCATTTTTAAATTCTAGTAAATCCAAAACTCGTGTGAAATTCATGAAACTTGGCATGCTATCATGGAGCGACATGAACATGCCATGGTAAAAAAATTGTCCCATTTGGGGCAGGTTTGGGTACATGCTTCTCACAGACCAGAGCTTCTCATAACAAGCATGATGGTTTCGATAGAGAACGTCCCACCTTTGGGGACGAAACAATATCCATTGCCTCTTATTGCTTTAATTTTTTTTCTCGTGTCAACATAGAACAAGATTGTTGTGTCAAATTTTGTGATTTTTCGGGGTTCGTTTGGACTTTTTTATGCATTAACTTAGTTTTCAATGCATTTATGTGCATAATTCAAATTTGAACCACATGCACATGCTCCAGTGCATATAAATGGGTTGAAAAATCAAATCCGTGTCCTTGGGTGCATTCTTAGGTCCCATGCAAGAGAATGGAATGAATTTCAAACACGAGGGCACCGTTGATTGCCGGAAAAACGTTGAGATTCCTGGTTTTTAAATTCTAGTAAATCCAAAACTCGTATGAAATTCATGAATCTTGGCATGCTATCATGGAGCGGCATCAACATGCCGTGGTAAAAAGTTTGTCCCATTTGGGGTAGGTTTGGATATATGCTTCTGACAGAGCAAAGCTTCTCACAACAAGCATGATGGTTTCGATAGGGAATGTCCCGCCTTTGGGGACAAAACGATATGCATTGCCTCTTATTGCTTTCAATATTTTTCTCGTGTCAACATAGAACAACAGGAGTGTTCTGACAATTTTTGTGATTTTTCGGGGTTCGTTTGGACATTTTTATGCATTAACCAAGTTTTCAACGCATTTATGTGCATAATTCAAATTTGAACTACATGCACATGCTCTAGTGCATATAAATTGGTTGAAAAATCAAATCTATGTCCTTGGGTGCATGCTTAGGTCCCATGCAAGAGATGGGAATGAATTTCAAAAACCACATCACCATTGATTGCCGTCAAAACATTGGGATGCCTCATTTTTAAATTCTAGTAAATCCAAAACTCGTGTGAAATTCATGAAACTTGGCATGCTATCATGGAGCGACATGAACATGCCATGGTAAAACAATTGTCCCATTTGGGGCAGGTTTGGGTACATGCTTCTCACAGACCAGAGCTTCTCACAACAAGCATGATGGTTTCGATAGAGAACGTCCCACCTTTGGGGACGAAACAATATCCATTGCCTCTTATTGCTTTAATTTTTTTCTCGTGTCAACATAGAACAACAAGATTGTTGTGTCAAATTTTGTGATTTTTCGGGGTTCGTTTGGACTTTTTTATGCATTAACTTAGTTTTCAATGCATTTATGTGCATAATTCAAATTTGAACTACATGTGCATGCTCCAGTGCATATAAATTGGTTGAAAAAACAAATATGTGTCATTGGGTGCATGCTTAGGTCACATGCAAGAAATGGGAATGAATTTCAAACACCAGGGCACCATTGATTGGTGGCAAAACATTGAGATGACTGGTTTTTAAATTCTAGTAAATCCAAAACTCGTGTGAAATTCAGGAAACTTGGCATGCTGTCATGGAGCGGCATCAACATACCGTGGTAAAAAATTTGTCCCATTTGGCGTAGGTTTGGGTATATGTTTCTCATAGACCAAAGCTTCTCACAACAAGCATGGTGGTTTCAATAGGGAACGTCCCACCTTTGGGAACAAAACGATATCCATTCCCTCTTATTGCTTTCAAATTTTTTCTCGTGTCAACATAGAACAACATGAGTGTTGTGTCAATTTTTGTGATTTTCGGACATCGTTTGGACATTTTCATGCATTAACAGAGTGTTCAATACATTTATGTGCATAATTCAAATTTGAACTACATGCACATGCTCCAGTGCAAATAAATTGGTTGAAAAATCAAATTTGTCTCTTTGGGTGCATGCTTAGGTCCCATGCAAGAAATGGGAATGAATTGCAAACACTAGGGCACCGTTGATTGCAGGAAAAACGTTGAGATGCCTGGTTTTTCAATTCTAGTAAATCCAAAACTCATCTGAAATTCATGAAACTTGGCATGCTATCACGCAGCGGCATCAACATGCCGTGGTAAAAAATTTGTCCCATTTGGTGCAGGTTTGGGTATATGCTTCTCACAGACCAGAGCTTCTCATAACAAACATGATGGTTTCGATAGGGAACGTCCCACCTTTGGGGACGAAACGATATCCGTTGCCTGTTATTGCTTTCATTTTTTTTCTCGTGTCAACATAGAACAATAGGAGTGTTGTGTCAATTTTTGTGATTTTTGGGGTTTGTTTGGACATTTTTATGCATTAACTGAGTTTTCAATGCATTTATGTGCATAATTCAAATTTGAACTACATGCAGATGCTAAGTGCACCAAGTTGGTTGAAAAATCGCACGTGTGTCCTTGGGTACATGCTTAGGTCCCACGCAAGAGAAGGGAATGAGTTTCAAACACCAGGGCACTGTTGATTGCCGGCAAAACATTGAGATACCTGGTTTTTAAATTCTAGTAAATCCAAAACTCTTCTGAAATTTATGAAACTTGGCATGATATCATGGAGCGGCAGCAACATGCCGTGGTGAAAATTTTGTCCCATTTGGGGCATGTTTGGGTATAAGCTTCTCATAAACCAGAGCCACCTTTGGGTTCGGAACAATATCCGTCGCCTCTTATTGCTTTCATTTTTTCCTCGTGTCAACATAGAACAACAGGAGTGTTGTGTCAAATTTTGTAATTTTTCAGGGTTCGTTTGGACATTTTTATGCATTAGCCGAGTTTTCAATGCATTTATGTGCATAATTCTAATTTGAACTACATGCACATGATCCAGTGCATATAAATTGGTTGAAAAATCAAATCTATGTCTTTGGGTGCATGCTTAGGTCCCATGCAAGAGATGGGAATGAATTTCAAACACCACGACACCATTGATTGCCGGCAAAACATTGAGATGTCTGGTTTTTAAATTCTAGTAAATCCAAAACTCGTCTGAAATTCATGAAACTTGGCATGCTATCATGGTGTGGCATCAACATGTCGTGGTAAAAATTTTGTCCCTTTTCGGGCAGGTTTGGGTTTATGCTTCTCACAGACCCGAGCTTCTCACAACAAGCATGATGGTTTCAATAGGGAATGTCCCACCTTTGGGGACGAAACAGTATCCATTGCCTCTTATTGCTTTCAATTTTTTTCTCGTGTCAACATAGAACAACAAGAGTGTTGTGTCAAATTTTGTGATTTTTCAGGGTTCGTTTGGACTTTTTTATGCATTAACTTAGTGTTCAATGCATTTATGTACATAATTCAAATTTGAACTACATGCACATGCTCCAATGCATATGAATTGGTTGAAAATCAAATATGTGTCCTTGGGTGCATTCTTAGGTCACATGCAAGAAATAGGAATTAATTTCAAACACCAGGGCACCGTTGATTGCTGGCAAAACATTGAGATGCATGGTTTTTAAATTCTAGTAAATCCAAAACTCGCATGAAATTCATGAAACTTGGGATGCTATCATGCAGTGGTATCGACATGTCGTCTTAAAAAATTTGTCCCATTTGGGGTAGATTTGGGTATATGCCTCTCACAGACCAGAGCTTCTCACAACAAGCATGGTGGTTTCGATAGGGACCGTCCCACCTTTGGGAACAAAATGATATCCATTGCCTCTTATTGCATTCAAATTTTTTCTCGTGTCAACATAGAACAACAGGAGTGTTGTGTCATTTTTTTTGATTTTTCGGGCTTCGTTTGGAAATTTTCATGCATTAACCGAGTTTTCAATGCATTTACGTGCATAATTCAAATTTGAACTACATGCACATGCTCTAGTGCAAATAAATTGGTTTGAAAAATCAAATATGTCTCCTTGGGTGCATGCTTAGGTCCCATGCAAGAAATGAGAATGAATTTCAGACACCAGGGCACCGTTGATTGCCGGCAAAACATTGAGATGCCTGGTTTTTCAATTCCAGTAAATCCAAAACTCGTCTGAAATTCACGAAACTTGGCATGCTATCATGGAGCGGCATCAACATGCCGTGGTAAAAAAATTGTCCCATTTGGGGCAGGTTTGGGTATATGCTTCTCACAAATCGGAGCTTCTCACAACAAGCATGATGGTTTCGATAGGGAACGTCCCACCTTTGGGGACGAAACGATATCTGTTGCCTGTTATTGCTTTCATTTTTTTTCTCGTGTCAACATAGAACAATAGGAGTGTTGTGTCAATTTTTGTGATTTTTGGGGTTTGTTTGGACATTTTTTTGCATTAACTGAGTTTTCAATGCACTTATGTGCATAATTCAAATTTGAACTATATGCAGATGCTAAGTGCACCAAAGTTGGTTGAAAAATCGCATGTGTGTCCTTGGGTACATGCTTAGGTCCCACGCAAGAGAAGGGAATGAGTTTCAAACATCAGGGCACTGTTGATTGCCGGCAAAACATTGAGATACCTGATTTTTAAATTCTAGTAAATCCAAAACTCTTCTGAAATTTATGAAACTTGGCATGCTATCATGGAGCGGCATCAACATGCCGTGGTGAAAATTTTGTCCCATTTGGGGCATGTTTGGGTATAAGCTTCTCACAAACCAGAGCTTCTCACAACAAGCGTGATGGTTTCGGTTGGGAACGTGCCACCTTTGGGTTCGGAACAATATCCGTTGCCTCTTATTGCTTTCATTTTTTTCTCGTGTCAACATAGAACAATAGGAGTGTTGTGTCAAATTTTGTAATTTTTCGGGGTTCGTTTGGACATTTTTATGCATTAGCTGAGTTTTCAATGCCTTTATGTGCATAATTCAAATTTGAACTACATGCACATGCTCCAGTGCATATAAATTGGTTGAAAAATCAAATCTATGTCCTTGGGTGCATGCTTAGGTCCCATGCAAGAGATGGGAATGAATTTCAAACACCACGACACCATTGATTGCCGGCAAAACATTGAGATATCTGGTTTTTAAATTCTAGTAAATCCAAAACTCGTCTGAAATTCATGAAACTTGGCATGCTATCATGGTGCGGCATCAACATGTCGTGGTAAAATTTTTGTCCCTTTTGGGGCAGGTTTGGGTATATGCTTCTCACAGACCCGAGCTTCTCACAACAAGCATGATGGTTTCAATAGGGAATGTCCCACCTTTGGGGATGAAACAATATCCATTGCCTCTTATTGCTTTCAATTTTTTTCTCGTGTCAACATAGAACAACAAGAGTGTTGTGTCAAATTTTGTGATTTTTCAGGGTTCGTTTGGACTTTTTTATGCATTAACTTAGTTTTCAATGCATTTATGTACATAATTCAAATTTGAACTACATGCACATGATCCAGTGCATATAAATTGGTTGAAAATCAAATATGTGTCCTTGGGTGCATTCTTAGGTCACATGCAAGAAATAGGAATTAATTTCAAACACCAGGGCACCGTTGATTGCTGGCAAAACATTGAGATGCATGGTTTTTAAATTCTAGTAAATCCAAAACTCGTGTGAAATTCATGAAACTTGGGATGCTATCATGGAGCGGCGTCAACATGTCATTGCAAAATATTTGTCCCATTTGGGGTAGATTTGGGTATATGCCTCTCACAGACCAGAGCTTCTCACAACAAGCATGGTGGTTTCGATACGGACCGTCCCACCTTTGGGAACAAAATGATATCCATTGCCTCTAACTGCATTCAAATTTTTTCTCGTGTCAACATAGAACAAAGGAATGTTGTGTCATTTTTTGATTTTTCGGGCTTCGTTTGGACATTTTCATGCATTAACCGACTTTTCAATGCATTTACGTGCATAATTCAAATTTGAACTACATGCACATGCTCCAATGCAAATAAATTGGTTGAAAAATCAAATATGTCTCCTTGGGTGCATGCTTAGGTCCCATGCAAGAAATGAGAATGAATTTCAGACACCAGGGCACCGTTGATTGCCGGCAAAACATTGAGATGTGTAACACCCTCGATGCGACTATATCTCCCACGTGTCGAGGCACGACTTAGAGGCATAATCGCATTGAAGGCATATGTCGCAAGTTAGGCAATCTTCACAACATCCCATGTAGTATAAATCATAAAGGGGAGATAACATAGTTGGCTTACACTCGCCACGTCAAACAAGTACATAAATAATATTACATCATCCAAACACTCAATGCCCGACTACGGCGCCAAAATAAAAGTGAACCCAACATGCGACACGGTCCCGATCACCCCCAACTGGGCACCACTACTGGTCATCAGGAAAGGAAACATAGTAACATTGAGAGTCTTCGTCGAACTCCCACTTGAGCTCAAACGTGTCTCCTGGAGCGGAATCATCGGGCTCTGCATCTGGTGTAATAGTAATCTGTGAGCCACAGGGACTCAGCAATCTCGCACCCTCGCGATCAAGACTATTTAAGCTTATAGGTAAGGCAAGGTAAAATATGAGTGGAGCTGCAGCAAGCGACTAGCAAATATGGTGGCTAACTTATTCGCAAAAGAGAGCGAGAAGAGGAGGCAAAGCGCGAGCGAGAAACTAGAGAGCAACCTACGCAAACATTACTCCAACACCGTGTCCACTTCCCGGACTCCGCCG
Organism: Triticum dicoccoides; assembly: GCF_002162155.2. Taxonomy (NCBI): domain Eukaryota; kingdom Viridiplantae; phylum Streptophyta; class Magnoliopsida; order Poales; family Poaceae; genus Triticum; species Triticum dicoccoides. The sequence goes on along the minus strand of NC_041388.1, from coordinate 224,850,709 downwards.
AGAAGAGGCCATCATGGTAACACACTCAGTTGATTCATTTTAATTAATTAAGGTTCAAGTTATCTACAACCGGACATTAACAAATTCCCATCTGCCCATAACCGCGAGCACGGCTTTCGAAAGTTCAAATCCCTGCAGGGGAGTCCCAACTTAGCCCATTACAAGCTCTCACGGTCAACGAAGGAATAGACCTCCTCCCAAGACGTTCCGATCAGACTCGGTATCTCGGTTCTTCAAGACACTTCGACAGGTTAAAACAAGACCAGCAACACCGCCCGAATGTGCCGACAAATCCCGATAGGAGCTGCACATATCTCGTTCTCAGGGCACACTCAGATGAGCTCTCCATACAACTAAAACCAAACCTCGAGTTTCCCCGAGGGGGCGCTGCACAGGACTCTAGTTTGGACCAACACTCAGAGGAGCACTGGCCCAGGGGGGGGCTAAAATAAGATGACCCTCGGGCTCCGAAAACCCAAGGGAAAAGAGGCTAGGTGGCAAATGGTAAAATCAAGGTTGGACATTGCTGGAAAAGCTTTAATCAAGGCGAACTATCAAGGGGTTCCCATTATAACCCAACTGCGTAAGGAACGCAAAATCCGGGAACATAACACCGATATGACGGAAACTAGGGAGGCAAGAGTGGAACAAAACACTAGGCGAGAGGCCGATCCTTCCACCCTTTACCAAGTATATAGATGCATTAAGATAACATAGCAATATAATGATATCCCAACAAGTAAATAAATGTTCCAACAAGGAACGGCCTCCAAATCTTCACCTGCAACTAGCAACGCTATAAGAGGGGCTGAGCAAAGCGGTAACATAGCCAATCAACGGTTTGCTAGGACATGGTGGGTTAGAGGTTTGACATGGAAATTTGGGAGGCTTGAAAGCAAATGGTAGGCATCGTAGCATTGGCATAGCAAAAGGGCGAGCAAACTAGCATAGCAAAGATAGTAGTGATTTCGAGGGTATGATCATCTTGCCTGCACAGTTGTCAGAGTTGACTGGATCCTCAAAAGCAAACTCAACGGGCTCCTCGTTAGCAAACTCGTCTCCCGGCTCCACCCAAACAAGACAAACAAGCAACAAAGACACAATCAACCACGTGCAAGGATCAAGCAAAATGATGAAATGATGATATGCTATGCGGGATGCGACACGGGATGCAAAATGCAAGATATGACAGGAAATGCGTGAACCTGGCCTCAACTTGAGAATCCAAGTGTGCCACTGGAAAGATGAGATGAAATCACTTGAAAACGATATAAAGATCATCGGAAACGGAGTTACGGTTTGGAAATGGCAAGCGATTCAAATATGACACCGGTCTGCGATTTACAGCAAGTAGCCATCTAAATGCAATGAGATGAACATGCTACAACACCCAAACATGGCATAAAAATACATGGTGGGGATGCATTCAAGATGCTTAACAAACGTCTAGCACTGAGCTACGGCCAATTCATCCATTAACAGGTTCAAACAAGCATGGAAAAAATGCATATGGAAAACAGATATCAGACTTGGTGAAATTAACACTTGTCTGGAATTTTAGATCAGGTAGCACTCTTCGGAGCAACAAAACTACATGCTACAGGATCTGAACATGGAAAAGTAAACATGGCATGGAGCTACTCAAAGAGCTGAACAAAAGTCCCTTAGTGAACTTGATCCAAAAGGGATCAGAAAATATACTAACAAGCACGTGAACATCGCAAAAAAACATAATCAGTTTTTAGACTTAGTGAAAACTGGCACATGCTGAAACAGATATCAAGTAGGCATGTTTACGAGCTCGATGCACTCACTACAGTGCAAGTCATGAAAAGATAAGCATACATCTATCAATAAGGCACAAAATGCAAGCTAGACATGGCAAGAACAATAGCATAGCATGCACGGATCAACTACAACATCATCGGCAAAATTGCAAACAAGTTGACAATCTGCCCAGATTCACAAAGTAGCAAAAATAGAGCTCGATTGACTCAAGCTAGGTTGCTCCAAAATTGCAAACAAAGACATGGATGGATAGAGCACTACAAGATTAACAAAACATCCTTACTGATCATCCTCAAAAGAAGCACAAATCACTAGGAAACAACATGAACATATGGCAACATGAGATAAACAGATCAAGGACTTAGTGGAATAGCTAAGTCCCTGAAAACAGAATTACTAAGTGCACCACTTTGCAAGCTTGCACTAGTCACCACACACCTCAAAAAAATACATGGGTTGCACCTCTGGAAAGATGACAAAACCCTTAACAAAACATATGTAGAGCAACAGGGCATATCATGCACACATTAATCATGGCAAAAATGACAAAAACCGAAATGGAGCAGCAGATCTGACAATTAACTCAAGTAGCCCTCTTCTAACAGCATTTAGGGCATCAAGATGAACTCAAATGAAAATGATCCAATGGAATGAAATGATGTACTCTCAGAGAGGAACATTTTGATATGCTATATGCATGAATCGGAGCTACGGATGCAAAGTTACGGAGCTATGAACATGGGCACTTGGATCTGAGAATCTCCGGGACTTGGACGAAATTTTACCCTCCAGATCTAGGGTTTCGGCGGGCACACGAACCGAGGCAGCGGCGCACTGTAGCAGCTCATCGAAATGGCGTCGGAGTGGTCGGGAAGCAAGGGCCGACCGGATCTCACCGGATCTGGGCCGGGCGGCGGCGCGCGGCGAGGCGGCGGCGGCGGGGCGGCGCGGTGCGGGCGAGGCGGTGGCGGCGGGCGAGGCGCTCCGGCCGGGCGGCGCGGAGGGAGGCTGGCGGCGGGGCGGCTCGGCCCAGGCGGCGGAGGAGGAGGGCCCGCCCCGGGCCTGGCGGGCCGGCGGGAGTGGTGGCGGCGGGGAACGAACGCGGAGGCGACACGTGGCGGCGGCGGGGACGGCCGGACAATGTCCGTTGGCAGGTTTTTGTCTGGCGCGCGCGGTGAGGGTGGATCTAGGGTTAGGAGGAGAGGGGATCCGGATTTTTGGGGAGAGGTCTATTTATAGGCATAGAGGGAGCTAGGAGAGTCCAAATGAGGTGCGGTTTTCGGCCACGCGATCGTGATCGAACGCTCTAGATGATGGAGCAGGTTTAGGTGGGTTTTGGGCCAAATTGGAGGGGTGTTGGGCTGCAACAAACACGAGGCCTTTTCGGTCCCTCGGTTAACCGTTGGAGTATCAAACGAAGTCCAAATGATACGAAACTTGACAAGCGGTCTACCGGTAGTAAACCAAGGCCGCTTGGCAAGTCTCGGTCCAATCCGGAAATGTTTAATCCCCACACACGAAAGAAAGCTAGAAATGACCACCGGAGGAGAACGAAGCGCCGGAATGCAAAACGGACAACGGGGAAAATGCTCGAATGCATGAGACGAACACGTATGCAAATGCAATGCACATGATGACACAAAATGAGTTGCATGACAACGACAACAACACACGGAGACAAAGACCCAAACCCAAGAAAATAAATTAACTTAACGCCGGAAATGGCAAGAGTTGGAGTACAAATTGGGAAAGTTACATCCGGGGTGTTACAAGATGACTGGTTTTTTCAATTCTAGTAAACCCAAAACTCGTCTGAAATTCATGAAACTTGGCATGCTATCATGGAGCAGCATCAACATGCCGTGGTAAAAAATGTGTCCCATTTGGGTTAGGTTTGGGTATATGCTTCTCACAGACCAGAGCTTCTCGCAACAAGCATGATGGTTTCGATAGGGAATGTCCCACCTTTGGGGACGAAACGATTAGTTGCCTCTTATTGCTTTTAATTTTTTTCTCGTGTCAACATAGAACAACAGGAGTGTTGTGTCAATTTTTGTGATTTTTTGAGGTTTGTTTGGTCATTTTTATGCATTAACTAAGTTTTCAATGCATTTATGTGCATAATTCAAATTTGAACTACATGCACATGCTCCAGTGCACCAAAGTTGGTTGAAAAATCACATGTGTGTCCTTGGGTGAATTTTTATGTCCCATGCAAGAGATGGGAATGAAATTCAAACACCAGGGCACTGTTGATTACCGGCAAAACATTGAGATGCATGGTTATTAAATTATCATAAATCCAAAACTCGTCTGAAATTCATGAAACTTGGCATGCTATCATGGAGCGGCATCAACATCTCATGGTAAAAAAATTGTCCCATTTGGGGCATGTTTGGGTGTAAGCTTCTCACAAACAAGAGCTTCTCACAACAAGTATGATGGTTTTGATAGGGAACGTCCCACCTTTGCTTTAAATTTTTTTCTCGTGTCAACATAGAACAATAAGAGTGTTGTGTCAAATTTTGTGATTTTTTGGGGTTTGTTTGGACATTTTTATGCATTAACTAAGTTTTCGATGCATTTATGTGCATAATTCAAATTTGAACTACATGCACACGCTCTAGTGCAAATAAATTGGTAGAAAACTCAAATTTGTCTCCTCGTGTGCAAGCTTAAGTCCCATGCAAGAAATGAGAATGAATTTCAAACACTAGGGCACCGTTGATTGCAGGAAAAACATTGAGATGCATGGTTTTTCAGTTCTAGTAAATCCAAATCTCGTCTGAAATTCATGAAACTTGGCATGCTATCATGGAGCGGCATCAATATGCCGTGGTAAAACATTTGTCCCATTTGGGGCAGATTTGGGTATATGCTTGTCACAGACGAGAGCTTCTCACGACAAGCATGATGGTTTTGATAGGGAATGTCCCAACTTTCGGGACGAAACGATATCCATTGCCTCTTATTGCTTTCAATTTTTTTCTCGTCTCAACATAGAACAACATGAGTGTTGTGTCAATTTTTGTGATTTTTCGGGGTTCGTTTGGACATTTTTATGCATTAACTGAGTTTTCAATGCATTTATGTGCATAATTCAAATTTGAACTACATGCACATGCTCCATTGCACCAAAGTTGGTTGAAAAATCACATGTGTGTCCTTGGGTGCATGCTTAGGTCCCATGCAAGAGAAGGGAATGAGTTTCAAACACCAGAGCACTGTTGATTGCCGGCAAAACGTTGAGATGCCTGGTTTTTAAATTCTAGTAAATCCAAAACTCGTCTAAAATTCATGAAACTGGGCATGCTATCATGGAGTGGCATCAACATGTCGTGGTAAAAAATTTATCCCATTTGGGGCATGTTTGTGTCTAAGCTTCTCACAAACCAGAACTTCTCACAACAAGCATGATAGTTTCGATAGGGAACGTCCCACCGTTGGGGATGAAACAATATCCATTGGCTCTTATTGCTTTAAAAAAAATTCTCGTGTCAACATAGAACAATAAGAGTGTTGTGTCAAATTTTGTGATTTTTTGGGGTTCGTTCGGACATTTTTATGCATTAACTGAGTTTTCAGGGCATTTATGTGCATAATTCAAATTTGAACCACATGCACATGCTCCAGTGCATATAAATTGGTTGGAAAATCAAATCTGTGTCCTTGGGTGAATTCTTAGGTCCCATGCAAGAGAATGGAACGAATTTGAAACACCAGGGCACCGTTGATTGCCGGAAAAACGTTGAGATTCCTGGTTTTTAAATTCTAGTAAATCCAAAACTCAAGTGAAATTCATGAATCTTGGCATGCTATCATGGAGCGGCATCAACATGCCGTGGTAAAATTTTTGTCCCATTTGGGGCAGGTTTGGATATATGCTTCTCACAGAGCAGAGCTTCTCACAACAAGCATGATGGTATCGATAGGGAACGTCCTGCCTTTGGGGACAAAATGGTATCCATTGCCTCTTATTGCTTTCAATATTTTTCTCATGTCAACATAGAACAACAGGAGTGTTGTGTCATTTTTTGTGATTTTTCGGGGTTCGTTTGGACATTTTTATGCATTAACCGAATTTTCAATGAATTTATGTGCATAATTCAAATTTGAACTACATGCTCATGCTCTAGTGCATATAAATTGGTTGAAAAATCAAATCTATGTCCTTGGGTCCATGCTTAGGTCCCATGCAAGAGATGGGAATGAATTTCAAACACCACATCACCATTAATTGCCGGCAAAACATTGGGATGCCTCGTTTTTAAATTCTAGTAAATCCAAAACTTGTCTGAAATTCATGAAACTTGGCATGCTATCATGGAGCGACATCAACATGCCATGGTAAAAAAATTGTCCCATTTGGGGCAGGTTTGGGTATATGCTTCTTATAGACCAGAGGTTCTCACAACAAGGATGATGGTTTCGATAGAGAACGTCCCACCTTTGGAGACGAAACAATATCCATTGCCTCTTATTGCTTTAATTTTTTTCTCGTGTCAACATAGAACAACAAGATTGTTGTGTCAAATTTTCTGATTTTTCGGGGTTCGTTTGGACTTTTTTATGCATTAACTTAGTTTTCAATGCATTTATGTGCATAATTCAAATTTGAACTACATGCGCATGCTCCAGTGCATATAAATTGGTTGAAAAAACAAATATGTGTCATTGGGTGCATGCTTATGTCACATGCAAGAAATGGGAATGAATTTCAAACACTAGGGCACCATTGATTGGTGGCAAAACATTGAGATGCCTGGTTTTTAAATTCTAGTAAATCCAAAACTCGTGTGAAATTCATGAAACTTGGCATGCTCTCATGGAGAGGCATCAACATGCCGTGGTAAAAAATTTGTCCCATTTGGGGTAGGTTTGGGTATATGCTTCTCATAGACCAAAGCTTCTCACAACAAGCATGGTGGTTTCGATAGGGAATGTCCCGCCTTTGGGGACAGAACGATATGCATTTCCTCTTATTGCTTTCAATATTTTTCTCGTGTCAACATAGAACAACAGGAGTGTTCTGTCAATTTTTGTGATTTTTTGGGGTTCGTTTGGACATTTTTATGCATTAACCGAGTATTCAATGCATTTATGTGCATAATTCAAATTTGAACTACATGCACATGCTAAGTGCACCAAAGTTGGTTGAAAAATCACATGTTTGTCCTTGGGTACATGCTTAGGTCCCATGCAAGAGAAGGGAATGAGTTTCAAACACCAGGGCACTATTAATTGCCGGCAAAACATTGAGATACCTGGTTTTTAAATTCTAGTAAATCCAAAACTCTTGTGAAATTTATGAAACTTGGCATGCTAACATTGAGCGGCATCAACATGCCTTGGTGAAAATTTTGTCCCATTTGGGGCATGTTTGGGTATAAGCTTCTCACAAACCAGAGCTTCTCACAACAAGCGTGATGGTTTTGGTAGGGAACGTGCCACCTTTGGGGACGGAACAATATCCGTTTCCTCTTATTGCTTTCATTTTTTTCTCGTGTCAACATAGAACAACAGGAGTGTTGTGTCAAATTTTGTGATTTTTCGGGGATCGTTTGGACATTTTTATGCATTAACTGAGTTTTCAATGCATTTATGTGCATAATTCAAATTTGAACTACATGCACATGCTCCAGTGCATATAAATTGGTTGAAAAATCAAATCTATGTCCTTGGGTGCATGCTTAGGTCCCATGCAAGAGATGGGAATGAATTTCAAACACCACGACACCATTGATTGTTGGAAGTATGCCCTAGAGGCAATAATAAATTGGTTATTATTATATTTCCTTGTTCATGATAATCGTTTATTATCCATGCTAGAATTGTATTGATAGGAAACTCAGATACAAGTGTGGATCATAGACAACACCATGTCCCTAGTAATCCTCTAGTTGACTGGCTCATTGATCAATAGATGGTTACGGTTTCCTGACCATGGACATTGGATGTCGTTGATAATGGGATCACATCATTAGGAGAATGATGTGATGGACAAGACCCAATCCTAAGCCTAGCACAAAGATCGTGTAGTTCGTATGCTAAAGCTTTTCTAATGTCAAGTATCATTTCCTTAGACCATGAGATTGTGCAACTCCCGGATACCGTAGGAATACTTTGGGTGTGCCAAACGTCATAACGTAACTGGGTGGCTATAAAGGTACACTACAAGTATCTCCAAAAGTGTCTGTTGGGTTGGCACGAATCGAGACTGGGATTTGTCACTCCTTGTAAATGTAGAGGTATCTCTGGGCCCACTCGGTAGGACATCATCATAATGTGCACAATGTGACCAAGGAGTTGATCACGGGATGATGTGTTACGGAACGAGTAAAGAGACTTGCCGGTAACGAGATTGAACAAGGTATCGGGATACCGACGATCGAATCTCGGGCAAGTATCGTACCACTAGACAAAGGGAATTGTATACGGGATTGATCGAATCCTCGACATTGTGGTTCATCCGATGAGATCATCGTGGAACATGTGGGAACCAACATGGGTATCCAGATCCCGCTATTGGTTGTTGACCAGAGAACGTCTCGGTCATGTCTGCATGGTTCCCGAACCCGTAGGGTCTACACACTTAAGGTTCGATGACACTAGGGTTATAGGGAATAGATATACGTGGTTACGAATGTTGTTCGGAGTCCCGGATGAGATCCCGGACGTCACGAGGAGTTCCGGAATGGTCCGGAGGTAAAGATTAATATATAGGAAGTATGGTTTTGGCCACCGGAAGTGTACCGGGCATCACCGGTAGTGTACCGGGACCACCGGAGGGGTCCGGGGGTCCACCAAGTGGGGCCACCAGCCCCGGAGGCCTACATGGGCCAATAGTGGGAAGGGACCAGCCCCTAAGTGGGCTGGGGCGCCTCCCCACCAAGGCCCATGCGCCTAAGGGGATGAGGGGGCAAACCCTAAGGGCAGATGGGCCTTAAGGCCCATGCCTGGTGCGCCTCCCTCTCCCCCTCCACTTGGCCGCCACCCTAGATGGGATTGGGGCTGGCCGCCGCCCCTAGGGTGGAACCCTAGGTGGGGCGCACCCCTCCCTCTCCCCTATATATACTTGAGGACTTGGGGCTGCCAACAGATGAGTTCCTCTCCTTCTTGGCGCAGCCCTACCCCTCTCCCTCCTCGTCTCTTGTGGTGCTTGGCGAAGCCCTGCTGGAGTACCACGCTCCTCCACCACCACCACGCCGTTGTGCAGCTGCTGGATGGAGTCTTCCTCAACCTCTCCCTCTTTCCTTGCTGGATCAAGGCATGGGAGACGTCACCGGGCTGTACGTGTGTTGAACGCGGAGGTGCCGTCCGTTCGGCACTAGGATCTCCGGTGATTTGGATCACGACGAGTACGACTCCTTCAACCCCGATCTCTTGAACGCTTCCGCTTAGCGATCTACAAGGGTATGTAGATGCACTCTCCTTCCCCTCATTGCTGGTTTCTCCATAGATAGATCTTGGTGACACGCAGGAAAATTTTGAATTTCTGCTACGTTCCCCAACAGTGGCATCATGAGCTAGGTCTATGCGTAGTTTCTATGCACGAGTAGAACACAAAGTAGTTGTGGGCATTGATTTTGTTCAATATGCTTACCGTTACTAGTCCAATCTTGATTCAGCGGCATTGTGGGATGAAGCGGCCCAAACCGACCTTACACGTACTCTTACATGAGACTGGTTCCACCGACTGACATGCACTAGTTGCATAAGGTGGCTAGCGGGTGTCTGTCTCTCCCACTTTAGTCGGATCGGATTCGATGAAAAGGGTCCTTATGAAGGGTAAATAGCAATTGTCATATCACATTGTGGTTTTTGCGTAGGTAAGAAACGTTCTTGCTAGAAACCCATACCTGCCACGTAAAACATGCAAACAACAATTAGAGGACGTCTAACTTGTTTTTGCAGGGTATGCTATGTGATGTGATATGGCCAAGAAGAATGTGATGAATGATATGTGATGTATGAGATTGATCATGTTCTTGTAATAGGAATCACGACTTGCATGTCGATGAGTATGACAACCGGCAGGAGCCATAGGAGTTGTCTTTATATATTGTATGACCTGCGTGTCATTGAACAACGCCATGTAATTACTTTACTTTATTGCTAACCGGTAGCCATAGTAGTAGAAGTAATAAGTTGGTGAGACAACTTCATGGAGACACAATGATGGAGATCATGATGATGGAGATCATGGTGTCATGCCAGTGACGATGATGATCATGGAGCCCCGAAGATGGAGATCAAAAGGAGCAATATGATATTGGCCATATCATGTCACTATTTGATTGCATGTGATGTTTATCATGTTTATACATCTTATTTGCTTAGGACGATGGTAGCTTAAATAAGATGATCCCTCACTAAAATTTCAAGAGAAGTGTTCTCCCTAACTGTGCACCGTTGCGAAAGTTCGTCGTTTCGAAGCACCACGTGATGATCGGGTGTGATAGATTCTTACGTTCGAATACAACGGGTGTTGACGAGCCTAGCATGTACAGACATGGCCTCGGAACACATGCAAAACACTTAGGTTAACTTGACGAACCTAGCATGTACAGACATGGCCTCGGAACACGGAGGACCGAAAGGTCGAACATGAGTCGTATAGAAGATGCGATCAACATGAGATGTTCACCGATGATGACTAGTCCGTCTCACGTGATGATCGGACACGGCCTAGTTGATTCGGATCATGTATCACTTAGATGACTAGAGGGATGTCTATCTGAGTGGGAGTTCATAAGATGAACTTAATTATCCTGAACATAGTCAAAAGGTCTTCGCAAATTATGTCGTATCTCGCGCTTCAGTTCTACTGTTTAGATATGTTCCTAGAGAAAATTTAGTTGAAAGATGATAGTAGCAATTATGCGGACTAGGTCCGTAAACTGAGGATTGTCCTCATTGCTTCATAGAGGGCTTATGTCCTTAATGCACTGCTCAGTGTGCTAAGCCTCGAATGTCGTTTGTGGATGTTGCGAACATCTGACATACACATTTTGATAACTACGTGATAGTTCAGTTAAACGATTTAGAGTTGAGGTACCGAAGAGGTTTTGAAATGTCGCGAAACATATGAGATGTTTTGAGGGCTGAAATTGGGATTTCAGGCTCGTGCCCACATCAAGAGGTATAAGACCTCCGACGATTTTCTTAGCCTGCAAACTAAGGGAGAAAAGCTCAATTGTTAAGCTTGTGCTCAGATAGTCTGAGTACAACAATCATTTGAATCGAGTGGGAGTTGATCTTCCAGATGAGATAGTGATGTTTCTCCGAAGTCATTACCACCAAGCTGCTAGAGCTTCGTGATGAACTATAATATATCAGGGACATATATGATGATCCTTGAGATATTCGAGATGTTTGACACCACAAAAGTAGAAATCAAGAAGGAGCATCAATTGTTGATGGTTGGTGAAACCACTAGTTTCAAGAAGGGCAAGGGCAAGAAGGGATACTTCATGAAATGGCAAATCAGCTGCTGCTCTAGTGAAGAAACCCAAAGTTGAACCCAAGCCCGAGACTAAGTGCTTCTGTAATAAGGGGAACAGTCACTGAAGCAGAACCACCCTAGATACTTGGTAGATGAGAAGGCTGGCAAGGTCGACAGAAGTATATTGGATATGCATTATAATGTGTACTTCACTAGTACTCCTAGTAGCACCAGGGTATTAGATACCGGTTCGGTTGCTAAGTGTTAGTAACTCAAAACAAAAGGCTACGGAATAAATGGAGACTAGCTAAAAGGTGAGATGACGATATGTGTTGGAAGTATTTCCAAGGTTGATCAAATATCGTACGCTCCCTCTACCATCGAGATTGGTATTAAAACCTAAATAATTGTTATTTGGTGTTTGCTTTGAGCATAGACATGATTGGATTATGTCTATCGCGATACGGTTATTCATTTAAGGAGAATAATGGTTACTCTGTTTATTTGAATAATACCATCCCGATCGTAGTGATACACATTTTCAAGCCAAAGGTATAAGATAGTAATGATAGTACCACACAAATGTGGCACTTCAATTTGAGTCATATTGGTATAAAACGCATGAAGAAGCTCCATGTTGATGGATCTTTGGACTCACTCATTTTTGAAAGGATTGAGACATGCGAACCATGTTTGTTGGTAGATATGCATGAAGAAACTCTATACAGATGGATCATTTGGACTCACTTGATTTTTAATCACTTGAGACATGCAAATCATACCACATGGGCAAGATGAATGAAAGCCTCGTTTTCAGTAAAATGGAACAAGAAAGCAACTTGTTGGAAGTAATACATCTTGATGTGTGCAGTCCAATGAGTGCTAAGGCATGTAGTGGATATCGTTATGTTCTTACTTCACAGATGATTTGAGTAGATACTGATTATATTTACTTGATGAAACATAAGTCTGAATTATTGAAAGGTTTAAGTAATTTCAGAGTGAAGTTGAACATCGTCGTGACAAGAGGATAAAATGTCTATGATATGATCGTAGAGATGAATATCTGAATTACGAGTTTGGGACAGAATTAAGACATTGTGGAAATTGTTTCACAACCAATACAGCCTGGAACACCATAGTGTGATGGTGTGTCTGAACATCATAACTGCACCCTATTGGATATGATGCATACCATGATGTCTCTTATCGAATTACCACGATAGTTTATGGGTTAGGCATTAGAGACAACCACATTCACTTTAAGTAGGGCACCACGTAATTCTGATGAGATGACACCGTATGAACTATGGTTTAGAGAAACCTAAGCTGTCATTTCTTAAAAGTTTGGGGCTGCGACGCTTATGTGAAAAAGTTTCAGGCTGATAAGCTCGAACCCAAAGCGGATAAATGCATCTTCATAGGACACCCAAAACAGTTGGGTATACCTCCTGTCTCAGATCCGAAAGCAATAAGGGATTGTTTCTAGAATCGGGTCCTTTCTCGAGGAAAAGTTTCTCTCGAAAGAATTGAGTGGGAGGATGGTGGATACTTGATGAGGTTATTAAAATGTCTCTTCAACTAGTGTGTGGCAGGGCACAGGGAGTTGTTCCTGTGGCACCTACACCAATTGAAGTGGAAGCTTATGATAGTGATCATGAAACTTTAGATCAAGTCACTACCAAACCTCGTGGGATGACAAGGATGCGTACTACTTCAGAGTGGTACGTAATCCTGTCTTGGAAGTCATGTTGCTAGACAACAATGAACCTACGAGCTATGGAGAAGCGATGGTGGGCCTGGATTCCAAAATGGCTCAAGGCCATATAATCCGAGAGAGGATCCATATATGAAAACAAAGTGTAGACTTTGGAAGAACTACTTGATGGTCGTAAGGCTGTTAGGTACATATGGATTTTAAAAGGAAGACGGAAAATGATGGTAAGTATCACCATTAAGAAAGATCGACTTGTCATTAAGATGTTTTCAGACAAGTTCAAGGAGTTGACTACGATGAGACTTTCTCACTCGTAGCGATGCTAAGAGTCCGTTGGAATTATATTAGCAGTCACTGCATTATTTATGAAATCTTGCAGATAGGATGTCAAAAAATCATTGTTTCCTCGACGATTTTCTTGAGGAAAGGTTGTATGTGATACAACCAGAAGGTTTTGTGAATCCTGAAAGATGCTAATAAGTATGCAAAGCTCCAGCAATCCTTCTAAGGACTGGAGTAAGCATCTCGGAGTTGGAATGTATGCTTTGATGAGATGATCAAAGTTTTTGGGTGTATACAAAGTTTATGAGAAACTTGTATTTCCAAAGAAGTGAGTGGCAGCACTATAGAATTTCTGATGAGTATATGTTGTTGACATATTGTTGATCAGAAATGACGTAGAATTTCTGGAAAGCATATAGGGTTATTTGGGAAGTGTTTTTCAATGGAAAGCCTGGATTAAGCTACTTGAACATTGAGCATCAAGATCTATATGGATAGATCAAAACGCTTAATGGTACTTTCAAATGAGCACATACCTTGACATGATCTTGAAGGTGTTCAAGATGGATCAGTCAAAGAAAGGGTTCTTGCCTGAGTTGTAAGGTATGAAGTTAAGACTTAAAGCTCGACCACGGCAGAAGAAAGAGGAAGGACGAAGGTCGTCCCCTATGCTTTTGTCATAGGCTCCATACGGTATGCCATGCTGAGTACCACACCTGATGTGTGCCTTGCCACATATTTGGCAAGAGGGTACAAAGGTGATCTAGGAGTAGATCACCAGATAGCGGTCTAAATTATCCTTAGAGGAATGAGGATATGTTTCTTGGTTATGGAGGTGATAAAGAGTTCGATGTAAAGAGTTACGTCGATGCAAGCTTAACACCTATTCGGATAGCTTTGAGTAGAGATACTGGATACGTATAATGGAGCAACAATTTAGAATAGATCCAAGTAGAACAGTTGTTTGAAATGGCTCCAAATGTAGCGTAGTAGTTGCATCTACAAGATGACATAGAAATTTGCAAAGTACATACGGATCTGAATGCTGCAGACCCGTTGACTGAAACCTCTCTCACAAGCATAACATGATCAAACCCAGAACTCTTTGGGTGTTAGTCACATGGGGATGTGACCTTGAGTGTTAATCACATATCGATGTGAATTGGATTATTGACTCTAGTGCAAGTGGGAGACTGTTGGAAATATGCCCTAGAGGCAATAATAAATTGGTTATTATTATATTTCCTTGTTCATGATAATCGTTTATTATCCATGCTAGAATTGTATTGATAGGAAACTCAGATACATGTGTGGATACATAGACAACACCATGTCCCTAGTAAGCCTCTAGTTGATTGGCTCGTTGATCAATAGATGGTTACGGTTTCCTGACCATGGACATTGGATGTCGTTGATAACGGGATCACATCATTAGGAGAATGATGTGATGGACAAGACCCAATCCTAAGCCTAGCACAAAGATCGTGTAGTTCGTATGCTAAAGCTTTTCTAATGTCAAGTATCATTTCCTTAGACCATGAGATTGTGCAACTCCCGGATACCGTAGGAATACTTTGGGTGTGCCAAACGTCACAACATAACTGGGTGGCTATAAAGGTACATTACAGGTATCTCCGAAAGTGTCTGTTGGGTTGGCACGAATCGAGACTGGGATTTGTCACTCCGTGTAAACGGAGAGGTATCTCTGGGCCCACTCGGTAGGACATCATCATAATGTGCACAATGTGACCAAGGAGTTGATCACGGGATGATGTGTTACGGAACGAGTAAAGAGACTTGCCGGTAACGAGATTGAACAAGGTATCGGGATACCGACGATCGAATCTCGGGCAAGTATCGTACCACTAGACAAAGGGAATTGTATACGGGATTGATCGAATCCTCGACATCGTGGTTCATCCGATGAGATCATCGTGGAACATGTGGGAACCAACATGGGTATCCAGATCCCGCTGTTGGTTATTGACGGAAGAATGTCTCGGTCATGTCTGCATGGTTCCCGAACCCGTAGGGTCTACACACTTAAGGTTCAATGACGCTAGTGTTATAGGGAATAGATATACGTGGTTACTGAATGTTGTTCGGTGTCCCGGATGAGATCCCGGACATCACGAGGAGTTCCGGAATGGTCCGGAGGTAAATATTAATATATAGGAAGTATGGTTTTGGCCACCGGAAGTGTTCCGGGCATCACCGGTAGTGTACCGGGACCACCGGAGGGGTCCGGGGGTCCACCAAGTGGGGACACCAGCCCCGGAGGCCTACATGGGCCAATAGTGGGAAGGGACCAGCCCCTAAGTGGGCTGGGGCGCCTCCCCACCAAGGCCCATGCGCCTAAGGGGAAGAGGGGGCAAACCCTAAGGGTAGATGGGCCTTAAGGCCCATGCCTGGTGCGCCTCCCTCTCCCCCTCCACTTGGCCGCCACCCTAGATGGGATTGGGGATGGCCGCCGCCCCTAGGGTGGAACCCTAGGTGGGGCGCACCCCTCCCTCTCCCCTATATATACTTGAGGACTTGGGGCTGCCAACAGATGAGTTCCTCTCCTTCTTGGCGCAGCCCTACCCCTCTCCCTCCTCATCTCTTGCGGTGCTTGGCGAAGCCCTGCTGGAGTACCACGCTCCTCCACCACCACCACGCCGTTGTGCAGCTGCTGGATGGAGTCTTCCTCAACCTCTCCCTCTTTCCTTGCTGGATCAAGGCATGGGAGACGTCACCGGGCTGTACGTGTGTTGAACGCGGAGGTGCCGTCCGTTCGGCACTAGGATCTCCGGTGATTTGGATCACGACGAGTACGACTCCTTCAACCCCGTTCTCTTGAACGCTTCCTCTTAGCGATCTACAAGGGTATTTTGTAGATGCACTCTCCTTCCCCTCATTGCTGGTTTCTCCATAGATAGATCTTGGTGACACGCAGGAAAATTTTGAATTTCTGCTACGTTCCCCAACAGTGGCATCATGAGCTAGGTCTATGCGTAGTTTCTATGCACGAGTAGAACACAAAGTAGTTGTGGGCGTTGATTTTGTTCAATATGCTTACCGTTACTAGTCCAATCTTGATTCAGCGGCATTGTGGGATGAAGCGGCCCAGACCGACCTTACACGTACTCTTACGTGAGACTGGTTCCACCGACTGACATGCACTAGTTGCATAAGGTGGCTAGCGGGTGTCTGTCTCTCCCACTTTAGTCGGATCGGATTCGATGAAAAGGGTCCTTATGAAGGGTAAATAGCAATTGTCATATCACATTGTGGTTTTTGCGTAGGTAAGAAACGTTCTTGCTAGAAACCCATACCTGCCACGTAAAACATGCAAACAACAATTAGAGGACGTCTAACTTGTTTTTGCAGGGTATGCTATGTGATGTGATATGGCCAAGAAGAATGTGATGAATGATATGTGATGTATGAGATTGATCATGTTCTTGTAATAGGAATCACGACTTGCATGTCGATGAGTATGACAACCGGCAGGAGCCATAGGAGTTGTCTTTATATATTGTATGACCTGCGTGTCATTGAACAACGCCATGTAATTACTTTACTTTATTGCTAACCGGTAGCCATAGTAGTAGAAGTAATAAGTTGGTGAGACAACTTCATGGAGACACAATGATGGAGATCATGATGATGGAGATCATGGTGTCATGCCAGTGACGATGATGATCATGGAGCCCCGAAGATGGAGATCAAAAGGAGCAATATGATATTGGCCATATCATGTCACTATTTGATTGCATGTGGTGTTTATCATGTTTATACATCTTATTTGCTTAGGACGATGGTAGCTTAAATAAGATGATCCCTCACTAAAATTTCAAGAGAAGTGTTCTCCCTAACTGTGCACCGTTGCGAAAGTTCGTCGTTTCGAAGCACCACGTGATGATCGGGTGTGATAGATTCTTACGTTCGAATACAACGGGTGTTGACGAGCCTAGCATGTACACACATGGCCTCGGAACACATGCGAAAAACACTTAGGTTAACTTGACGAGCCTAGCATGTACAGACATGGCCTCGGAACACGGAGGACCGAAAGGTCGAACATGAGTCGTATAGAAGATGCGATCAACATGAGATGTTCACCGATGATGACTAGTCCGTCTCACGTGATGATCGGACACGGCCTAGTTGATTCGGATCATGTATCACTTAGATGACTAGAGGGATGTCTATCTGAGTGGGAGTTCATAAGATGAACTTAATTATCCTGAACATAGTCAAAAGGTCTTCGCAAATTATGTCGTATCTCGCGCTTCAGTTCTACTGTTTAGATATGTTCCTAGAGAAAATTTAGTTGAAAGATGATAGCAGCAATTATGCGGACTAGGTCTGTAAACTGAGGATTGTCCTCATTGCTTCATAGAGGGCTTATGTCCTTAATGCACCGCTCAGTGTGCTAAGCCTCGAATGTCGTTTGTGGATGTTGCGAACATCTGACATACACATTTTGATAACTACGTGATAGTTCAGTTAAACGATTTAGAGTTGAGGTACCGAAGAGGTTTTGAAACGTCGTGAAACATATGAGATGTTTTGAGGGCTGAAATTGGGATTTCAAGCTCGTGCCCACATCAAGAGGTATAAGACCTCCGACGATTTTCTTAGCCTGCAAACTAAGGGAGAAAAGCTCAATTGTTAAGCTTGTGCTCAGATAGTCTGAGTACAACAATCATTTGAATCGAGTGGGAGTTGATCTTCCAGATGAGATAGTGATGTTTCTCCGAAGTCATTACCACCAAGCTGCTAGAGCTTCGTGATGAACTATAATATATCAGGGACATATATGATGATCCTTGAGATATTCGAGATGTTTGACACCACAAAAGTAGAAATCAAGAAGGAGCATCAATTGTTGATGGTTGGTGAAACCACTAGTTTCAAGAAGGGCAAGGGAAAGAAGGGATACTTCATGAAACGGCAAATCAGCTGCTGCTCTAGTGAAGAAACCCAAAGTTGAACCCAAGCCCGAGACTAAGTGCTTCTGTAATAAGGGGAACAGTCACTGAAGCAGAACCACCCTAGATACTTGGTAGATGAGAAGGCTGGCAAGGTCGACAGAAGTATATTGGATATGCATTATAATGTGTACTTCACTAGTACTCCTAGTAGCACCAGGGTATTAGATACCGGTTCGGTTGCTAAGTGTTAGTAACTCGAAACAAAAGGCTACGGAATAAACGGAGACTAGCTAAAAGGTGAGACGACGATATGTGTTGGAAGTATTTCCAAGGTTGATCAAATATCGTACGCTCCCTCTACCATCGAGATTGGTATTAAAACCTAAATAATTGTTATTTGGTGTTTGCGTTGAGCATAGACATGATTGGATTATGTCTATCGCGATACGGTTATTCATTTAAGGAGAATAATGGTTACTCTGTTTATTTGAAAAATACCATCCCGATCGTAGTGATACACATTTTCAAGCCAAAGGTATAAGATAGTAATGATAATACCACACAAATGTGGCACTGCAATTTGAGTCATATTGGTATAAAACGCATGAAGAAGCTCCATGTTGATGGATCTTTGGACTCACTCATTTTTGAAAGGATTGAGACATGCGAACCATGTTTGTTGGTAGATATGCATGAAGAAACTCTATACAGATGGATCATTTGGACTCACTTGATTTTTAATCACTTGAGACATGCAAATCATACCACATGGGCAAGATGAATGAAAGCCTCATTTTCAGTAAAATGGAACAAGAAAGCAACTTGTTGGAAGTAATACATCTTGATGTGTGCAGTCCAATGAGTGCTAAGGCATGTAGTGGATATCGTTATGTTCTTACTTCACAGATGATTTGAGTAGATACTGATTATATTTACTTGATGAAACATAAGTCTGAATTATTGAAAGGTTCAAGTAATTTCAGAGTGAAGTTGAACATCGTCGTGACAAGAGGATAAAATGTCTATGATATGATCGTAGAGATGAATATCTGAATTACGAGTTTGGGACAGAATTAAGACATTGTGGAAATTGTTTCACAACCAATACAGCCTGGAACACCATAGTGTGATGGTGTGTCTGAACATCATAACTGCACCCTATTGGATATGATGCATACCATGATGTCTCTTATCGAATTACCACGATAGTTTATGGGTTAGGCATTAGAGACAACCACATTCACTTTAAATAGGGCACCACGTAATTCCGATGAGATGACACCGTATGAACTATGGTTTAGATAAACCTAAGCTGTCATTTCTTAAAAGTTTGGGGCTGCGACGCTTATGTGAAAAAGTTTCAGGCTGATAAGCTCGATCCCAAAGTGGATAAATTCATCTTCATAGGACACCCAAAACAGTTGGGTATACCTCCTGTCTCAGATCCGAAAGCAATAAGGGATTGTTTCTAGAATCGGGTCCTTTCTCGAGGAAAAGTTTCTCTCGAAAGAATTGAGTGGGAGGATGGTGGAGACTTGATGAGGTTATTAAACCGTCTCTTCAACTAGTGTGTGGCAGGGCACAGGGAGTTGTTCCTGTGGCACCTACACCAATTGAAGTGGAAGCTTATGATAGTGATCATGAAACTTCAGATCAAGTCACTACCAAACCTCGTGGGATGACAAGGATGCGTACTACTTCAGAGTGGTACGTAATCCTGTCTTGGAAGTCATGTTGCTAGACAACAATGAACCTACGAGCTATGGAGAAGCGATGGTGGGCCTGGATTCCAAAATGGCTCAAGGCCATATAATCCGAGAGAGGATCCATATATGAAAACAAAGTGTAGACTTTGGAAGAACTACTTGATGGTCGTAAGGCTGTTAGGTACATATGGATTTTAAAAGGAAGACGGACAATGATGGTAAGTATCACCATTAAGAAAGATCGACTTGTCATTAAGATGTTTTCCGACAAGTTCAAGGAGTTGACTACGATGAGACTTTCTCACTCGTAGCGATGCTAAGAGTCCGTTGGAATTATATTAGCAGTCACTTCATTATTTATGAAATCTTGCAGATAGGATGTCAAAAAAACATTGTTTCCTCGACGATTTTCTTGAGGAAAGGTTGTATGTGATACAACCAGAAGGTTTTGTGAATCCTGAAAGATGCTAATAAGTATGCAAAGCTCCAGCAATCCTTCTAAGGACTGGAGTAAGCATCTCGGAGTTGGAATGTATGCTTTGATGAGATGATCAAAGTTTTTGGGTGTATACAAAGTTTATGAGAAACTTGTATTTCCAAAGAAGTGAGTGGCAGCACTATAGAATTTCTGATGAGTATATGTTGTTGACATATTGTTGATCAGAAATGACGTAGAATTTCTGGAAAGCATATAGGGTTATTTGGGAAGTGTTTTTCAATGGAAAGCCTGGATTAAGCTACTTGAACATTGAGCATCAAGATCTATATGGATAGATCAAAACGCTTAATGGTACTTTCAAATGAGCACATACCTTGACATGATCTTGAAGGTGTTCAAGATGGATCAGTCAAAGAAAGAGTTCTTGCCTGAGGTGTAAGGTATGAAGTTAAGACTTAAAGCTCGACCACGGCAGAAGAAAGAGGAAGGACGAAGGTCGTCCCCTATGCTTTTGTCATAGGCTCCATACGGTATGCCATGCTGAGTACCACACCTGATGTGTGCCTTGCCACATATTTGGCAAGAGGGTACAAAGGTGATCTAGGAGTAGATCACCAGATAGCGGTCTAAATTATCCTTAGAGGAATAAGGATATGTTTCTCGGTTATGGAGGTGATAAAGAGTTCGATGTAAAGAGTTACGTCGATGCAAGCTTAACACCTATCCGGATAGCTTTGAGTAGAGATACTGGATACGTATAATGGAGCAACAATTTAGAATAGATCCAAGTAGAACAGTTATTTGAAATGGCTCCAAATGTAGCGTAGTAGTTGCATCTACAAGATGACATAGAAATTTTCAAAGTACATACGGATCTGAATGCTGCAGACCCGTTGACTGAAACCTCTCTCACAAGCATAACATGATCAAACCCAGAACTCTTTGGGTGTTAGTCACATGGGGATGTGACCTTGAGTGTTAATCACATATCGATGTGAATTGGATTATTGACTCTAGTGCAAGTGGGAGACTGTTGGAAATATGCCCTAGAGGCAATAATAAATTGGTTATTATTATATTTCCTTGTTCATGATAATCGTTTATTATCCATGCTAGAATTGTATTGATAGGAAACTCAGATACATGTGTGGATACATAGACAACACCATGTCCCTAGTAAGCCTCTAGTTGATTGGCTCGTTGATCAATAGATGGTTACGGTTTCCTGACCATGGACATTGGATGTCGTTGATAACGGGATCACATCATTAGGAGAATGATGTGATGGACAAGACCCAATCCTAGGCCTAGCACAAAGATCGTGTAGTTCGTATGCTAAAGCTTTTCTAATGTCAAGTATCATTTCCTTAGACCATGAGATTGTGCAACTCCGGGATACCGTAGGAATACTTTGGGTGTGCCAAACGTCACAACATAACTGGGTGGCTATAAAGGTACATTACAGGTATCTCCGAAAGTGTCTGTTGGGTTGGCACGAATCGAGACTGGGATTTGTCACTCCGTGTAAACGGAGAGGTATCTCTGGGCCCACTCGGTAGGACATCATCATAATGTGCACAATGTGACCAAGGAGTTGATCACGGGATGATGTGTTACGGAACGAGTAAAGAGACTTGCCAGTAACGAGATTGAACAAGGTATCAGGATACCGACGATCGAATCTCAGGCAAGTATTGTACCACTAGACAAAGGGAATTGTATACGGGATTGATCGAATCCTCGACATCGTGGTTCATCCGATGAGATCATCGTGGAACATGTGGGAACCAACATGGGTATCCAGATCCCGCTGTTGGTTATTGACGGAAGAACGTCTCGGTCATGTCTGCATGGTTCCCGAACCCGTAGGGTCTACACACTTAAGGTTCGATGACGCTAGGGTTATAGGGAATCGATATACGTGGTTACCGAATGTTGTTCGGAGTCCCGGATGAGATCCCGGACGTCACGAGGAGTTCCGGAATGGTCCGGAGGTAAAGATTAATATATAGGAAGTATGGTTTTGGCCACCGGAAGTGTTCCCGGCATCACCGGTAGTGTACCGAGACCACCGGAGGGGTCCCGGGGTCCACCAAGTGGGGCCACCAGCCCCGGAGGCCTACATGGGCAAATAGTGGGAAGGGACGAGCCCCTAAGTGGGCTGGGGCGCCTCCCTACCAAGGCCCATGCGCCTAAGGGGAAGAGGGGGCAAATCCTAAGGGCATATGGGCCTTAAGGCCCATGCCTGGTGCGCCTCCCTCTCCCCCTCCACTTGGCCGCCACCCTAGATGGGACTGGGGCTGGCCGTCGCCCCTAGGGTGGAACCCTAGGTGGGGCGCACCCCTCCCTCTCTCCTATATATACTTGAGGACTTGGGGCTGCCAACAGATGAGTTCCTCTCCTTCTTGGCGCAGCCCTACCCCTCTCCCTCCTCGTCTCTTGCGGTGCTTGGCGAAGCCCTGCTGGAGTACCACACTCCTCCACCACCACCACGCCATTGTGCTGCTGCTGGATGGAGTCTTCCTCAACCTCTCCCTCTCTCCTTGCTGGATCAAGGCATGGGAGACGTCACCGGGCTGTACGTGTGTTGAACGCGGAGGTGCCGTCCGTTCGGCACTAGGACGGTGATTTGGATCACGACGAGTATGACTCCTTCAACCCCGTTCTCTTGAACGCTTCCGCTTAGTGATCTACAAGGGTATGTAGATGCACTCTCCTTCCCCGCGTTGCTGGTTTCTCCATAGATAGATCTTGGTGACACGTAGGAAAATTTTGAATTTCTGCTACGTTCCCCAACATTGATTGCCGGCAAAACATTGAGATGTCTGGTTTTTAAATTCTAGTAAATCCAAAACTTGTCTGAAATTCATGAAACTTGGCATGCTATCATGGTGCGGCATCAACATGCCGTGGTAAAAAATTTGTCCCTTTTGGGGCAGCTTTGGGTATATGCTTCTCACAGACCCGAGCTTCTCACAACAAGCATCATGGTTTCGATAGGGAATGTCCCACCTTTGGGGACGAAACAATATCCATTGCCTCTTATTGCTTTAATTTTTTTTCTCGTGTCAACATAGAACAACAAGAGTGTTGTGTCAAATTTTGTGATTTTTTGGGGTTCGTTTGGACTTTTTTATGCATTAACTTAGTTTTTAATGCATTTTTGTACATAATTCAAATTTGAACTACATGCACATGCTCCAGTGCATATGAATTGGTTGAAAATCAAATATGTGTCCTTTGGTGCATTCTTTGGTCACATGCAAGAAATAGGAATTAATTTCAATCACCAGGGCACCGTTGATTACTAGCAAAACATTGAGATGCCTGGTTTTTAAATTCTAGTAAATCCAAAACTCGTGTGAAATTCATGAAACTTGGGATGCTATCATGGAGCGGCATCAACATGTCGTTGTAAAAAATTTGTCCCATTTGGGGTAGATTTGGGTATATGCCCCTCATAGACCAGAGCTTCTCACAACAAGCATGATGGTTTCGATAGGGACCGTCCCACCTTTGGGAACAAAATGATATCCATAGCCTCTTATTGCATTCAAATTTTTTCTCATGTCAACATAGAACAACAGGAGTGTTGTGTCAATTTTTTTGATTTTTCGGGCTTCGTTTCGACATTTTCATGCATTAACCAAGTTTTCAATGCATTTACATGCACTAGTAGAAAAAGGGTCAAACGTGAAGCACATTAGTGCCGGTTTGATTTTGGCCTGGTACTAATGGTACCATTAGTGCCGGTTCGAACGGATTTGCATTAATGCCGGTTCGTGTTGAACCTTTAGTACCGGTTCATGGCACGAACCGGTACTAAAGGGGTGGTGGCAGGCTGGTGTCAAGCCGGGGCCCCACGATCACCTTTAGTACCGGTTCGTGCCACGAACCATTACTAAAGGGGTCTGACCTATAGTACCGGTTGGAGACACAAACCGAGACTATAGGGCAATTTTCAAACTTGAAAAATCATAACTAAATCATCCTAATTCAGAAAAATACATATAATATATCAAAATTTGCAGAACAAGTGGATTGATCCGCTAAAACAAACAGTTTTCCGTTTCGACAATTTTTTAAAATCACAAAATTCCAAAGGGAAAATAGAGTTTTTGGGCGTTTTAGACGTTTTTTGGACGTTTTTAGCGTTTAGTGCTAGGGTTTAGATTTCAGCGTTTAGGGTTAGGTTTTATGGTCTAAACCCTTAGTTTTTACTGTTTAGCATAGAGTTTCCGACGTTTTAAGTCCCGGGTTTAGGGTTTAGGACAATTTTTGAAATGACAAATTGTAAAAGGAAAAAAGATATGCTCTAATTTATGTTTTTTTGAATTTTGGTTAAATCTTGTCAAACCGGTCAAACAACTGATTCAAGAAATATAGAGTGTTACTTAATAATTACGCAATAATATTAGTGTTACTAAATAAGTATCTTAGTTTTTTTGAATTTTGTTCAAATCTGGTCAAACTGTGGTCAAACTATGGTCAAACTACTTATTCAAGAAATATTAGTGTTACTACATAATTATTCAAGAATATTAGTGTTACTAAATAATTGTTTCAATTTTTTGAATTTTGGTCAAATCTGGTCAAACTATGGTCAAACTATGGTCAAACTATGGTCAAACTTATTCAAGAAATATTAGCGTTACTAAATAATTACTGTTTTTTTAGAATAATAGTTTCAAACTCAAACGGTGAAATGTGTGACTTCATGCTCAAGCTAAACTCCTGAGGGTTAATAGGATTGACATCTTACTATTGCCAGGAAAACAACAAGTGCAGACTCAGAAACGAAGGAGAATAGAACCTGAAATTCTAGTAAATCATCAAATAATTTGGAATGAGTAGTGAGAGGGATGGGTGACCGGTCGGTTTTTAAATTGATTACCGGCAAAACATTGAGATGCTTGGTTTTTAAATTCTAGTAAATCCAATACTCGTCTGAACTTCATGAAACTTGGCATGCTATCATGGAGCAGCATCAACATGCTGTGGTAAAAAATTTGTCCCATTTGGGGCAGGTTTGGGTATATGCTTCTCACAGACCAGAGCTTCTCACAACAAGCATGATGGTTTCGATAAGGAATGTCCCACCTTTGGGGACGAAACAATATCCTTTTAAACACCAGGGCACCGTTGATTGCCGGCAAAATGTTGAGATACTTTCCTTTTACATTCTAGTAAATCTAAAGCTCGTCTGAAATTCATGAAACTTGGCATGCTATCATGGAATGGCACCTGACATGTTATGGTATTTTTCGTGTCCATTTTGAGAGAAGGCGCACTCGAATAACAACCAACAAAGGCATTCTGAAAAAAATAGCTGCCACTTTAATATCTCAAACGATTGTATAATTCAAATCGTGTGCGTTCTATTAACCATTCACGTGACACCACGTGTCTTTGTTTTAATGGCTATTGTAAGTGCCTCTAGTGCCACCCTTAGTTGGTTTTGGAGTATTGACGACGAACTTGGTTGAGGGAATAATGTGTTTGTGAGAATTGCAGGATAACACAGGTAGTAGTCCCATATTGATTCGGTTTACCTACCAGAGATGACCCCTAAAAATGTGTCAAGACATTGAAGACAATGGTGGTCTGTGAAGAAATTTACACTGAAGATTATGACATGAGAAGACATCGCATGAAGACTATGGAGTGTGAAGACATAGTTGTTTTGTAGTTTCCTTTTCTTCTTTGTTGAGTCATAGGAACCACCGTACTGTTAAGTGGGGTCCAAGTGAACAAAGTCAGAGTGATTGATGTGATGCTCAACCAAATCCTATGTCTTCGAGCAAAGACAATGAGAGCAAATCTTATCCAGATCTGGATGAGTCAGCTTTACTTGTAGCCCAAGTCAAGCTACTGCGTGTGTTTGAAATCTGACCGTTGGACACGTGTCAGTTCCCTAGTGACCCAGGGTCATTTTGGAAAAATCAGGTCGGGTTGCCTCCTGGCTATAAATAGACCACCCCCTACACCACAAATTGGTGGCTGCTCAGAGTTAGTACACGGCTTTTGTCGTTTGAGAGGAACCCACCTCTGAAGCTTTTGAGAGAGAGATCCTTGCAAGGACAAAGCCCTATACACCTAGAGCTAAAGAGTGTTAGGCATCACTGAAGTCTTTCTGTCCGCGTGGTCTGAAGACTTGTCACACTTGAGGACTATGAATCCTCCAGCCGATTAGGCATCGCGTTCTGAGCATCCAAGAGTCATTGTGGATTGCCGGTGAACGAAGTCTATGAAGGTTTGGAAGTCTACCTTGAAGACTTACCAGAGTGATTGGGCGAGGACTGTGTGTCCTTATCCCAAGGGGAATAAGGTGAAGACGCGGTCTTCTGAGTTAAATCTCGGCCTCCCTAACCAGACGTACAGTTGTCACAACAACTGGAACTGGTCAACCAAATCCTTGTCTTCACCAAGCGACTGGTTCTATTCTTCACTACCCTTACTTGACATTTTGTCTTCGTGAAGTCATTGCTTGCCTGTATGGTCTGATTGACTTCACTGGGTGAAGACTGTTTATTGTTTGGCTTCATACTGTCTTCCATCCCGATCCTTACGACCTAGTTGTTGATAGTCTTCGTGCTTTCACTTCATTGCTTACTTGACTATGGCCTGTCTAGTGTAGTCTACCTTCCGCTGCATACCAATAGATTCATTTGTATCGTTTGTCTTCAAATCCCCCGTGTTTTGAAGACTTTCATAAAAATCGCCTATTCACCCCCCTCTAGTCGATAACTAGCACTTTCAATTGGTATCAGAGCAAGGTGTTCCCTTGTTCTGTGTGATTCGGTTTAACCACCTGGAGTTTTAGCTATGTCGACTACAGGGATAATCAAGGTCTCCGGTGCGTGCCCTGTCTTCGATGGCACTGATTACCCCTACTGGAAGAATAAGATGCGTATGCATCTTGAAGCCATTGACGTTGACCTCTGGTATGTCGTGAAGAACAACGTTCACAAGGTCGGTGAAGGTGTCACCGTTGCTGATGTCAAGAGGTTCATTCAACTGGACTCAACCGCCAAGAACATCATCTGTGGTCACCTGACCAAAGGACAATACGGCCGTGTGGGTGCACTGGAAACTGCGAAGCTAGTCTGGGAGTGGCTCTCCAGGGCCAAAGAAGGTGTCTCAACTAAGGGAGACTCAAGGATTAGTATTCTTTGCAACCTCTTCAACCACTTCAAGAGAAATGACAATGATAATGTCCACCTCACATTTGATCGCCTCACTGATATCACAAATGAGCTTGGCGCACTCGGCGCCACTGAGATCACCAAGCACGAAATCGTCAAGACGCTTCTAAGATCGCTTGACAACTCATTCGACAACCTGGCCCTGATGATTCAAGAACGCCCTGACTTCATGACTCTCAATCCGTCTGACATACTTGAGAGGCTCAACACACATGAGTTCGAACTATCTGAGAAAAGATATATCTATGGTCCCAACTATGGCCGAACTCGCACTTTGAAGGCAAAGGTTGTTTCCTCATCTGAAGAAGAATCTGACTACAGTTCTGAGGATCCTGAAGAAATTGGAAAGGAGCTTGTTATGCTTGTGAAGAAGTTCCAGAGGTTCACCAAGAAGAAAGACTTCAGGAAGTCTTCAAGATCCAACTCAAGAAACGATGAAGCTTCCTCTCATGACTACAAGAAGAGAACATGCCACAAGTGCAAGAAACCTGGTCACTACATCTCTGAGTGTCCACAGTGGGACAATGAGACCAAGAAAAAGAAGAATGGCAAGGAATATGATTATGATGACAAGAAGAAGAAGAAATCCTCAAAGTCTTCTTCCAAGTCTTCGTCGAAATCTTCATCACACAACAGGAGCTCATCCAGCAAGGCTCGTGCGTTTGTTGGCAAGGAGATGGATTCAGAGGAGGAGTCTACATCTGAGGAGGCAGAGGTGGAGTCTGAAGAGAAATCTAAGTCAGGCGTGGCCAGCCTGGCTCTAGCTTCAGCGTATGTCGCCAAGTCCATCTTCCACATTGAAGACAATGGCCTTGTCACCAACACTGATGCTAATGACGAGGATGACTCTGCTCCCACCTACTGCTTCATGGCATGTTGTGCCAAGGTAAACTCATGCGATGCTTACTTTAAATATCAAGTGAAGATGACTCTGAATGTGAATCTAAACCTAGCTAAAAACACTTGCTAAAATTGCAATAGATCAACAAAATGCTATGGAACATATTCAAAAGTTGCTAGACAAAAGCGATGAACTGTTGGACGCGGAAATGACTCGAACTCAGCCTTAATTGAAGACATTAAAAATCTTCACATTAAGTACGAGGAACTTGAAAGCCGTCATGAAACGCTCTCAACTACTCATGAAAAGCTCTCCTACGATTATCTTCAAAGGAAGCAAGAGCTTGAGAACTTGAGATCGGCTCATGAAGATCTTCAAAAGGAGAATGAGTCACTCTGCGCTCAACAGATCAGTTCTGCTCAGGAAGACTGTCAGCCACCATGTTTAAAATGTCTTGAGCGTGATAATGCTGCTTCTGTTGCTGGATGTTCTACTGCTGCTACTATTGCTATGTCTTCAACTGCTGATGTGGAAACTCACCCCTCTTCTGAGGATACCACTACTATTGCTGATGAGAATGCCAGGTTGAAGACATTGCTTGAAACAGGGATGTACAAAAGCCTCAAAGGGCATCAGACACTATGCAATGTCCTCAAGAAACAGATTCTGAACCGAAACACTAGGAAAGAGGGTGTTGGGTTCGAGAGGAAAATGAATGCTGATGGTTCATACTGGAAGCTTGAGCAGTACCCCAAAACCACATGGCTTGCTGCAAAGGAACCTTCAGTGGATCCATCTACCTTATCTGGCTTCACTTGTGCTAACCCTATTATCATTGATGAATCCTTTGATGCAAACTATAAACTGTTTAAGAACCAAAATTGTGAAGTGTTTGCCAAGTATATGGGTACTAAATGCAGGAATGGACCACCCTTGAAGAAGATCTGGGTGCCCAAAAGTTGTCTTGAGAAACTGTGATTTCCAAATCAAGGGATCAGAAGCAATGCTCTGATTAGGGATGGATAAGTTGAATAGCCTTAGGGTACAATCAACGACAATTGGATTGGTCGAGAACCAATTCCAGTTAAAAGAATGGAAGCTCCGCCGAAAAGGTAATTTATAAGGATCAATGATGATTGCGTGTATTCGCAACATATTGAGTTAACAGACTCAAAATGATAATGACAAGGAATGTCATTAAGACTACGAGACTTATGGGATTAACCATAATGCAAGCAAGCAAGAATTTCAAGAGCCAAAGGCTCCAGAGGATTTTCGGAAGATCGAATATTATTTTGAAGACTTTTGTGAAACACATGAACAACTGGGGATGAGCGGATACTCGACAAGTGCGAGAAATTATTCTTAGGGGTATTCAAGTGACAAGAACAGCAAGGCAGTAAGCTCAAGGGATTATCAAAATCACGACGAGTTTTTCAGGGTACCTTGTAATAACAAGACCACTGGGGATGAATGTAAGAATAACAAATGCAAGTAGTTATCCATAAGGGTTTGCGATGGAAGGTGAATTGCAAACGTGATGAACAGAAGTTCTCGGGTTAACAGCGGAGAGTAACTTCAGTGTCTTCTGGTGCAGCAGACGATCATCAGTAATAAGGGGCTCTCCGGGTGAAAATGATAACGAGATCCTAATGTTAGATTTAGTAAAATTCATTTAACCCGAATAGAAGAGATGTCAGAGTCCCAGAGTATAGGTCGAGGAATAAAAGATCCTAGTACCACCCGATGGCGACGTGGGCCCGTAAGGCACACAGCCAAGTTAGTAAAAGTTTTTGTAATGTCTAGACTCGACTTCGGCCAAGGAGTGTGGAAGGGGGATTCCTACAGGCAGTCGGCTCTGATACCAACTTGTGACGCCCCCGATTCAATCGTACACTAATCATGCACGTAAATGTGTACGATCAAGATCAGGGACTCACGGGAAGATATCACAACACAACTCTATAACATAAATAAGTCATACAAGCATCATAATACAAGCCAGGGGCCTCGAGGGCTCGAATACAAGTGCTCGATCATAGACGAGTCAGCGGAAGCAACAATATCTGAGTACAGACATAAGTTAAACAAGTTTGCCTTAAGAAGGCTAGCACAAACTGGGATACAGATCGAAAGAGGCGCAGGCCTCCTGCCTGGGATCCTCCTAAACTACTCCGGGACGTCGTCGTCAGCCTGCACGTAGTAGTAGGCACCTCCAATGTAGTAGTCGTCGTCGACGCTGGCGTCTGGCTCCAGGGCTCCAGCATCGGGTTGCGACAACCAGAAAGAAAGGAAAAGGGGAAAAGGGGGGAGAAAGCAACCGTGAGTACTCATCCAAAGTACTCGCAAGCAAGGAACTACACTACATATGCATGGGTATATGTGTAAGGAGGCCATATCAGTGGACTGAACTGCAGAATGCCAGAATAAGAGGGGGATAGCTAAACCTGTCGAAGACTACGCTTCTGGCAGCCTCCGTCTTGCAGCATGTAGAAGAGAGTAGATTGAAGTCCTCCAAGTAGCATCTCCAAGTAGCATATCCAAATAGCATCTCATAGCATAATCCTACCCGGCGATCCCCTCCTCATATCCCTGAGGGAGAGCGACCACCGGTTGTATCTGGCACTTGGGAGGGTGTGTTTTATTAAGTATCCGGTTCTAGTTGTCATAAGGTCAAGGTACAACTCCAAGTCGTCCTGTTACCGAAGATCACGGCTATTCGAATAGATTAACTTCCCTGCAGGGGTGCACCACATAACCCAACACGCTCGATCCCATTTGGCCGGACACACTTTCCTGGGTCATGCCCGGCCGCGGAAGATCAACACGTCGCAGCCCCACCTAGGCAAAACAGAGAGGCCAGCACGCCGGTCTAAACCTAAGCGCGCAGGGGTCTGGGCCCATCGCCCTGAGCACACCTGCACGTTGCGTGGGCGGCCGAAAGCAGACCTAGCCTAGTGGCGTTCCAGTCCAATTCGGCGCGCGCCGCTCCGTCGCTGACGTCTGAAGTGCTTCGGCTGATACCACGACGTCGGGATACCCATAACTACTCCCACGTAGATGGTTAGTGCGTATAGGCTCGTAGCCGACTCAGATCAAATACCAAGATCTCGTTAAGCGTGTTAAGTATCCGCGAACGCCGAACAGGGCCAGGCCCACCTGTCTCCTACGTGGTCTCAACCTGCCCTGTCGCTCCGCCACAAAGTAACAGTCGAGGGCCGTCGGGAACCCAGGCCCACCTCTACCGGGATGGAGCCACCTGTCCTTTCAGCCCCCTCGTCAGAATCACTTGCGGGTACTCAATGAGCTGACCCGACTTTAGTCACCATCTGTATAGTATGTATGAATGTATAGTATATACCCGTGATCACCTCCCAAGTGATCACGGCCCGATAGTATAGCAAGGCAGACTGACAAGAATGTAGGGCCAATGATGATAAACTAGCATCCTATACTAAGCATTTAGGATTGCAGGTAAGGTATCAACAGATGTAGCGACAATGTCAGGCTATGCATCAGAATAGGATTAACGAAAGCAGTAACATGCTACACTACTCTAATGCAAGCAGTATAGAGGAGAATAGGCGATATCTGGTGATCAAGGGGGGGCTTGCCTGGTTGCTCTGGCAAGAGAGAGGGTCGTCAACTCCGTAGTCGAACTGGTCAGCAGCAGCGTCGGTCTCGTAGTCTACCGGAGAGAAGAGGGGGAAGAAATAATGAATACAGAGCAAACAAAGCACCACAAAATATATCAAGGCAATACGTGGTGTTCGGTGTGCCCTAACGCGGTAGTAGGTGATACCGGTGAAGGGGGGAAAACCCCCGGGAAAGTATTCCCGGTGTTTCGTGTTTTCGGGCAGAGGAGCCGGAGGGGGAAAGTTGCGGGTTCGATAGGTTAGGGGTGTGTGGCGGACGAACGGACCGCGTATCCGGATTCGTCTCGTCGTTCTGAGCAACTTTCATGTTGAAAATATTTTAATCCGAGTTACGGATTAAAAGATATGATTTTCTAAAGATTTTATTAATTTCTGGAATTTAATTAATTATTTAATTAATTCGAAAAATGGATTTATGACATCAGCATGATGTCATGCTGACGTCAGCAGTCAACAGAGTTGACTTGGTCAACCTGACATGTGGGTCCAGTGGGACCCACATGTCATTCTCTGTTTAGGTTAATTACATATTAGTTAATTTAATTACTATCTAATTAACCTAACTAGTTAATTAAATTAATTAAACCGGATTAATTAACTTAATTAATTCATTAGATAATTAATTAATTAATTATTAATTTTATTAAATCTTTTATTTATTATTTTTATATTTAATTCCTTTTTTTATAAAACGTTATGGGCATGGGGCCCATCTGTCATAGGCCCCAGGGGCCTTATCGGGTGCGGGCGTTGTGGGCGTGGGCGCCGGCGTGCGGGGGCGCTAGCCCAACTGGCCGTGGCCAGGCACGGCCGGAGCGGGCGCGACCTCGGGAGGCGGGAATGGCAGCGGGGCGACGCCGGCAAGGGCGACCGCGGCCAAAGGCAGGCGGACGTGCGCGGGCCAGAGCGGGGCCGTCCGCGATGAGGTCACAGCGGCACCGGGGGGGGTTGCGCGAACGAGGCAAGAGTAGCCAGGGCGCGAGCGTGCGGCTTGCAGGGCGCACAAGAGCGGTGATGGGCGCGAACAGGGCGCTGCCGGCGCGGCTGTGGGCGCGTGGTGCGCGGCGACCGCAGGAACCAGGAGAGGGGAACGGGGGGGAAGGGACAGGGTGAGCTCACCCCCGCGGCAGGGGTTCGGTCGGCGAAGTTCGGGGCAGCCGGCGTGGAGGGGACGAGGAGGCGGCAGTCCGACGAGCTGGCAAAGGCTTCGAGGTCCGGCGACGGCGCGGCGAGGTGTCAGCCTTCGGCGATGGTGTGGCGGGGCAGAGGCCTCGGGCAGCGTCTCGTGGTGCGAAGGAGGGGCGAGGAGGCGAGGCGACAGCAGCGGGTGGTCGGAGGCGCCGGGCGGCGGCGGCGTGGCGGAGGGGTCGGGGGCCTCTGCCCCGATCCAGACGAGGGAAGGGAGAGAGGTCGGGGGGG
>NC_041388.1:224815643-224817192 GCF_002162155.2 Triticum dicoccoides | reverse complement strand
TGTGTGTGTGTGTGTGTGTTAGTTCAGTTTCTGTTTTGATTCTTTTTCTTATTTTCTTTTCTATTTCATTTCTAGTTTCTTTTAAATTTTAGCTTTTACAAAATCACCACTAGTACCTAAAGTAGTATTTATAAACAAACTGCTGTCACATCAATTCTTAACCCATAATAAAATATTTTTAATATTTTATAAAATCCAATAGGTATTTGTTTAATTGTTTTCACTACTGTTTTATTCAGTTTAGAGCCCTTAAACATTTTATCAAGGTTTGGGTTCTCCATCGTATTTACACATGATTTATCTAACCCACCTTGAACATTTGGTTTCATTGTTTGAAAACTTTTATTATTTGCCTTTAATTGAATTTGAATTTGAATCGGTTTCGAACTAACACGAGATTAGCGATAGTAATCGAAGTGACGTGGCATCATTAGCACAGAATTACTGTAGCTTAATTATCCGGGCGTCACAATTCTCCTCCACTACAAGAAATCTCGTCCCGAGATTTAAGAGGGGAGTAAGGGGGGAAAGTTCTGGTTACGATATTCTAACGGATCTTCTCGAAGAAGTTAATCCCTTTCGTTGATGTCTTCAATTCTTTATTCCAATGCATCATGATAAACTTGTCATCATTTCTTCGGGAACTCCATCGTACCTACGAAAGGATAAGGGGTAGTTCACTACGACATAATGTTTTTGAGGGAAACAATCTGGGGTTAACCCATGGATGAGTATAAGATTATCTCTCGAGTTGAACATATGAAATACATCGAGAGTAAGGTACGAAGGTACAATAAGAGGTTCCAAGCGGATAGATAGTTGCTCGAAGTCTGAACCAGAGTGAGAAAGGGGTTCAGAGTAGCGAGAGTAAGTATTGCGTATGATACCAGAATAGATCACTAGGACGGTGGCCCGTGAATTACATACGAGGCTACGCGCGAGGAATATCTCTGGGAATAGGGGGTGTACAGGATAGTCAGGTTTCGATCCTGTGGGACTGTGGGTTATGGGCCCGCCATGTGTTTTTTTTAATAGGAGCAGTGACATCTTGCACGGTCATGCGAACAAGGCATGTCAGAGGTTAGCCTGTCAGTAACAACGTCGGTACCAAGGGCGAGGGACGAAGAGAACCATTTTCCTGCTCGTTGAAACGAGGCGGACCAATAGGCAAGGTTCCCGTCCATCGGTGGTTACCGGAATGTCATCAACAATAGTAACAAGGTCTTACTGACAGAGTTGTACATCGAGGTGTTTGCACAAGCAGTGGATTATTACTGCTTATATCATATAGATCATAGAAAAGGTTTAAACAAACCAATGGAAGGAAAATATGATCATCAGATTAAACAGAACAATGGAAAGGAAAATATGTTTAAACACATATTTCGAGGGTATATCCTTCCCAAGGACAAGCAGAGCAAGATATCCATGACAGGATATAAAGTAGAAAACCATTTAGGTAAGGGGGAGGAATCTCATGATATTACTCATACAACGGTGTTAGGATAATTGATAATTAAAATATAGCATCGTGCTTCAAACGTGCCTG
>NC_041388.1:224801745-224815633 GCF_002162155.2 Triticum dicoccoides | reverse complement strand
ATAGAAGAGGTTTAAACAAACCAATGGAAGGAAAATATGATCATCAGATTAGACAGAACAATGGAAAGGAAAATATGTTTAAACACATATTTCGAGGGTATATCCTTCCCAAGGACAAGCAGAGCAAGATATCCATGACAGGATATAAAGTACAAAACCATTTAGGTAAGGGGGGAGGAATCTCATGATATTACTCATACAACGGTGTTAGGATAATTGATAATTAAAATATAGCATCGTGCTTCAAACGTGCATCTTGAAAATCGGAGTACCATTGACATGCTTCGAGATAGCAGTGACATGGTCTTCAGGTGAAGATCAGACTTTGGAAACACGAAGGATCCATCAAGAATAACTTGTAGAATAAGTCTTACAATTTCCTCATGGATGAATGGATAACCTTGTTGAAAAGGAATCTGTAATGATAGGTCCTCCAGCCGGGGGGGGTGCTAGGCATGACATCATGTTACCGGGTCATCAAAGGATCAATGTCATAACTCTTGGAAAGTTGTCTCAACCATCATATCTGACCGAGATTCAGATCCGATTGGTGTCAGGATACCTGAGACTCAGGATGTCCGAGAAGAAAAGGCGCAACACAAATCATTGAAATGGCATTGCAAGCTTCTCGGGAAATGAACTATGGGAGCGGGTTTCTGAAGCAATAGTTCACCATTAAACCAGGGAGAGGACAAGGAGGTGTCTGGTGAACTCAACGGCAATTCACCGAGATTCCCAAAAGATGGATTTCCACCATTAAGTGAACAAGGAGATAACATTTGTCAGATCAACTGATATAAGGAAGTATGCTC
Source organism: Triticum dicoccoides (assembly GCF_002162155.2). NCBI lineage: Eukaryota > Viridiplantae > Streptophyta > Magnoliopsida > Poales > Poaceae > Triticum > Triticum dicoccoides. The sequence goes on along the minus strand of NC_041388.1, from coordinate 224,814,821 downwards.
GAGGAAAACATACACAATTAAATATTGGTTGAAGGGTGCGCCCGAAGTACGGGTTGGGTTGCACGACCAATGTTAGAATGGTGATTCAATTAGCGAAGGACTTAGAATGAACTATCGCCCATTCACTTCAAAGCAATAGGGTTGCTAGGAGTTTTGAATTCACACGTCATAGCTCCATTGTCGGTATTCCGGTTGAAAACAATACGGGGACCAAGGAATGAACGAAGATGGCAAGAAGTATTAATATATCAAGGATTATTAAGAGGTGGTGAAATTCTCACCACATTCTTGACAAAAAGTGATGGTAATACTTCCGAGGTAAGGAAGATCAACTACTGGGTAGCAGTGATCTCAAGGTTTACACAAAACGCGAACAAGTTGTGTTGAACGGAAGGCAATAAAGTGGTCGATGAGAACAGGAATCATCGAGGGGCAAGGATGGTATTACCCATCATGAATTCAATTGAATTCCTGGAAGAGCTCATAAGGTTGATGATGATCACGACACAATTGTCGAGAGATTTCATGCAGATGTAGTCAATCAACGACGACATCAAGTCAAAGGAATGATGAAGCAAGAGGTTATTGGAACCACAGTTACGACACAAACTCGAACTCAAGCTTGTTGTTTAAGGTGAAAGGGTATGACGAGGAAAAATCGACGTAAGGTTAGTTCATCGTCGAAAATTGGTGCTCCGAGAATAAGGACCAGGTAGCACCGTTAGAATCGTCACGACAATGGTATAGCCAAACAGGCTAGGAATGGCGTGATCGGGTACAAACTCGTACTTATAGAAGCTTACTGAAGAGTTGTCGAACCGTAGAGCGGACTTGGTTCAGTTATCGGTGTCTTTGAGTGTTCAATAACTCCGAGCCCATGAAAAATTGTAATCGGTGAGTATGTAGTACTTGATGAAGAACTCATAAGAAATTATGCAGTTCCAAAATAATCTCGAGATACCAGGTGGTAATACTCGACGACAGATCAAACTAGAAGTTGAACTGGGGTATTGCTCTATAGAAGACAAGTGCTTAAACTTGCATAGGACATGATATTTAAAGGAGAACATGGCCAGAACCACGATTGCAAAAAGGCCAGATCTCAGATATAAGATGAACTTATACCAAGGGAATAATTGATTTTAAAAGAAGCTTCGATGAGAAGATGTACATCGTGTCCATGGGCATGAACGCAAAGTTCAAGGTCGACTCCCACTTCTCCAATGCACAACCTTTCATTCACTTCTCGCGCTCAATGAAGTTGTAGTTTTGAAATTTTATCTGGTGAAGCACCAGAAGAGTATGACTCGTGAAAACTTTCGGGTTCACACGGTTTAGAGAAGGCATATGTTCAACCCATAGGGGCTTCTTAGAAACATATACCACAAGTTTCAAGAGTAAATAACACAAGCCTGAAAGCAGAGCATGGTTGGCCAAGCAGAGGATACAACTTAACAAAGGCATTATGTATCAAGGGAAGAACTCACAAGGTGATCAAATGTGAAGGACACTGTCGGATAACAATCCAACAAAGGACTTGGTGGTCCACAAAGGATCTGATACGAGTATCGGTACTCAACTAGAGGAAGAAGAATGCAAGGAGATCAGATTATAGAAACAACTGACTAACTCAATTGTCAAATGCAAAGGAATTATGATTTCCAAATCAAGGGATCAGAAGCAATGCTCTGATTAGGGATGGATAAGTTGAATAGCCTTAGGGTACAATCAACGACAATTGGATTGGTCGAGAACCAATTCCAGTTAAAAGAATGGAAGCTCCGCCGAAAAGGTAATTTATAAGGATCAATGATGATTGCGTGTATTCGCAACATATTGAGTTAACAGACTCAAAATGATAATGACAAGGAATGTCATTAAGACTACGAGACTTATGGGATTAACCATAATGCAAGCAAGCAAGAATTTCAAGAGCCAAAGGCTCCAGAGGATTTTCGGAAGATCGAATATTATTTTGAAGACTTTTGTGAAACACATGAACAACTGGGGATGAGCGGATACTCGACAAGTGCGAGAAATTATTCTTAGGGGTATTCAAGTGACAAGAACAGCAAGGCAGTAAGCTCAAGGGATTATCAAAATCACGACGAGTTTTTCAGGGTACCTTGTAATAACAAGACCACTGGGGATGAATGTAAGAATAACAAATGCAAGTAGTTATCCATAAGGGTTTGCGATGGAAGGTGAATTGCAAACGCGATGAACAGAAGTTCTCGGGTTAACAGCGGAGAGTAACTTCAGTGTCTTCTGGTGCAGCAGACGATCATCAGTAATAAGGGGCTCTCCGGGTGAAAATGATAACGAGATCCTAATGTTAGATTTAGTAAAATTCATTTAACCCGAATAGAAGAGATGTCAGAGTCCCAGAGTATAGGTCGAGGAATAAAAGATCCTAGTACCACCCGATGGCGACGTGGGCCCGTAAGGCACACAGCCAAGTTAGTAAAAGTTTTTGTAATGTCTAGACTCGACTTCGGCCAAGGAGTGTGGAAGGGGGATTCCTACAGGCAGTCGGCTCTGATACCAACTTGTGACGCCCCCGATTCAATCGTACACTAATCATGCACGTAAATGTGTACGATCAAGATCAGGGACTCACGGGAAGATATCACAACACAACTCTATAACATAAATAAGTCATACAAGCATCATAATACAAGCCAGGGGCCTCGAGGGCTCGAATACAAGTGCTCGATCATAGACGAGTCAGCGGAAGCAACAATATCTGAGTACAGACATAAGTTAAACAAGTTTGCCTTAAGAAGGCTAGCACAAACTGGGATACAGATCGAAAGAGGCGCAGGCCTCCTGCCTGGGATCCTCCTAAACTACTCCGGGACGTCGTCGTCAGCCTGCACGTAGTAGTAGGCACCTCCAATGTAGTAGTCGTCGTCGACGCTGGCGTCTGGCTCCAGGGCTCCAGCATCGGGTTGTGACAACCAGAAAGAAAGGAAAAGGGGAAAAGGGGGGAGAAAGCAACCGTGAGTACTCATCCAAAGTACTCGCAAGCAAGGAACTACACTACATATGCATGGGTATATGTGTAAGGAGGCCATATCAGTGGACTGAACTGCAGAATGCCAGAATAAGAGGGGGATAGCTAAACCTGTCGAAGACTACGCTTCTGGCAGCCTCCGTCTTGCAGCATGTAGAAGAGAGTAGATTGAAGTCCTCCAAGTAGCATCTCCAAGTAGCATATCCAAATAGCATCTCATAGCATAATCCTACCCGGCGATCCCCTCCTCATATCCCTGAGGGAGAGCGACCACCGGTTGTATCTGGCACTTGGAAGGGTGTGTTTTATTAAGTATCCGGTTCTAGTTGTCATAAGGTCAAGGTACAACTCCAAGTCGTCCTGTTACCGAAGATCACGGCTATTCGAATAGATTAACTTCCCTGCAGGGGTGCACCACATAACCCAACACGCTCGATCCCATTTGGCCGGACACACTTTCCTGGGTCATGCCCGGCCGCGGAAGATCAACACGTCGCAGCCCCACCTAGGCAAAACAGAGAGGCCAGCACGCCGGTCTAAACCTAAGCGCGCAGGGGTCTGGGCCCATCGCCCTGAGCACACCTGCACGTTGCATGGGCGGCCAAAAGCAGACCTAGCCTAGTGGCGTTCCAGTCCAATTCGGCGCGCGCCGCTCCGTCGCTGACGTCTGAAGTGCTTCGGCTGATACCACGACGTCGGGATACCCATAACTACTCCCACGTAGATGGTTAGTGCGTATAGGCTCGTAGCCGACTCAGATCAAATACCAAGATCTCGTTAAGCGTGTTAAGTATCCGCGAACGCCGAACAGGTCCAGGCCCACCTGTCTCCTAGGTGGTCTCAACCTGCCCTGTCGCTCCACCACAAAGTAACAGTCGAGGGCCGTCGGGAACCCAGGCCCACCTCTACCAGGATGGAGCCACCTGTCCTTTCAGCCCCCTCGTCAGAATCACTTGCGGGTACTCAATGAGCTGACCCGACTTTAGTCACCATCTGTATAGTATGTATGAATGTATAGTATATACCCGTGATCACCTCCCAAGTGATCACGGCCCGATAGTATAGCAAGGCAGACTGACAAGAATGTAGGGCCAATGATGATAAACTAGCATCCTATACTAAGCATTTAGGATTGCAGGTAAGGTATCAACAGATGTAGCGACAATGTCAGGCTATGCATCAGAATAGGATTAACGAAAGCAGTAACATGCTACACTACTCTAATGCAAGCAGTATAGAGGAGAATAGGCGATATCTGGTGATCAAGGGGGGGGCTTGCCTGGTTGCTCTGGCAAGAGAGAGGGTCGTCAACTCCGTAGTCGAACTGGTCAGCAGCAGCGTCGGTCTCGTAGTCTACCGGAGAGAAGAGGGGGAAGAAATAATGAATACAGAGCAAACAAAGCACCACAAAATATATCAAGGCAATACGCGGTGTTCGGTGTGCCCTAACGCGGTAGTAGGTGATACCGGTGAAGGGGGGAAAACCCCCGGGAAAGTATTCCCGGTGTTTCGTGTTTTCGGGCAGAGGAGCCGGAGGGGGAAAGTTGCGGGTTCGATAGGTTAGGGGTGTGTGGCGGACGAACGGACCGCGTATCCGGATTCGTCTCGTCGTTCTGAGCAACTTTCATGTTGAAAATATTTTAATCCGAGTTACGGATTAAAAGATATGATTTTCTAAAGATTTTATTAATTTCTGGAATTTAATTAATTATTTAATTAATTCGAAAAATGGATTTATGACATCAGCATGATGTCATGCTGACGTCAGCAGTCAACAGAGTTGACTTGGTCAACCTGACATGTGGGTCCAGTGGGACCCACATGTCATTCTCTGTTTAGGTTAATTACAGATTAGTTAATTTAATTACTATCTAATTAACCTAACTAGTTAATTAAATTAATTAAACCGGATTAATTAACTTAATTAATTCATTAGATAATTAATTAATTAATTATTAATTTTATTAAATCTTTATTTTATTATTTTTATATTTAATTCCTTTTTTTTATAAAACGTTATGGGCATGGGGCCCATCTGTCATAGGCCCCAGGGGCCTTATCGGGTGCGGGCGTTGCGGGCGTGGGCGCCGGCGTGCGGGGGCGCTAGCCCAACTGGCCGTGGCCAGGCACGGCCGGAGCGGGCGCGACCTCGGGAGGCGGGAATGGCAGCGGGGCGACGCCGGCAAGGGCGACCGCGGCCAAAGGCAGGCGGACGTGCGCGGGCCAGAGCGGGGCCGTCCGCGATGAGGTCACAGCGGCACCGGGGGGGTTGCGCGAACGAGGCAAGAGTAGCCAGGGCGCGAGCGTGCGGCTTGCAGGGCGCACAAGAGCGGTGATGGGCGCGAACAGGGCGCTGCCGGCGCGGCTGTGGGCGCGTGGTGCGCGGCGACCGCAGGAACCAGGAGAGGGGAACGGGGGGAAGGGACAGGGTGAGCTCACCCCCGCTGCAGGGGTTCGGTCGACGAAGTTCGGGGCAGCCGGCGTGGAGGGGACGAGGAGGCGGCAGTCCGACGAGCTGGCAAAGGCTTCGAGGTCCGGTGACGGCGCGGCGAGGTGTCAGCCTTCGGCGATGGTGTGGCGGGGCAGAGGCCTCAGGCAGCGTCTCGCGGTGCGAAGGAGGGGCGAGGAGGCGAGGCGACAGCAGCGGGTGGTCGGAGGCGCCGGGCGGCGGCGGCGTGGCGGAGGGGTCGGGGGCCTCTGCCCCGATCCAGACGGGGGAAGGGAGAGAGGTCGGGGGGGAGTGAGGAACGTGGGGAGTGGACCGGTTAGGGTTCCGGTCGGGGTGGGGGTTAAGGGGCCGTGGGGGTGGGCCGGCCTGGCAGGGACATGGCCCAGTTGGGCCGGGGGCTGCTGGGCCGGAGCCCGGGGGTTCTTTCCTTTTTGTGTGTGTGTGTGTGTGTGTGTGTGTGTGTTAGTTCAGTTTCTGTTTTGATTCTTTTTCTTATTTTCTTTTCTATTTCATTTCTAGTTTCTTTTAAATTTTAGCTTTTACAAAATCACCACTAGTACCTAAAGTAGTATTTATAAACAAACTGCTGTCACATCAATTCTTAACCCATAATAAAATATTTTTAATATTTTATAAAATCCAATAGGTATTTGTTTAATTGTTTTCACTACTGTTTTATTCAGTTTAGAGCCCTTAAACATTTTATCAAGGTTTGGGTTCTCCATCGTATTTACACATGATTTATCTAACCCACCTTGAACATTTGGTTTCATTGTTTGAAAACTTTTATTATTTGCCTTTAATTGAATTTGAATTTGAATCGGTTTCGAACTAACACGAGATTAGCGATAGTAATCGAAGTGACGTGGCATCATTAGCAGAGAATTACTGTAGCTTAATTATCCGGGCGTCACAGAAACTTCTTGTTAATGTCATCATGACACCACCAGGGAAGAATACAAACCCAGACCAAAGGCTTCATACAAACAGAGGACTCGCCAGAGTCACCCTAACGCCAATGTTTTGTAGGGAAACCATACTCAGACTTATGAATATGAGCGTGTTTCATCAAACCGCTATGTTCATAAGACCAAGAACTATTCCGCTTATTCTTATGAGCTTTATTCACCTCCTGCAAGGCTATTTGCTAGGGATCCAAAGCCAAAGTTCTCAGATGCAGCACTTAGAGTGATTGGGCGAGGACTGTGTGTCCTGATACGTCTCCAACGTATCTATAATTTATGATTGCTCCATGCTATATTATATACTGTTTTGGACATTATTGGGCTTTATTATCCACTTTTATATTATTTTTGGGACTAACCTATTAACCGGAGACCCAGCCCAGAATTGCTGTTTTTTGCCTGTTTTAGGGTTTCAAAGAAAAGGAATATCAAACAGAGTCCAAACGGAATGAAACCTTCAGGAACATGATTTTCTCATCGAATACAACTCAGGAGACTTGGACCCTACGTCAAGCCACGTAACAGGAGGCCACGAGGTAGGGGGCGCGCCTACCCCCCCCCCCCCAGGCGCGCCCTCCACCCTCGTGGCCCCCCTGTTGCTCCACCGACGTACTTCTTCCTCCTATATACACCCACGTATCCCCAAACGATCAAATACGCAGCCAAAAACCTAATTCCACTGCCATAACTTTATGTATCCACGAGATCCCATCTTGGGGCCTGTTCCTGAGCTCCGCCGTAGGGGGCATCGATCATGGAGGGCTTCTACATCAACACCATAGCCTCTCCGATGAAGTGTGAGTAGTTTACTTCAGTCCTACGGGTCCATAGTTAGTAGCTAGATGGCTTCTTCTCTCTTTTTGGATCTCAATACAATGTTCTCCCCCTCTATTGTGGAGATCTATTCGATGTAATCTTCTTTTTGTGGTGTGTTTGTTGAGACCAATGAATTGTGGGTTTATGATCAAGTCTATCTATGAATAATGTTTGAATCTTCTCTGAATTCCTTTATGTATGATTGGTTATCTTTGCAAGTCTCTTCGAATTATCAGTTTGGTTTGGCCTACTAGATTGCTATTTCTTGCAATGGGAGAAGTGCTTAGCTTTGGGTTCAATCTTGCGGTGTCCTTTCCCGGTGATAGTAAGGGCAGCAAGGCATGTATTGTATTGTTTCCATCGAGGATAACAAGATGGGGTTTTCTTCATATTGCATGAGTCTATCCCTCTACATCATGTCATCTTGCTTAAGGTGTTACTCTGGTTTTAACTTAATACTCTAGATGCATGCTGGATAGCGGTCGATGAGTGGAGTAATAGTAGTAGATGCAGGCAGGAGTCGGTCCACTTGTCTCGGACGTGATGCCTATATACATGATCATACCTAGATATTATCATAACTATGCTCAATTCTGTCAATTTCTCAACAGTAATTTGTTCACCCACCGTAGAATACTTATGCTCTCGAGAGAAGCCACTAGTGAAACCTATGGCCCCCGGGTCTATCTTTATCATATCAATCTCCTACTACTTAGTTATTTACTTTGCCTTTATTTTACTTTGCATCTTTATCATAAAAATACCAAAATATTATCTTATCATATCTATCAGATCTCACTCTCGTAAGTGGCCCTATAGGGATTGACAACCCCTATTTGCGTTGGTTGCGAGGATTTATTTGTTTTGTGCAGGTGCGAGGGACTCGCGCGTAGCCTCCTACTAGATTGATACCTTGGTTCTCAAAAACTGAGGGGAAATACATACGCTACTTTGGTGCATCATCCCTTCCTCTTTGGGGAAAACCAACATAGTGCTAAAAGAGGTAGCATGTCCTTAGCTCAAGGTGAATAAGGTGAAGACACGGTCTTTTGAGTTAAATCTCAGCCTCCCTAACCAGACGTACAGTTGTCACAACAACTGGAACTGGTCTACCAAATCCTTGTCTTCACCAAGCTACTGGTTCTATTCTTCACTTCCCTTTACTTTACAGTTTGTCTTCGTGAAGTCATTGCTTGCCTGTATGATCTGATTGACTTCACTGGGTGAAGACTGTTTAATGTTTGGCTTCGTACTGTCTTCCATCATGATCCTTACTACCTAGCCGCTGATAGTCTTCATGCTTTCACTTCATTGCTTACTTGACTATGGCCTGTCTAGTGTAGTCTACCTTCTGCTGCATATCAATAGGTTCATTTCTATCGTTTGTCTTCAAAGCCCCCGTGTTTTGAAGACTTACATAAAAATCGCCTATTCACCCCCTCTAGTCAATAACTAGCACTTTCAGCTATAGGAGGTTCCGTGCGGACAGCTGCTTGACTTTGACTGAACGGTAGGCGTGCGAGTGGAGTCCGGTGCGCAGGCTGACCGAGAGGCGTGCAAGCGGTCCTCCAGTGCGTAGGCTCACCGGGAATCATGCGAGTTGTACGCTGCACAGGCTCACTGGGAAGCGAGCCCTTTGACTTCCATGGCCGCCCGCCTTCCTCTCCATTAATGGCGCGCGAGCCGCTGTTTAATACAGGCGGCCTTACTATTCGCCTCCCATTCCCCTCCCTCCCGCAGACCTCCACCAACGCCAAATATGGTTTGAACGAACTTGCCTTTTTCTCCCTTAATGTACAGACTTATCAAACGATTTTATTTTGAAAAAACGTTAATGGTTTTTAAATATAAAACACACATTGCAAAGTTTTTGTTAGAACACCCGTACGCAAACCGACAGCTTCCCCAAGAAGCCAAAGGAAAATGTGCCAAGCGGGATTTGTGCATCCCTTCAACGCAAACGGTTGTTTTGCATGACCCGTGTGCAACCACGTAGAAACAATTGGGTAAGATTAGCATCTGTCATTTTGGGTATGTTGCCATTTGTCAAACTGGAAAGATTGGCATTTGTTTACCTAGTAACATTGCCATTTGTCAACCTTGTAACACTGCGATTTGTCAAAATATGCAGCTAAAAATCACTAGCACTATTGTGATGCCCCCGATTTGACCGTACACTAATCATACATGCAAATGTGTACGATCAAGATCAAGGACTCACGGGAAGATATCACAACACAACTCTAGACACAAATTAAAATAATACAAGCTTTATATTACAAGCCAGTGGCCTCGAGGGCTCGAATACATAAGCTCAAATACACAAGAGTCAGCGGAAGGATCAATATCTGAGTACAGACATAAGTTAAACAAGTTTTCCTTAAGAAGCTAGCACAAAAACAACAACGATTGAAAAGGCAAGGCCTCCTGCCTGGGAGCCTTCTAACTACTCCAAGTCGTCAGCGGCCGTCATGTAGTAGTAGCACCCTTGGGGTAGTAGTAGTCTTCAGTGGTGTCGTTTGGCTCCTGAGATCCGTCATCTGGTCACAACAATCGGGCATGGGGGAAAAGAGGTAGCAAAGCAGCCGTGAGTACTCATCCAAAGTACTCGCAAGACTTACATCAGATCTAAACTAAGTATGCATATGTATCAAAGGAAATGGGCTGTATCCATGGACTAAATTGCAGAATGCCAAAATAGAGGAAAGGCTTAGTCCTATCGATGACTAGCCGCTTCTGGAAACCACCATCTTGCAGCAACAGGAGGGAGTAGAGCAGCATAAAGTGAAGTAGCAGTAGTGTTATCAACCTCGACCAGAGATCCTTTCTCGACTCCCAGCGAGAAAGCAATCCCAGAGCCATACTATCCATTCATCATAACCATGTCTCATATCCATTTCTCATCTCAAGTATCGAGTTCTAGTTGTATCGATCGGGATACAACTCCAAGTGTCCGTTACAGTAGGACAGGCTATCGATAGATGTTTTCTTCCCTGTAGGGGTGCACCAACTTACCCACCACGCTCGATTAACTTCGGCCGAACACACTTTCTTGGGTCATGCCCAGCCTCGGCCAAACAATACGCCACGACCCGACCTAGGCTTAATAGAGAGGCCAGCACGCCGGACTAAACCTATGCCCCCATGGGTCTTGGGCCATCGCCCCGGGAACTCCTGCACGTTGCGTGGGCGGCCGGTGAGCAGACCTAGCTACCTCCTTCAAAAAGGCAGGTGCTTACCAGTCCAACCCGACGCGCGCCGCTCAGTCTCTGATGTCTATTAAGCTTCGGCTGATGCATATGGCGCAAAACGCCCATACTATGCCCACGTGATGGTTAGTGCTATCAGGCCAGAGGCCCCTCGGATCAAGTATCCAAATTGGAGTCGATTAGTAACACGAGGTAACAAGCAGAGACTCACGAAAGATGTGACCCCATTGCCCCGTCTCGAGTACTTGCGGCAATGGCTAAGAATGCCCGGCCATGCCTCGTAAGTATCTCGCGGGCACCTTCCAGGTCAACCTGACTCCACATCGCTCGCTATTAAGCTCGCGCGAGTATCCCTCAGGGCCGACCCGTCTTTGGTAACATGGTTTAGTATAAATTCATAGTAACCATAGTAACTGTGTGTCTAACACCAAGGGGAAAACCCGAGGAATAACCCCCGGTGAATTCCACTCGATGTTATCATCAAGGTGAACGTAAGAGGATCCACCCTCGAGGTTCACACTTGAGGGGTTGCACGACAGAGCCGTAACGGAAGTGGTTAAGGCGGAATCACCCTCGATGACCACGACCGAATAGCTACACTACAGAGATCTCATCAGGAGTGATGTATGAGGTTCCACCCTTGGCACTCGATGGTAACTTTGCAGAGTCGTACAACTAGGGGGGTGATGTGCGGTGTCGGGGCCTGGACGTCGATCATGTTGATCGAGTCATCGAACATAAAGCGGGGCAACTGGGACAAGGTGGGTGTCACTGATGGATCTCTAACCAACCTATACTAAGCAGTTTAGGATAAGCAGGTAAGGTATGAAAACAGGTAACAAAAACAGGCTATGCATCAGAGTAGGATCATACATAAAGCAGTAGCAGATCTAATGCAAGCATGATAGGGAAAGAAATGGGCGATATCGGAATGCTCAAGCGGGGTTTGCTTGCCTGGTTGCTTTGGCAAGGAGGGGTCGTCGTCGACGTAGTCGATCATAGGGGCGGCATCGGTCTCGGTGTCTAATGGAGAGAAGAGGGGGAAGAAACAGTAAATACAGAGCAAACAATGCATAACAAGACAACAGTCAGAGCTAGATGTGTTCTAACGCGGTACGAGGTGATACCGGGGAAGGGGGAAAACATCCGGGAAAATATCCCTGGTGTTTCGCATTTTCGGACAGATGAATTGGAGGGGAAAAGTTGCGTGTTCGCTATGCTAGGGATGCGTGGCGGACGAACGGGCTGCGTATCCGGATTCGTCTCGTTGTTCTGAGCAACTTTCATGTAAAAAGTTTTTTCATCCGAGTTACGGTTTATTTTCTACGAATTTCTAAAGTTTTAACAATATTCTGGAATCAGTATTAATTCGAAATTTAAAAGTTAAAATGCTATGTGCACCCAGATCTGTGTACACAAAGGTGTACAAGAGGGTGACATGTGGGTCCAGGGGGGTCCCAGTTGACCAGTCAAAGTTTGACTGGTCAACAAGGGGTGGGGCCCACCTGTCATACTGCCTAGTTAACTAACAGTTTTAGTTAGACTGATTAGGTAGTTAACAGGTTGATTAACATGATTAATTAGGTTAATTAAACATAATTAATTAAGTTAATTAATTTAGTTAATTAGTTAATTAATTTACTAATATTTTTATTTATTATTATTTTGTAATTCTCTTTTTTAAAACATTCTGGGGGCTGGGCCCCGCGTGTCATTCGCCCAGGGGCTGATGCGGGTTAGCGGGCGTTGGGTGCGGCGTAGCCCGAACGGGCGCGGCGCGCGCGAGACGCACGCCGGCGCCGGCAGTCGAGGAGAGCAGGTGCACGGGCGGCCGGTGGAGGCCGCGGGGCGCGCGCTCGTTGGTGGTGGCGAGTGGCGCGGGAGCAGGGGGTTCTGCGGCGCGGTCGTGGAGGAGCAGTGGGGTGGAGGGGACGGCGTGGGCGAGGATAGGGTCGCGCGCGCGCGAGGGGGTGCAAGGGAGGGCGCAGAGCGGGGCTGGTGCGGTGTTGCGCGTGCGCGCGGGAAGGGCACGACGGGCGACGCGACGAATACAGGGGAAACAGGAGGAGGGAAACGGGGTGGGGGCGGCTCACGTCGAGCAACAGAGAAGCTAGGGGAGACCGGAATGGGCTGTGGTGGTCGTGGCTGGCGGCCTGCCGGCGTTGGAGGGCGACGGAGGTCGAGGTCGTCCAAGTCGAGGTAGGGGCGCGGCGCGAGGGTGTGAGCATGTGCGCAGTGAGCGACGGGTGCGGCCACACGCATGCTGGCGCACGCGGGGCGAGGCCTAGCGTGGCCAGGGAGTTCGGTGAGCGCAGCTCCGGGCAGAACGACGAGTGGCGTCCTACGGCGTCAAATCAAAAAAAGGGGGGAAGGGGGGTTCATTGCGATTGCTCAAATGGAGCGTAGGGGCGAGCTCGGACTATGTCGTGGAAGTGCTCGGGGAGGTCGGCGGTGCAGTGGTCCGGCGAGGTGGCTCCGGGCGCCGCGGTGGTGCCAAGGCGCTGGCGTGCGCCTGCATCATGGAAGCGCGGCGGTGCAGAAGGAGCGCGAGGGGAAGGGAGGTCCGGCGTCAAGGACGGGCGCTCGCGCCAGGGAGCCTGCCGTCCGGAGCGGCGGCATGG
>NC_041388.1:224784516-224801268 GCF_002162155.2 Triticum dicoccoides | reverse complement strand
GGGGAACAAGGGGGAGTGCGGGGTTCAGGAGCGAGGGAAGTGGGGGATCAATCATGGGGGGGTCTCCCCTGGCGGCGCTGGAGGGAGAGGGGTGGGGATCGTGAGGGAGTGGGGTTGGGCTCTAGGGTTCGGTTGGGGGAGTGGGGTTAAAGGTAGGGGGCGGATGGGCCGGCCTGGCTGGGCCGTTTGGCCCGGGGGTTCTTTTCCTCTTTTTTTGATTTGCCTATGTTTTCTATTTAAGCGAGCTACTGAAATATTTTTGTTATATGTGGCACTTTGCACAAAAATAGATAGGATCAAGGTGAAGTTGCATAAAAAAGTTTGGGGTCAAAAGGAGTTGGCTAACCATTTTCAGAAATTGGAAAGGCCAATTTAATTATTGCTGGACCACAAGATAAAATCCCAGGGGCATTTTGCGAACTCAAATGAGGTTGGTTCCAACTTGATAAATATCCAAGTATTATTTGCCACATTTTGAACATTTTAGTTTTCATGTTTGACAAACTTGGATTTTTGATTTTAAATATGAATTTGAATTTGAATCATGATTTGGATCAAGTGAGGATTACCAACAGTAATGTGATGACATGGCACCATTAGCGGGGGATTACTGTAGCTTAATTATCCGGGCGTCACAATTCTCCACCACTACAAGAAATCTGTTCCCGAGATTTAAGAGGTGGAGTAAGGGGAAAGTTAAAAGGATGGACGTCTGAGAGGATCGGTGTACGGTAGTTATCTCAAGCAAGGAGGTTTTAGAAGCACCAGGAAACGTATCGAGAGTGCTATAAGGAGGTTCAATAAGTATCAACCAGGTAGGCATCCAGCTGATGCCTAAAACAGGTGATGAATGGGTTCGGAGCAACGAAGAATAATGTTGCCTCTGATACTGGAATGAAAATTGGTGAGGAAGTTAGCTCATAATTTACAAACGAAGCCAGGTGCAAAGAATATTTTGGAATCAAGGTTGTACAGGAGAGTCAGGTTTCGATCATGTGGAACTGTGGGTTATGGGCCCACCATGTGGGTTAAAAGCAGGAAGGGTGCTAACATTTGCATGGTCATGATAGCAAGGTAGGTCAGAGGATAGCTTGTCAGTTATGTTGGCAACAACGTTGGTACCAAGGGCGAGGGATGAAGAGAACCATTTTCCTGCTCGCTGAACGAGGCGGGCCGTTAGGCAAAGTTCTCGTCCATCGGTGGCTACCGAAATGTCATCAACAATAGTAACAGGGTCTTTACTGATAGAGTTGTACATTGAGGTGCTTACCTAAGCAGGAAAAATTATCTCTACTGAGATTAGTTAGTTTATCAGAAGGGTTAAACAAAAGAATGGAAAGGAAAATATGATTAGTATATTAATCAGAACAATGGAAAGGAAAATGTGTTTAAACACAATTATCAGGAGTATATCCTTCCAAGGGACAAGTAGTGGATGATATCCATGACATGATAGTAAGTAGATAACCAATTAGGTAAAGAGAAAGAAATTTCATGACATTACCCATACAACGGTGTTTGGATAATTGATAAAGAAAATTTAGTATCGTGCTTCAAGTGTTCTTATTGGAGATCTGATTACCACAGACATGCTTCGAGATAGCATTAACATGGTTTCAAGCAAAGGTCAGACTTTGGATACACAAAGTATCCATCGGAAACAACTTAGAAAATAAGTCATACAATTTTAGCATGGAAAAGATGAGGGTGTGGCCGACGGGCTCAGTAGTAATCCATCGACATGTCATAAAGGATGTATTCCCAAAATTAATATGATCAAGTTTGTGTTGGGGGGAAGACAAGAATGTTGTTGATGCTGACACAAATCATTGACAGGCAAAGATGGTATTTCTAGCCATGAATTCAATTGACATCTCTGAAGAAGGCAAAGTGTGACGGTGATCAAGACAAAGTTTGTTGAGAGACTCTATGAAGATGCCCTCGAGCAGAAAAGGGAGGATGAAGTGAAAGGCTATGAGAACCACGGATTCGACCCAAGCTCAAAGTCAAGCTTGTTGTTCGAGGTGAAATGATAAGATGAGGAAGATCGACGTAAGCTTGGCTCATCGTCGGAAGTTGCTCCGGGCATAAGGACCAGGTAGCACAGTTAAAAAGTTGTCATGATAAAATATAGCCGATCAGGCTAGGAATGATGTGATGGGGTATAAAGCTTCCCAGTATCAAGTACTAGGTGTAATGCCAGAAGGTAAATCGGAGTAGAGGTTGGACGGGGGAAATGATTTGTAGAGGATAAGTAATTTTAACATATCCAGTGAATGAGATCAAGGAGGAAATATGGTCGAGACCATAACTTCAAGGGATCCAATTTACGATACCGGAAGAATTATTCAAATGATTAGATATCCTTTGAAGAAGCTTTCATGATAAGTTCCACACCGTGTCCGTGGGCATGAACACAAAGGTTTAGGGTCGACTCCCACTTCTACAATGCATAACCTTTCATTTTACTTCTCGCTCTGGATGAAGCTGTAGCATTGAAATTTTATCTGACGAAAAGCCAGTAGAGTATAACCCGCATAACTTTCGAGTTCACACAGATTAGGGAAGGCATAGGTTCAACCCATCGGGGCATCATAGGAACATATATCATAAATTTCAAGAATAAATAACACAAGCTCAGTAGTAGAGCATGCTTGAGAAGGCGGAGGATACAATTTACCAAAAGCATTATGTATCCGAGAAAAAGCTCACAAGCTTATTTAATATGAAGGACGTTGTCGGATAAAATCCGAGAAAGGGGGTCTGGTGGTCCACAAGGGATCCGACGTGAGCCTCAATATTCAACCAGAGGAAGAAAGAAGGCAAGGAGATCATATTGTAGAAACAACTGACTAACTCAAAGCTCAATTGCAAAGGACTGATGAATTCCAAGACAAGGGATCAGAAGCAATGCTCTGATTAGGGATGGATAGGTAGAATAGCCTTAGGGGTACAATCGATGGCGATTTGATTGATCGAGATTCAGCACATGTTAAAATGACGTCTGAGCCAGAAGGATGAATTCTAGGATCTGATTGAGGATTGCGAGCATTCGCAACATATTGTATCAACGGACTCAAAATGATAATGACAAAGGCTGACAATAAGATTACTAGACTTATGGAATTAACCATAATGCAAGCAAGCAAGAAATTCAAGAACAATAGGCTGTTGAGGATTTTCACAAGAACGAATTGTATTACGAAGACTTTTGTGAAGTACATGAATCGACTGAGGATGAGCGGATACTCGATAGGTGCACCAAGTTATCCGTAGGGGTATTCAGATGACAAGGAACTGCAAGGCAGTAAGCTCAAAGGAGTCTCGGAAAAAGGAGAGCAGTTCAGGGCATCTTGTAATAACAAGATCAATGGGTTAGAATGTAAGATTGGCAAGTGTGTGTAGTTATCCATCAGGATATATCGGTGGTAGGGAATTGCAAAGGAAACAGGCACAAAGTCTCGAGAGAATATCGTAGAGTATCTTTGGAATCTTCTGATGCAGCAGGCGATCATCTGAAATAAGGGGCTCTCTGGGCAGATGTGATCACGAGATCCTAATGTTTGAGTTAGTAAAACCATTTAACCCGAATAGAAGAGAGATCAAAGTCCCAGAGTATAGACGAGGAATAAAAGATCCTAATACCACTCAATTGGTGACATGGTCCTGTAAGACACACAGCCAAGTTAGTAAAACGGTTTTCGGTTTCTAGACTCAACTTTGGCCAAGGAGTTGGAAAGGGGGTTCCTATAGGAAGTCGGCTCTGATACCAACTTGTGACGCCCCCGATTTGACCGTACACTAATCATACACGCAAATGTGTACGATCAAGATCAAGGATTCACGGGAAGCTATCACAACACAACTCTAGACACAAATTAAAATAATACAAGCTTTATATTACAAGACAGGGGCCTCGAGGGCTCAAATACATAAGATCGAATACACAAGAGTCAGCGGAAGCATCAATATCTGAGTACAAACATAAAACAAGTTTGCCTTAAGAAGGCTAGCACAAAAACAACAACGATCGAAAAGGCAAGGCCTCCTGCCTGGGAGCCTTCTAACTACTCCAAGTCGTCAGTGGCCGTCATGTAGTAGTAGGCACCCTCGGGGTAGCAGTAGTCTTCAGTGGTGTCGTTTGGCTCCTGAGATCCGTCATCTGGTCGCAACAATCGGAAATGGGGGAAAAGAGGTATCAAAGCAGCCATGAGTACTCATCCAAAGTACTCGCAAGACTTACATCAGGTCTAAACTAAGTATGCATATGTATCAAAGGAAATGGGCTGGATCTGTGGATTAAATTGTAGAATGCCAGAATAGAGGAAAGGCTTAGTCCTATCGATGACTAGCATCTTCAGGAAACCACCATCTTGCAGCAATAGGAGGGAGTAGAGCAGCATAAAGTAAAGTAGCAGTAGTGTTATCAACCTCGGCCAGAGATCCTTTCTCAACTCCTAGCGAGAAAGCAATCCCAGAGCCATACTATCCATTCATCATAACCATGTCTCATATCCATTTCTCATCTCAAGTATCCAGTTCTAGTTGTATCGATCAGGATACAACTCCAAGTGTCTGTTACCGTAGGACAGGCTATCGATAGATGTTTTCTTCCCTGCAGGGGTGCACCAACTTACCCACCACACTCGATTAACTTCGGCCGGACACACTTTCCTAGGTCATGCCTGGCCTCGGCCAAACAATACACCGCAACCCGACCTAGGCTTAATAGAGAGGCCAGCACGCCGGACTAAACCTATGCCCCAGGGGTCTTGAGCCATCGCCCCGGGAACTCCTGCACGTTGCATGGGCGGCCGGTGAGCAGACCTAGCTACCTCCTTCAAAAAGGCAAGTGCTTACCAGTCCAAACCAGCGCGCGCCGCTCAGTCACTGACGTCTATTAAGCTTCGGCTGATGCATACGATGCAGAACGCCCATACTATGCCCACATGATGGTTAGTGCTATCAGGCCAGAGGCCCCTCAGATCAAATATTCAAATCGTAGTGGATTAGTAACGCGCGGTAATAAGTAGAGACTCACAAAAGATGTGACCCTGTCGCCCCGTCTCGAGAACTTGCGGCAAGGGCTAAGAATGCCCGGCCATGCCTCGTAAGTATCTCGCGGGCACCTTCCAGGTCAACCCGACTCCACATCACTCGCTATTAAGCTCGCGTGGTGTCAGATTTCGGGTTCCGGCAAACCCTTAAGGTTCAAACTCTTGGGTGCGCATGGAGATCTTTCCCCTACCGACTCACGCTTCTATGGCTCGCAAGAAATCTAGGCTGGAAAGAACACACAAGGGACACGAGGTTTATACTGGTTCGGGCCACCGATGTGGTGTAATACCCTACTCCAGTGTGTGGTGTAGTGGATTGCCTCAGGGGCTGATGATGAACAATACAGGGGAAGAACGGCCTCGCGAGAGGTGTTCTTGAGCTGGTGCAGTGTGTTCTACTTGGTCCGGACCTTTCTCTCTTTCTTTCTCTCTAGACCTCTCTCTTCTTCTTTTTTCTCCCCCCTTTCTTCTCTTTTTCCTCTCTCGGGGGCTAGTCCTATTTATAGAGGCCCTGGTCCTCTTCCCAAAAAAATGAGCGGGAAGGGCGCCAACAATTGGCCATTTTGAAGGGGAACATCTAGTACAAGTTATCCCGACCAAAGGTGGTCTTCGGCTGCCAAAAGCACTGGTGGTGACACCGTCTTGGGCTCCACGATGACCTCCATCCTGCCGCTCTGCTGGTCTTGGTCTTGTTGCACCGGAATGGTAACCTTTGCCCGATGCCTTGGACTATGCTTGTTCCCTTTGCACCGAAGGGGAAACAAGGACACTGCACAGGCCGGTGCCCGCCTGGCGCCCGCCTGATCTCGATCGTCATGGCTTGCGTCACGTGCTCCTCGCGAGGTGCCCCTTCCTTGATCTCTTCGCCTCCTCGCGAGCCTGCCTGATGAGGTTGCTCCTGAGGAAGCTTCCTGTCGTCCGCCCCGCAAGGCTTGGCCCCTTGCGAGGGTCTTGAGCTTGAGCTGATGAGGCCGGGCCGCACTGGGCCCCCACTCGAGCCATGCCGCAGGCCGCAGGTAGGCAAGTCTGGGGCCCCCGTTCCCAGAACGCCGACAGTAGCCCCCGGGCCCAAGGCGCGCCCGGGCTTGGCTTAGCAGAGAAGCTAAGGGGCAAGCGCGAAGCGCCACTGGCCCCAATAGCCTACGGCCTTGGGCGCCGCGTGGCGATTGAATGGACGTGGGCATCTGCTCTTCCCCACGACGCCTCGGCAACCGCCCATCTGACAAAGAGGTGCTCGGGCCAGGCTTACTTGCTTTGTTCTTGTTCGCCTTGCCCCAGATCCCCTTTCTCGCTCTTCTCCTTCCTGCTCCCAAAATCCTCTAGATCTGTCTCAATCCTTCCCATCCGGCACGCCATGACACCTCACAAGTCCCCAACCAAGGCCTGGTACTCTCCAGCTCTGGATCCCCCGAACTTGTCGGAGAAGAACCTTGCCCTCACGCGCCTGATGATGGTCGCGCAGGGTGGCAAGGGGGCGACTGTGCTCAAGACCGGCTCCGACCATCCTGAGGGCAAGGGGAGCACCTTCTATCAGTTCTTTGTGAGCGCCATCATCGCCGGTCTGGTCCCTCCTTTCTCCGAGTTTTTCTTTGTTGTTCTCCACCAATACAAGTTGCAAGCTCTGCATCTCCACCCCAACTCTGTTCTTCTCCTGGTGATTTTCGCTTACTATTGTGAGGCTCCCGTTTGGGTGAAGCCCTCGGTGGCCTTGTTGTGGCACTATTTTTCCCTCCGGGTTTCTCGTGCCCATGTCTCCGCACGCGCGAGCTTTATCGCATACTCCAACTCCAATGCTATCTCGAAGCCTAGGAAGAGAATCGAAGGCTTCCGGAGCAAGTGGGTCATGGTGGACGTCGGGCGCCTCCACCCCCGACTGGTGTTGCCTACGGGGCAGCCCAAGGCCGTTGACGCGTGGTCCCGCGCGGAGCTCGTCGACCCCCGTGCGAAGGCGGTGCTGAGGAGGATGAATGTGGACCTGAGGCCAGGCAACTTGGGGGCGGCGAAGCTGACTGGGGCTACACTCCTGAGGTAGTTCTTGGAGCACCGGGTGGCTCCACTCCAGGAGCACTCACTCCCATTGTGGAGTCTTGGGGAAGCAGACGCCACCCTGCGCCTAAGCTCCGAGGCTGTGGCCGACGAGGATCTGGTCGCGGCCCTCCACTCCTTGGTTGGGGGAGACGTGGCAAGCCCGGTGGGCGCCCCCATCCCCCTGTTCCTTCGTGACGACTGGGAGCAGGTGGTGAACTCCATGCCCACCTTCAATGGTGAGGGGCTGGTGCCTGCGGAAGCTCCCGAGGATCTGGCAGTGCTGGCGATGGTGGACGTGTCCTGCGGCAGCTCCAGCGGGAGTGAGAGGGAGGAAGAGTCTGACTCTGAGGCGACTGGCGAGGAGTCGGGGGAGTCCTTCCCTTGGCGCAGGTCCCGGGCCCTCCGCTCCATGCCAGACGACGACGAGGCCGGCGCTAGGCGAGGAGGGGAGGACTCTCCCTTGGTCACAACCAAGGGCAGGGCCAGTTCTCCCAGGGTCTGCTCTGGTCCCCGGGTAGTCTGAGGCCAATTCCAACCCTCCTGACGTGCCTTCTGCTTCCGGGCCTCCGAAGGCTGACCCCATCTGCAGGCTCTCGGGCTTCAAGTTTGGCCGGAAGCTGCTCGAGTCTGCGAGCGACGACCAGTAAGTGCTCGATCCATGCTTTGCTTGGTTTCTGCCACCGAGGCTTGATGTCTGCATTCTTTTGCCAGGCCGGCACCTGCATTGAAAAGGTTGAGAGGGGCTTCTGCGGCCCTGCTCGGGGCGAGTCCATCTGCCGGTGTGGCGCCTTCATCTGCTGGGGAAGGAGACGGCGAGGCTCGTGCCTCCCCTGCCCGACCGTCTTTGCGAGGCCAACTGGGACGCTTCGGCGAGGAGTCAGCCCCCGTGGCCCCGTTGACCCTGGAGGCGACTGCGCTCGATGCTGCAGTCGGGGTAGCCAAGGCCCAGGGTGTTCCTTCCTGCCAAGCTATGATCACGCTGCCGCCCTCTCCGCCTGTTCCACTGGTTCCCGTCTCTTATGATCCCTCTGCCGCCGTCCTAGGCCGGGTCACCAACAAACTGAGCCAGCTGCGGGAGGATCTTCTGAGCGTGGACCCTCGCCTAATGGTCGGGCGCCTGGAGCTAGCTTCTGGCTGGGCCCGTTCTGCCGCCTCCATCCGAGCAGCGCTGAGCCAGGCCATGTCGGCCTCCGATGGGGAGAAGCAGGCCGCCAGCCAAGCCAAGGCCACTCGCGACGCTGCCCTGGGCGACGCCGCAGCTGCCCAGGGCCGCTGCAAGGCGCTGGAGGTCGAGCTGCAAGGCCTGCGCGACGAGCTCTCCAAGGAGGTCCGCGGCTGCCAGGAGAAGGAGAAGGAGATGAAGGCTTAGGAGGCTGCCATCAAGGACCGGGGCACCAAGCTTGATGATCGCTGAGACCGGTTGGAGATGCTGGAGCGGTCGCTAAAGGCGGAGAGGACCAAGCTAGACGCAAGGCGAAGGTGCTGGCCAAGGATCGGGTGGCCTTCGCGCAGCTGGAGAAGAAAGCTCGCGCCACGCTGAAGACGCTTTACGAGAGCGGCTTGGAGGAGCCGTTGGCTGGTGCGAAGGACGGCCCCGCCGAGCTGCTTCCCTTCCTGGTCCGTGCGCTTGAAGATGTCGCAGACGGCCTTGGCCCCATGGCCGAGGCCGAGGCGCGTGCCCTGTCTTCTACAGCGCTGACACATGTCCTCAGCCACGTCTACCTGCGCGACCCCAACGTCGACTTCGACAGCCTGCTGGAACCCGTGAGCGGCGACCTTGCCGCTGTTGCCGCTGAGGCCGTGAAAGGCCGAGCCGAGGCTTTGCTGGGGAGGTTCCGCGCCTTCAGTACCTTGCCTGGGCGCGGTGCCGCCAGCTCCGCGGCCTCAGGAGGCGGAGTCGCCCAGCGTGACTCCACCATAGGCAGCGGCGCCACTAGAGAGTGATCCCTTCGCGGCTTCTGTCTTGTTTTTACCCTTGCAACATGCACCATGCCTCGCGGAGGCGTTTAAACTTGTGTTTGGCATCGTGAAAAAATCTATGGCTTGTAATATTTGCTTTAAATTCCCTAGAATTTGCATTTTCCCTCCTATTTTTTTGCGCTCTACGTTGGTAGGGCCCGAGCCCGCGCATACCTCAACCGCCGTTAGCCCCGACCGGAAACCAGGACGGGACTAAGGAGTGAGGGGCTACATGGCAAGTTAGGCTCCTGAGTCGCGATGCTCAGGAGTCCCCCTTGACGCGCGAGCAACAAGTAGGGAAGGGGGCAAAGGAGTGGATTGGTCGTTCTGTGTCGGCAGGGCCCGACCCCGCGCATACCTCAACTGCCGTTAGCCCCGGCCGGAAACCAGGACGGGACTAAGGAGTGAGGGGCTACATGGCTAGTTAGGCTCCTGACTCGCGATGCTCAGGAGTCCCCCTTGACGTTCAAACGGGTTTTCATACCTTGGCTCCGCTCGGGGAGGGGCGCGCAACGACCAGGTCCGAGGGACCTGGCTGGGTGGCGTGCGCTCGGGCATGGCCCGGGCTCAGCCCCCGTGTCTAGCCCCCTCACGCGGCACTCCTGAGGGGAGGCGTTGCGATGGTGCCAGACCCTGAGCTCTGGGCTCCCTGAGGTTGGTACGGCCGTGGGCCACCCTCAGTTGTTTATCACCAGTGCGGACCATAGCGCTTCCGTATGTGTACGGGCATAGCCGCTCCTCGGCAGTGTCGTCAGCCAGCGCGGAGCATGGTGCTTCCACTAGTACGTGGGAGGGGGCTCCCCTCCAGGAGAAGCCCTCGGGGCGTGTACAGCCCCGCCCTGACACGTGGCCGGCACGATAGGGCTAGGAGAGGTGTATCTGGGCACTCGTGAGCCAGCGCGGGACTCATGAGGCCCTACCTCGAGGCGGGTTGCGCCTGGCTCTGGGCCTTTATCAATGGTGTGTTCCTGCAGGGTGGTTAGAATGCAAATGCTCTACGTCCTCAGGTCCCGGCCCTCGAGCGAGCTCAGCCGCCGCTGGTATGACAGGTCGTGGTGCCGTGGGTCAAGGCCAGGGGGTGAGGGCTGGAGAGCCAATAGGAGCCCATGAGTCGCGATGCTCAGGTGCCCCCCTTTTAACGTGCAAGCGCTTTGCATGAGAGCGAAGAAGTCCGCGATAAGCAGTAGATGACGATCATGGGAACCAGATTAAGCGCGGAGGAGCAAATTCATTTCAAGTAGATGCGGGAAAAGCAAATGCCGCTGGGCCAGGCCCGAGTAGTTTGGGGATGATGCAGCCCGAGGGGCGCCCCCAACAAGGTAAGTAAAGTGCGTAAGTAAAACGGATACGTGCCACAAGGACGGACCCACACGACGTGGGAACGACGCGGCCCTGTGGGCTCTCCCAGCTAAAAATGGAACTTGAAAGATGTCACCTGATGCTGTTGAAGATGAAGCGATGCCATAGAAGTGGGCGACGCGCGGTGAAGACGTCGGCCCTCACGAGCCCCCAGGCCCAGGAGCCTCGGGAGGCTCCGGGGGCACGGGTAGGTCTTCGAGGGCCATCTCCACCTCCGCCAGGACCGCACAATGCCTGACCTCCTGAGCCTCAAGAATGCTCCTCAATAGGCGCTGATGAGTGGCGACCACATTCGGCAGGCCGAAAGGCGTGCGAACGTAGCTGTGAGGTGGACCCTCGCAACGCACCACATGCGAAGGCCAGAGGCGCTCCTGAGACGCAGCTCGGTTGAGCCCTGGCACATCGATGCAGATGCGCAGCCCACCATCCTCGCCTGGATGTGGGGCCACGGCGGGCAAGCGGCGGCTGCCGCGCATGACTCTCGACTCCTGTAGCTCCTGGGTGTTTCCTACGATGAATTCCTGAGGGTTTGGTCTTCCTTGCCTCGTACCTTCCTAAGGGAAACGTGCCTGGAAGCACCCCTCCAAGTGGTGCCCGAGCGCCTCCCTCGTGACCTTGGCAAAGTCGGTGGCTCTCCAAGAAAGATCCCACGAGCCCTGCCTGAGGAGGGCGCCGGACGCGCTTTCCTATGCGATAGAGGGTGGCGCTCCTTGAACGGGCGCGAATCCTGACGCAATGCCTCCAGAGGCGCCTGTCTCCTTATGGCTTGGGCCAGGCGAAGCCTTCTTCTTCTTAAGGGTCGCCTCGGGAAGTCTTCCGCTCCTGTGATCTGGGTCTTCGATTGCTGCGGCTTGGAACGCACGCTCAAGTGAACACACCGCGTCCCTTTCCTCACAGGGTATGTTGATGACTCCACCGCTTCCTGGCATCTTGAGGACATTGTAGCCATGGTGAGTCACTGCCATGAACTTGGCTAGGGCTGGGTACCCGAGGATGGCGTTGTATGGCAGGCGAATGTGGGCAACGTCGAAGTCAATGAGCTCGGTGTGGTAGTTGTTGCGCTGTCCGAAGGTGACTGGCAGGCGAACTTGCCCTATCAGAACGGTGGAACCATCAGTGACTCCTAAGAAAGGCCTGGTCGGCTGGAGCTGATCATACGGCACGTGGAGATTGTCGAACGTCTCAACAGACAGGACATTGAGTCCTGCTCCGCCATCCACGAGGGTCCTGGTGACCTGCACATTGTTGATGACTGGGGAGCAAAGCATCGGGAGAACTCCGGCCGTTGCCGCACACTTGAGCTGATCCGCTGAGCTGAACATGATGGCGCACGCAGACCACCTTAGAGGGCGCGTGGCCTCAAGCTTGGGGAGGACTACATTCACCTCATGAGCAAACTGCATGAAGATGCGCTGTGGTGCTGGGGCCTGGGCGCCACCCAAGATGCAAGCGATTGCGTGCGGCTCCTGGAAGCCCCCAGCCCCCTCGTCTTGATGTTGGTCTTTGTTCCTTCTTGGTGGTGGCGGTAGAGGAGGGAGGCCTGCGTTGCCATGCGGGCGATCCTCACGAGGCTGATCCCTCCATCCTCCCTCGCGAGGCTGGTCCTGCCAGCGATCCTCGCGAGGTCGGTCACGCCATCCTTGGCGAGGGCCACGGTCTTCCCATCGTCCTCCACCTCTTCCTCCTCCTCGGCCATAGCCCCTGTCGTTGCGCTCGGGGCGTCGACTGATACGCCCATCTCGCACGGCCCTGAGCTCTTGGCATTCGTTGGTGTTCTGGGTGTGGAGGTCGTGGTACACGCAGTATCGGCTGCCCTTGGACGACTCAGGCTGATCCCTGCCTCGCTTATTGTCTGGCTCCGCTGCGAGCATGACAGCTCCCTTATGCTTCACGTCCTTGGCCTTGGGCTTTTTCTCTTCTGGGTCGGCAGCCGGGAGCTCGAGGAGTGAGAGGCGTCCTTCCTCAGCCCTAGCGCACTTGGTCGCCAAGTTGAACAACTCCAGGGATGTGCGCAAGTCTTCATGGATTGCCAGCTCCTCCTTCATCTTGATGTCGCGCACGCCGTCGGAGAAGGCTGAGATAATGGCTTCCTCAGTCACCCTGGGGATCCT
This sequence comes from Triticum dicoccoides, assembly GCF_002162155.2. NCBI lineage: Eukaryota > Viridiplantae > Streptophyta > Magnoliopsida > Poales > Poaceae > Triticum > Triticum dicoccoides. The sequence continues at coordinate 224,788,754 of NC_041388.1, read as the reverse complement.
GAGGCGAGCGTTGTTGAAGTGCTAGATGTATTTCTGCAGGGTTTCCCCTGGTTGTTGCTTGATGCGGCGCAGGTCGCTTATGGCCGGGGGCCGGTCGCGAGTGCCCTGGAAGTTGGCGATGAAGCGAGTGCGCATCTCGTCCCAGGAGGAGATCGTGCTGGGAGCCAGGTTCAGGAGCCAGGTGCGGGCACCATCCTTGAGCGCCATGGGAAACCAGTTCTCCATGACCTTTTCGTCTCTGTTGGCGACTTCGATGCCCGGCTCGTAGAGCTGCAGGAATTCCGTGGGGTCCGTCGTGCCATCATACCGAGGGGGCAGATCAGGCTTGAACTTGCCTGGCCATGGGACGCCGCGTAGCTCGGGGGTGAAGGCGCGGCAGCCTGCTGTGGCCATCGGCGCCCTTTGCTGATGCTGGGCCTGCTCTTGGTGATTACCACGCGCTGCCGCTTGGAGTAGCGCGGGGTCTCGGTGTGGAAGCGTAGGGACGCGATCTTGGCGCGCCGGTGTTGGGAGCGCGCGAGCACCTTCTTGGGGACGAGGATCTCTTGGCAGCTCCCTTCTTGCCGCGCAGGCGCCGAACGTGGAGGGTCTTGCCCTGGGGCTGCGCACCTTGGAGCCAGGGCGCCTTCTTGGGTAGGAGGTGGCAGAGGCGCCTCCTGATCCTCGCCCCTGCGCGGAATGGAGGGCGAGGCAGCGAGAGGGACGGCAAAGGAGAGCCCCCTGCGGCACTGACAAGCTCAGTGAGGCGGGCGAGCCAGTCCTCATAGAGGTCGCCGACGGGGCGGTAGTGCAGGAGCTCTCTTGCCAGGAGCAGCGCGACATGCGCGTCCGTGGGGGCGCGACGGGCGTGGGACGATGAACCGGCTGGAGTTAGTGACGGGGTTGCAGTGCGGCCCTCCCGCCGCACCGAAGGATGCTGGGACGAGGCCTGATGCTTGTTCCCCGCCGGGCCGGTGGCGACGTTGGTGGCAGGCGACGGGAAACGACGAGAGCGTCCGCCGACGGGCGCCGTCTAAGCGACGCGGGTGGCGAGAGCAGCCCGGCGCTCGGCGCGAGCCCGACGAGCGTCAGCCATGGACATGACGGAAGATCACACGCGAACAGCAGAAGAAAGATTCCGGTGCACCCTTACCTGGCGCGCCAAATGTCGGATTTCGAGTTCCGGCAGACCCTTAAGGTTCAAACTCTGGGGTGCGCACGGAGATCTTCCCCCTACCGACTCGCGCTTCTATGGCTCGCAAGAAATCTAGGCTAGAAAGAAGAACACACAAGGGACACGAGGTTTATACTGGTTCGGTTCACCGATGTGGTGTAATACCCTACTCTAGTGTGTGTTGTAGTGGATTGCCTCAGGGGCTGATGATGAACAATACAGGGGAAGAACGGCCTCGCGAGAGGTGTTCTTGAGCTGGTGCAGTGTGTTCTACTTGGTCCGGACCTTTCTCTCTTTCTTTCTTCTCTCTCTTTCTTTCTCTCTGGACCTCTCTCTTCTTCTTTTTTCTCCCCCCTTTCTTCTCTTTTTCCTCTCTCGGGGGATAGTCCTATTTATAGAGGCCCTGGTCCTCTTCCCAAAAAATGAGCGGGAAGGGCGCCAACAATTGGCCATTTTGAAGGGGAACATCTAGTACAAGTTATCCTGACCAAAGGTGGTCTTCGGCTGCCAAAAGCACTGGTGATGACGCCGTCATGGGCTCCACGATGACCTCCGTCCTGCCGCTCTGCTGGTCTTGGTCTCGTTGCACCGGAATGGTAACCTTCGCCCGATGCCTTGGACTGTGCTTGTTCCCTTTGCACCGAAGGCGAAACAAGGACACTGCACAGGCCGGTGCCCGCCTGGCGCCCGCCTGATCTCGATCGTCATGGCTTGCGTCACGGGCTCCTCGCGAGGTGCCCTGCCTTGATCTCTCCACCTCCTCGCGAGCCTGCCTCATGAGGCTGCTCCTGAAGATGCTTCCTGTCGTCCGCCCGCAAGGCTTGGCCCCTTGCAAGGGTCTTGAGCTTGAGCTAATGAGGCTGGGCCGCACTGGGCCCCCACTCGAGCCACACCGCAGGCCGCAGGCAGGCAAGTCTGGGGACCCCCGTTCCTAGAACGCCGACACGCGGGTACCCCTCAGGGCCGACCCGTCTTTAGTAACATGGTTTAGTATAAAGTCATAGTAACCATAGTAACTGTCTGTCTAACACCAAGGAGAAAACCTGAGGAATCACCCCCGGTGAATTCCACTCGATGTTATCATCAAGGTGAACGTAAGAGGATCCACCCTCGAGGTTCACACTTGAGGGGTTGCACGACAAAGCCGTAACGGAAGTGGTTAAGGCGGAATCACCCTCAATGACCACGACCGAATAGCTACACTACAAAGATCTCATCAGGAGTGATGTATGAGGTTCCACCCTCGGCACTCGATGGTAACTCTGCAGAGTCGTACAACTAGGGGGGTGATGTGCGGTGTCGGGGCTCGACGTCGATCATGTTGATCGAGTCATTGAACATAAAGTGGGACAACTGGGACAAGGTTGGGGTCACTGATGGATCTCTAACCAACCTATACTAAGTAGTTTAGGATAAGCAGGTAAGGTATGAAAACAGGTAACAAAAACAGGCTATGCAGGAGAGTAGGATCATACATAAAGTAGTAGCAGATCTAATGCAAGCATGAGAGGGAAAGAAATAGGCGATATCGGAATGCTCAAGGGGGGTTTGCTTGCCTGGTTGCTCTGGCAAGGAGGGGTCGTCGTCGACGTAGTCGATCATAGGGGCGTCCTCGGTCTCGGGGTCTACCGGAGAGAAGAGGGGGAAGAAACAGTAAATACAGAGCAAACAATGCATAACAAGACAACAAGCAGAGCTAGATGTGTTCCAACGCGGTACGAGGTGATACCGGTGAAGGCGGGAAAAATCCGGGAAAATATCTCCGGTGTTTCGCGTTTTAGGACAGATGAATCAGAGGGGAAAAGTTGTGTGTTCGCTATGCTACGGATGCATGGTGGACGAATGGGCTGCGTATCCAGATTCGTCACGTCGTTCTGAGAAACTTTCATGTACAAAGTTTTTTCATCCGAGTTACGGTTTATTTTTTATAAATTTCTAAAGCTTTAACAATATTCTGGAATCAGTATTAATTCGAAATTAAAAAGTTAAAATGCTATGTGCACCTAGATCTGTGTACACAAAGGTGTACCAGAGGGTGACATGTGGGTCCAGTGGGGTCCCAGTTGACCAGTCAAACTTTGACTGGTCAACAGGGGATGGGGCCCACCTGTCATACTGCCTAGTTAACTAACAGTTTTAGTTAGACTAATTAGGTAGTTAACAGGTTGATTAACAGGATTAATTAGGTTAATTAAACATAATTAATTCAGTTAATTAACTTAGTTAATTAATTTATTAATATTTTTATTTATTATTATTTTTAAATTCTCTTTTTTAAGACATTCTAGGGGCTGGGCCCCGCGTGTCATTCGCCCAAGGGCTGATGCGGGTTAGCGGGCGTTGGGTGCGGCGTAGCACGAACGGGCGCGGCACGCGCGCGACGCATGCCGGCGCCGGCAGCCGAGGAGAGCAGGTGCACTGGCGGCCGGTGGAGGCCGCAGGGCGCGCGCGGCCAACAGCCAGCGGCGAGCCGGGGCGCGCGCTCGCTGGTGGCGGCGACTAGCGCGGCAGCAGGGGGGTTCTGCAGCACGGTCGTGGCGGAGCAGTGGGGTGCAGGGGACGGCGTGGTCGTGGCTGGCGGCCTGCCGGCGTTGGAGGGCGATGGAGGTCGAGGTCGTCCAAATCGAGGTAGGGCGCGGCACGAGGGTGTGAGCGTGGGCGCAGCGGGCGACGGGTGCGGCCACACGCAGGTTGGCGCACGCGGGGCGAGGTCTAGCGCGGCCAGGGAGTGCGGTGAGCGCAGCTCCGGTCAGAACGATGGGTGGCGGCCAACGGCATCAAATCAAAAAAAGGGGGAAGGGGGGTTCATTGCGGTTGCTCCCATGGAGCGTAGGGGCGAGCTCGGAGTATGTCGTGGAAGTGCTCGGGGAGGCCGGCAGTGCAGTGGTCTGGCGAGGTGGCTCCGGGCGGCGCGGCGGTGCCAAGGTGCTGGCGTGCGCCTGCATCATGGAAGTGCGGCGGTGCAGAAGGAGCGCGAGGGGAAGGGAGGTCCGGCGTCAAGGACGGGCGCTCGCGCCAGGGAGCCCGCCACCCGGAGCGGCGGCATGGCGCGGTCGGGAGGATCGCCGCTCGATCCAGAAACAGT
>NC_041388.1:224757097-224784212 GCF_002162155.2 Triticum dicoccoides | reverse complement strand
GCGGCGCTGGAGGGAGAGGGTGGGGATCGTGAGGGAGTGGGGTTGGGCTCTAGGGTTCAGTTGGGGGAGTGGGGTTAAAGGTAGGGGCGGATGGGCTGGCTGGGCCATTTGGCCCGGGGGTTCTTTTCCCCTCTTTTTGATTTGCCTATGTTTTCTATTTAAGCGAGCTACTGAAATATTTTTTTAAATGTGCCACTTTGCACAAAAATAGATAGGATCAAGGTGAAGTTGCATAAAAAAGTTTGGGCTCAAAAGGAGTTGGCTAACCATTTTCAGAAATTGGAAAGGCCAATTTAATTATTGTTGGACCACAAGATAAAATCCCAAGGGCATTTTGGGAACTCAAATGAGGTTGGTTCCAACTTGATAAATATCCAAGGATTATTTTCCACATTTTCAACATTTTAGTTTTCATGTTTGACAAACTTGGATTTTTGATTTTAAATATGAATTTGAATTTGAATCATGACCTGGATCAAGTGAGGATTAGCAACAGTAATGTGATGACATGGCACCATTTGCGGGGGATTACTATAGCTTAATTATCCGGGCGTCACAACTATCTAATTTTTGCAACTAAAATCACTAGCACTGTTCATATGGACACCACTAGAAGGCGTGAGTTGATGGACGCATATGCAAATGTACCATTGATTACATACAACAATTTATCAACCCACAAAGACAACGAGGATACACGTTGGATTATAGATCATTTCGAACAAAACATTCTAGTAAAGTGAAGTTTTTCTCACACAACAAATAACAAAGCGATGAAATGAACTTCAGCTCAACCACTCGTCGGCGTTGGAAACGCTTGCTTTGAACCAGAAGTGATTCTCTGGGAAGGGCCAACTACTGTCAATCTCGAGACTGCTACCTCTTGAGCACTGCGTTGGTTTTCCCTTAAACAGGAAAGGGTGATGCAGCAAAGTAGCGTAAGTATTTACCTCAGTTTTTGAGAACCAAGGTATCAATCTAGTAGGAGGCCACACGCAAGTCACTCATACCTACACAAACAAATAAGAACCTCGCAACCAACGCGATAAAGGGGTTGCCAATCCCTTCACGGTCACTTAGGAGAGTGAGATCTGATAGAGATGATAAGATAATATTTTTGGTATTTTTATGATAAAGATTAAAATTAAAGATTGCAAAATAAAAGCTAATTGAAATAGCTTGTTGACGGAAGATTAATTTAATGGATAATAGACCCGGGGGCCATAGGTTTCACTAGTGGCTTCTCTCAAGATAGCATAAGTATTACGGTGGGTCAACAAATTACAGTCGAGCAATTGATAGAAAAGCGAATAATTATGCGAATATCTAGGCATGATCATGTATATAGGCATCACGTCCGTGACAAGTAGACCGACTCCTGCCTGCATCTACCACTATTACTCCACACATTGACCGCTATCCAGCATGTGTCTAGAGTATTAAGTTCATAAGAACAGAGTAGCACATTAGGTAAGATGACATGATGTAGAGGGATAAACTCAAGCAATATGATATAAACCCCATCTTTTTATCCTCGATGGCAACAATACAATACGTGTTGTTTCCCTTTCTGTCACTGGGATCGAGCACCGCAAGATTGAACCCAAAGCTAAGAACTTCTCCCATTGCAAGAAATGTCAATCTAGTAGGCCAAACCAAACTGATAATTCGAAGAGACTTGCAAAGATAACCAATCATACATAAAAGATTTCATAGAAGAATTAAATATTGTTCATAGATAGACTTGATCATAAACCCACAATTCATCAGATCTCGACAAACACACCGCAAAAAGAGTTACATCGAATAGATCTCCAAGAAGATCGAGGAGAGCTTTGTATTGAGATCCAAAGGGAGAGAAGAAGCCATCTAGCTAATAACTATGGACCCTAAGGTCTGAAGTAAACTACTCACACATCATCGGAGAGGCCATGGAGTTGATGTAGAGGCCCTCCGTGATCGATGCCCCCTCCGGCGAAGCTCCGGAAAAGGCCCCAAGATGGGATCGCTTGGGTACAGAAGGTTGCGGCGGTGGAAATAGGGTTTCGTGGTGCTCCTGGATGTTTTGAGGGTATATGAGTATATATAGGAGGAAGAAGTAGGTCGGTTGAGCCACGAAGGGGGAGGGTGCGCCCATGGGGGTAGGTGCGCCCCTGCCTCGTGGCCTCCTCGGTTGTTTCTTGACGTCCACTCCAAGTCCTCTGGATCACGTTTGTTCCAAAAATCATGTTCCCGAAGGTTTCATTCCGTTTGGACTCCGTTTGATATTCCTTTTCTGCGAAACACTGAAATAGGCAAAAAACAGCAATTTGCGCTGGGCCTTGGGTTAATAGGTTAGTCCCAAAAATAATATAAAAGTGTAAAATAAAGCCAATTAACATCCAAAACAGATAATATAATAGCATGGAACAATCAAAAATTATAGATACGTTGGAGACGTATCAAGCATCCCCATGCTTAATTCCTGCTCGTCCTCGAGTAGGTAAATGACAAAAACAGAATCTTTGACGTGGAATGCTACCTAACATAATTCTCAATATAATTCTCTTTATTGTGGCATGAATATTCAGATCCGAAAGATTCAAGACAAAAGTCTAATATTGACATAGAAATAATAATACTTAAAGCATACTAACATGGCCAAAGAAAGTTATCCCTACAAAATCATATAGTCTGGCTATGCTCTATCTTCACCACACAAAGTATTTAAATCATGCACAACTCCGATGATAAGCCAAGCAATTGTTTCATACTTTTGATGTTCTCAAACTTTTTCATTCTTCACTCAATACATGAGCATGAGCCATGGACATAGCACTATATGTGGAATATAATGGTGGTCGTGGAGAAGACAAAAAGAAGAAGATAGTCTCACATCAACTAGGCATATCAATGGGCTATAGAGATGCCCATCAATAGATATCAATGTGAGTGAGTAGGGATTGCCATGCAACGGATGCACTAGAGCTATAAGTGTATGAAAGCTCAAAAAGAAACTAAGTGGGTGTGCATCCAACTTGCTCGCTCACGAAGACCTAGGGCATTTTGAGGAAGCCCATCATTGGAATATACAAGCCAAGTTATATAATGTAAAATTCCCACTAGTATATGAAAGTGATAACATATGAGACTCTCTATCTTGAAGATCATGGTGCTACTTTGAAGCACAAGTGTGGAAAAAGGATAGTAACATTGTCCCTTCTCTCTTTTTCTCTCATTTTTTTGGCCTTCTTTTCTATTTTTTATGGCCTCTTCTTTTTTTCGTCCGGAGTCTCATCCCGACTTGTGGGGGAATCATAGTCTCCATCATCCTTTCCTCACTTGGGACAATGCTCTAATAATGATGATCATCACACTTTATTTACTTACAACTCAAGAATTACAACTCAATTCTTAGAACAAAATATGACTCTATGTGAATGCCTCCGGCGGTGTACCGGGATATGCAATGACTCACGAGTGACATGTATGAAAGAATTATGAACGGTGGCTTTGCCACAAATACGATGTCAACTACATGATCATGCAAAGCAATATGACAATGATGAAGCGTGTCATAACAAACGGAACGGTGGAAAGTTGCATGGTAATATATCTCGGAATGGCTATGGAAATGCCATAATAGGTAGGTATGGTGGCTGTTTTGAGGAAGGTATATGGTGGGTTTATGGTACCGGCGAAAGTTGCGCGGTACTAGAGAGGCTAGCAATGGTGGAAGGGTGAGAGTGCGTATAATCCATGGAGTCAACATTAGTCATAAAGAACTCACATACTTATAGCAAAAATTTATTAGTTAACGAAACAAAGTACTACGCGCATGCTCCTAGTGGGATAGATTGGTAGGAAAAGACCATCGCTCGTCCCCGACTGCCACTCATAAGGAAGACAATCAATAAATAAATCATGCTCCGACTTCATCACATAATGGTTCACCATAGGTGCATGCTACGGGAATCACAAACTTTAGAACAAGTATTTATCAAATTCACAACTACTCAACTAGCATGACTCTAATATCACCATATCCATATCTCAAAACAATCATCAAGTATCAAACTTCTAATAGTATTCAATGCACTTTTTATGATAGTTTTTATTATACCGATCTTGGATGCCTATCATATTAGGACTAAATTCATAACCAAAGCAAATTACCATGCTGTTCTAAAGGACTCTCAAAATAATATAAGTGAATCATGAGAGATCAATAATTTCTATAAAATAAAACCACCACCGTGCTCTAAAAGATATAAGCGAAGCACTAGAGCAAAATTATCTAGCTCAAAAGATGTAAGTGAAGCACATAGAGTATTCTAATAAATTCCGATTCATGTGTGTCTCTCCCAAAAGGTGTGTACAGAAAGGATGATTGTGGTAAACTAAAAAGCAAATACTCAAATCATACAAGACGCTCCAAGCAAAACACATATCATGTGGTGAATAAAAATATAGCTCCAAGTAAAGTTACCGATGGATGAAGACGAAAGAGGGGATGCCTTCCAGGGCATCCCCAAGCTTAGGCTATTGTTTGTCCTTGGATTTTACCTTGGGGTGCCTTGGGAATCCCCAAGCTTAGGCTCTTGCCTCTCCTTGTTCCATAATCCATCAAATCTTTACCCAAAATTTGAAAACTTCACAACACAAAACTTAAAAGAAAATCTCGTGAGCTCCGTTAGTAAAACAAAACAAACCACCACTCTAAAGTACTGTAATGAACTCATTATTTATTTATATTGGTGTTAAACCTACTGTATTCCAACTTTTATATGGTTCATAACCTTAAATACTAGCCATAGATTCATCAAAATAAGCAAACAACACATGAAAAACAGAATCTGTCAAAAACAAAACAGTCTGTAGTAATCTGTAGGTTTCGAATACTTCTGGAACACCTAAAATTCCAAAATAAATTTCTGGACGTGAGGCATTTATCTATTAATAGTCTGAAAAAAGAATTAACTAAATAGCACTCTCCAGTAAAAAATGGCATCAAATCTCATGAGCGCTAAAGTTTCTGTTTTTTACAGCATGATCGCAAAGACTTTCCCCAAGTCTTCTCAAAGGTTCTACTTGGCACAAACACTAATTAAAAGCATAAAACCACATATAAACATAGGCTAGATGACTTATTTATTGAATAACAGAAAGTAAAAATATTGGTTGTCTCCCAACAAGCGTTTTTCTTTAAAGCCTTATAGCTAGGCATAAGGTTTCAACGATGCTCACATGAAATACAAGAAATGAAGCACAAAGAGAGCATCATAAAACATGTGAAAAACACATCTAAGTCTAACATACTTCCTATGCGTAGGAATCTTATAGGCAAACAAATTATCAAGGCAGGCAAAAACTAGCATATGCAAGGGAGCGGAAAGAAACAATAGCAATCTCAACATAACGAGAGGTAATTTAGTAACATGAAAATTTCTACCACCATATTTTCCTCTCTCATAATAATTACATGTAGGATCATAATCAAATTCAACAATATAGCTATCACAAAACATATTCTTAACACGATCCACATGTATGCAAAGTTGACACTCTTCCAAAATAGTGGGATTAACATTAACTAAAGTCATGACCTCTCCAAACCCACTTTTATCAAAAACTTCATAAGATTGAACATTCTCCAAATATGTGGGATCTAAAGTTGACACTCTTCCAAACCAACTTTCAACATTATTGCAAACATTATTATCAATCTCATATTCATCATGGGGCTTAAATAAATTTTCAAGATCAAAAGAAGAATCACCCCAATCATGATCATTGCAACAAGTAGTAGACATAGCAAAACTAGCATCCCCAAGCTTAGGGTTTTGCATATTATAAGCACAATTGACATTAATAGAATTTATACTATCATCTTTGCAATCATGCTTTCTATTCAAAGATCCATCGCGAATCACTCCATAAAGTACTTCATCACAATTTTCAGATTCATGAATTTCAAGCAAAACTTCATAAATATAATCTAGTGCACAAAACACACTAGCAATTGGTTCATCATAATTTGATCTCTTAAAAATATTAGCAAGCAGATGAGGATCCATAGATCTTAGGTTCTCTGTTTAGCAATAAATAAACAACTATTCCAACAAAACCAGCAAACCAGCCAAGTAAGACATCAAAGCAAATGGAAAGACGAACAGAAGAAGGGCGAATAAAACGGCAAGGGTGAAGTGGGGGAGAGGAAAACAAGAGGCAAATGGCAAATAATGTAATGCGAGGGATAAGGGTATGTGATGGGTACTTGGTATGTCTTGACTTGTGCATAGACTCCCCGGCAACAGCGCCAGAAATCCTTCTTGCTACCTCTTGAGCAGTGCATTGGTTTTCCCTCGAAGAGGAAAGGGTGATGCAACAAAGTAGCGTAAGTATTTCCCTCGGTTTTTGAGAACCAAGGTATCAATCCAGTAGGAGGCCACACGCAAGTCCCTCGTACCTACACAAACAAATAAGAACCTCGCAACCAACGTGATAAAGGGGTTGTCAATCCCTTCACGGTCACATACGAGAGTGAGATCTGATAGAGATGATAAGATAATATTTTTGGTATTTTTATGATAAAGATTAAAAGTAAAGATTGCAAAATAAAAGGTAATTGAAATAGCTTGTTGACGGAAGATTCACTTAATGGAGAATAGACCCGGGGGCCATAGGTTTCACTAGTGGCTTCTCTCAAGATAGCATAAGTATTGCGGTGGGTGAACAAATTACTATCGAGCAATTGATAGAAAAGCGAATAATTATGAGAATATCTAGGCATGACCATGTATATAGGCATCACGTCCGTGACAAGTAGACCGACTCCTACCTGCATCTACTACTATTACTCCACACATCGACCGCTATCCAGCATGGATCTAGAGTATTAAGGTCATAAGTACAGATTAACACATTAGGTAAGACGACATGATGTAGAGGGATAAACTGAAGCAATATGATATAAACCCCATCTTTTTATCCTCGATGGCAACAATACAATACGTGTCATTTCCCTTTCTGTCACTGGGATCGAGCACCGCAAGATTGAACCCAAAGCTAAGCACTTCTCCCATTGCAAGATAGATCAATCTAGTAGGCCAAACCAAGCTGATAATTCGAAGAGACTTGCAAAGATAACCAATCATACATAAAAGATTTCAGAGAAGAATCAAATATTGTTCATAGATAGACTTGACCATAAACCCACAATTCATCGGATCTTGACAAACACACCACAAAAAGAGTTACATCGAATAAATCTCCAAGAAGATCGAGGAGAGCTTTGTATTGAGATCCAAAGAGAGAGAATAACCCATCTAGCTAATAACTATGGACCCGAAGGTCTGAAGTAAACTACTCACACATCATCGAAGAGGCCATGGAGTTGATGTAGAGGCCCTTCGTGATCGATGCCCCCTCCGGCGGAGCTCCAAAAAAGGCCCCAGGATGGGATCTCTTGGGTACAGAAGGTTGCGGTGGTGGAAACAGGGTTTCATGGTGCTCCTGGATGTTTTCAGGGTATATGAGTATATATAGGAGGAAGAAGTAGGTCAGTTGAGCCACGAGGGGCCCACAAGGGTGAGGGCACGCCCAGGGGGTAGGCGCGCCCCCTGCCTCGTGGCCTCCTCAGTTGTTTCTTGACGTCCACTCCAAGTCCTCTGGATCACGTTTGTTCCATAAATCATGTTCCCGAAGGTTTTATTCCGTTTGGACTCCGTTTGATATTCCTTTTCTGCAAAACACTGAAATAGGCAAAAAAACAACAATTTGCACTGGGCCTTGGGTTAATAGGTTAGTCCCAAAAATAATTTAAAAGTGTAAAATAAAGCCCATTAACATCCAAAATAGATAATACAATAGCATGGAACAATAAAAAATTAAAGATACATTGGAGACGTATCAGAGACCAACGCATGACTGATCATCCAGGCTGAAGTTGCCTATGTCAGAACCCATATTGGGACGGTAGGGAAGCATAACAATGTTCGAGGTATAGGTACAGTTGCTTCTCATAAATGGTAGTAACGTTGTATCAACAGCAGCTGGATCACATTCCACCATCATTGGATAGTTTTGTCCAAGGAAGAGCGAGTTTCCTCCAAGACTTTCAATACTGAACCAAGGAGAAGGTGTTGGCGCTAGTACACTGGTATCCATTCCGAATACCCTGCAATGGATGTTGGAATAGGTTCGGAGAGTGTGACCATGCGAGACAACACCTGCTTCCTTAGTAACATCAGCAATGCCGTGTATACAGACAAGAAGGGGTGATCCATCGGAATAAGTTGCCAAGTGTCGCTGAGTATATGGGTCCTCATGCTCGTGATCATCAACATAGTCATCTCCCCCTTGGTTATAAAAAATTTCAAGTATAGGTGGTGGAATGTTCACAGGACCTTGGAAACACAAGAAGGTTAATTAGTAAAGGGAAACTAGCTAACCCGCATGCATGTGGATGAAACAATTATAATTACGGTGGAAGATAAACATACCGAAAGCATCAGGATCCCATGCAAAAACAGTGCCACGAGTTGTGGCAGCAAGCACAAGACCCTCATATTGAATTGCATCATAGTACTCATCCGTGTACAGAAATTGATTTTTGAGCAATATACATCAAGGCATGGAAGTAAGGAAGGCAACAAGCTTGTCGGAGATAGCAACAACTTCATAGTTCGTGTAATCCCAAGAGTGGTTAGGAACTCGACATATTGCTATCTTCCATAGACGACAGTCCCCATGATCGTATTTGAACTAACGTAGAATACCGGTGTACTCAACCTCTGCGCAGCCTGAGATTTTTGGAAGTGGAACCCGGTGACGAGTGTACACATTCACAAGTTACCACTCACAGTTGTACCTAATATAAACAACCCAATCTCCATTTGTGCTTGCCCAGGCCTTGCCCTCAAGCGATGGCATCTTAACATCATACGTATCATTATCAAGCGGAATCAACTTGCACAAGGCGAGGCTTCCCTCGTCCCCGCGCTAGTCAGCAGGGTCACGGAGAAGAAGATAGGGGAGATCAAACCGCTCATGGACCCTTGTGTTCCTTTGCAATGATGTTGTTAATTGAGTCGAGAATGGCTTTGAATGAACCTGCCATGCTAGCCGAAGTGATGATGTTGCACCGATCAATGAGTTCCTCCACCACGTCATCTTTCAGACCGGGGCAAGAATAACGGAGTTGTTTCCGGCCTGTTCCTTCCATGGTGGTCAAATTGGAGGGAGGAAGAGTGTGCGACAGCAGTTCCAAATCCAGAGGGAAATGCGAAGAGGCGGTGGATAGTTGCCACGGTACAAGAAGAGGCTAGTGGGGAGAGAACGGTTGCCACAGAGGTCACACACTGACGACAAGGCCGAGTAAACCGCATGCCGTATATCGCACACACCTTGATCTGGCTGACCGTTTCTTTTGTGTTGCCTAATCACAAATAGTTCATCCGAGTGAACCGTAAGCTGTACACCGCACACACCTTCATCTGGCTGACCATTTCTGTTCTCTTGTCTCAACACAAATGGTTCATCCGAGTGAACCGCATGCCGTATATCACACACACCTTGATCTAGCTGGCCATTTCTTTTGTGTTGCCTAATCACAAACAGTTCATCTGAGTGAACTATATGTTGTATATCGCACACACCTGCATCTGGCTGCCCATTTCTTTTGTTCCTCCTCATCGCAAATAGTTAATTGAACTGAACCGTATGCCCTGCATCGCACACGCAACTAAAATCCGAACTGTGTTTGATGCATCCGTCATCGCAAACATTTTGCACCGTTTTTGGCGGTCTTTTTACACCATCGTTTGCGATTATTGCATCACACACAGTTTCTTCGAATGGGTCTCTGATCGTAGTGTTGCGTTAGCAGCATCCTGCAGTAGTGGTGGAACAAATTTGTGGATTGTTTAAGCTTGCAGGTTTACCCAGGGATGAAGTGATGAAAAATGTTTTCCCTTTATCTTGGAAGGGAAAAGCATTGACATGGTATAGGCTATGTGATGATATTGTATAATGGAATTGGAATCATTTGAAATTGGAGTTCCACCAAAAAATTTATCCTATGCATCTAATTCATCGTGATCGGAATTATATATACTCCCTCTGTTCCTTGATATAAGGTGTATAGATTTTTGAGAAAAAGTCCGAAATATAAGGTGTATTGTGTTGCACCACTTGTCTGGATAATGTTTTTAGGGATTTGACTACATTTCCTTATATTAGGCAAGCTCATCTATTTTCTCATGTCAATTAGGCAGGTGTAATCTCGCCCAAACCTTGGGAAATTTTCCCTCCACAAGTGTTCTTTAATTTCCGTGCCGAAAACTATACACCCTATATTAAGGAACGGAGGGAGTATAATTTTTGGCCTCATGAGGGAGAAAGTATCACTTTAGCTTGGGGAGGCTTAAGTCAATGTTATATTCATGCCCCAATCATGAGCTCTCAAGAGAAATTATTATCCAGAATTTTTATGCTCGGCTTTCTCGTAATGATCAAACCATGCTTGATACTTCTTGTGCTGGTTCATTTATGAAGAAGACTATTGAATTCTAGTGGGATCTTTTGGAAAGAATTAAACGCAACTCTGAAGATTGGGAACTCGACGAAGGTAAAGAGTCAGGTATTAAACTTAAGTATGATTGTGTTAAATCTTTTATGGATGCCGATGCTTTTCAAAAGTTTAGAACTAAATATGGACTTGACTCTGAGATAGTAGCCTCCTTTTGTGAATCATTTGCTACTCATGTTGAACTCCCTAAGGAGAAGTGGTTTAAATATCACCCACCTATTAAAGAAGAAATTAAAGAACCAGTATCAGTTAAAGAAGAAACTATAATTTATAATGTTGATCCAGTTGTTCCTTCTGCTTATATTGAGAAACCACCTTTCCCTGTTAGGATAAAGGAACATGCTAAAGTTTCAACTGTGGTTAACAAAATCTATATTAGAACACCTAAATCTGATGAACAAATTAAAGCTGAACCTAGTATTGCTATGGTTAAAGATCTCTTAGAAGAAGATATGGATGGGCATGTTATTTACTTCTGTGAAGAAGCTGCTAGAATTGCTAAACCTGATAAAAGAGATAAACATAGACTTGTTGTTCGCATGCCTGTTATTTCAGTTAAAATAGGAGATCATTGTTATCATGGTTTATGTGACATGGGTGCTAGTGTGAGCGCTATTCCTTAGACTTTATATGAAGAAATCATGAAAGACATAGCACCTGCTGAGATAGAAGAAATAGATGTTACTATTAAACTTGTTAATGAGAGAATTCCTTATTTGGCCCTTTCTTAAATGTTGCTTCCCTTTTTGGCCCCAAAAATCTTTTTCTTCCTTTTTTGACACTTAAACTTTATTTTGTTTCCTATGTGACACTTCCATCAGTTTTGGCTAGTAATGGAGTTAAGTCTCACCTAAAAAGACTGTTTTACCCCTAGTGTGGTAAATGACTAGATTATTTACATGCAAACACAGAGGTAATGTGACATACATTTTGTCATCATTAAATAAATAAACAAAAATAGTACTATATGTCTAATCATAAAAAAATGCTGGGGAAGAACAATAATAATTATAATAACATTGACGACATATTCTTTTTTTTGCAGGATAAAAAGAACAATGACGACATATCCAATCGGTTAAGAGCTAGCTTCTACCGGTGGCATAAGGTGCTAGACGAGTGTGCACTGTTCCAAGAAAAATCAATCAAGCTACTAGCTTCATTGCTTCTTGTGCTTTCTTGCACGTACCTGAAGCACCACTACGTCCAGGATCAGCATGTCTGCATATAATATGTCACCGATACGCCCATGCATCACATACGACATTGTATTGTGATATGTATATATTTGGTACCCATGCAGTATCATATTCATTTTTTAAGGAAAAACCGACAGCAGCCGCCCGCTGTTGTTGCCACCGTCGCCGGCACGCGTGCTTGCTACCGCTTGCATGCATGCGTGGTTGCTGAGTCTATGTGTGTCGGCGTTCTGGGAACGGGGGTCCCCAGACTTGCCTACCTGCGGCCTGCGGCGTGGCTCAAAGGGGGCCCAGCACGGCCCATCTTCATCAACACAGACCCAAGACCCTCGCGAGGGGCCAAGCCTTGCGGGGCGGACGACGCAGAGCTTCCTCAGGCACGGCCTCACCAGGCTGGCTCGCGAGGAGGCGGAGAGATCAAGGCGGGGTACCTCACGAGGTGCCCGTGACGCAAGCCATGACGACCAAGGGCGCCAGGCGGGCGCCAGCCCGCGCAGTGTCCTCCTTTCCTCTTTGGTGCAAAGGGGGCAAGGGCAGCCACAGAGTACCGAGGCATCAGGCAAAGGTTGCCATTTCGGTGCAACAAGACCAAGACCAGGAGGACTGCAAGACGGAGGTCATTGTGGAGCCCAAGACGGCGTCACCACCAAAGCTTTGTGCAGGCGAAGACTACTTTTGTCAGGATAGCTGGTACTAGCTGTCCCCCTTCAAATTAGCCCGCCATTGTGGGCTCCCTTCCCGCTCGATATTTGGGAAGAGGACCAGGGCCTCTATAAATAGGACCAGCCACCCACAGGAAGGAGAAGGTTGGGAAAAAGGCATCAATGATCGAGTAGAGAGGAGATCGAGACCAAGCATCAAGAGGTTGGGGATCGAGACCAACGATCGAGTAGAGAGGAGATCGAATCAGATCAACAATTTTGAAGAGAGAGAGAGAAGGGTGATTGAACTCCTCCCAGCAGTTCATTGCCCCAGCAAAGAACAGACCCTCGCGAGGCTGTTCTTCCTTGTATTGCTCATCATCATCAGCCCAAGAGGCAATCCACCACACCACACACTGGAGTAGGGTATTACACCACAACGGTGGCCCGAACTAGTATAAACCCTGTGTCTCTTGTGTTGTTCTTTCCATAGCTTAGATCTTAGCGAGGCGGAGGGGTGCAGGTAGGTAGGAGGCGAAATCTTCGTGCGCACCCCAGTGTTCGAACCTCAAGAGTCTACCGGAACCCGAAATCCGACATTTGGGGCGCCAGGTAGGGGTGCGCCGGAATTCGTCTTCCACCACCCCATTCTCCTCCGACCATCGCGCCCATGTCTGACGCTCGTCGGGCCCGCGCAAAGCGCCGGGCCGCTCTCGCTTCCTGCGTCGCCCAGACGGCTCCTGTCGGCGGGCATCCTCGCTGTTCCCCGTCACTTGCTGTCAACGCCGCCACCAGCCCAGTGGGGGACGAGCAGCAAACATCGTCTCAGCATCCGTCGATGCGGCAAGACGGCCGCACCGCTACTCCCTCGCTCACCCTAGCTCGTAATTGGTCCCGCGCGCTCCGCGCGCCCATGGAGGCTCGAGCTGCGCTCATCGCGGCAAACGAGCTCCTACGCTACCGTCCCGTCGACGACGTCTATGAAGAATGGCTCGACCGCGTCGCCGAGCTCGTCCGCGCCGCAGGGGGCTCTCCTGCGCCGTCCGTTCCGCTGCGCCGCACCCCGCCCCGCGCGGGCGACCAGGCCCCGGCGGCGCCCCGGCCGCCTCCTCCTCAAGAAGGCGCCATGGCTCCAAGGCGCGTGGCCCCTGGGCGGAACCCGCTCCGTCAGGTGCCAGCGCGGCAAGAGCAGAGCTGCCAAGAAGTACCTCGCCCGCAAGAAGCTGCCCAAGCGCTCCCTGCTCCAGCACGTCCTGACCATGCTCCTGCTCCCGCATGTCAAGACCCTGCGCTGCTCCCAGCTGTAGCGCGTGGGGACATGCAAGACCAAGCTCTCCGTCACCCAAGGCCTCCCGTGGCCACAGCAGGCTGCCGTGCCTTCACCACCGAATGACGGCTGCTTGAGCGCCAAAGGGGACCTCCTGAGCATCGCGACTCGGGGGCTCTTACCGGACTCCGGGTTGCTCACCTCCTGGCCTTGACCACGGTATCGCGACCTGGCATACCAGCGATGGCTGAAGCCGCCTTGGGACTGGGACCTGTCGGCGCAGAGCACCAAGCCCTCGTGAGGTTCGAAAGGGGAGCGGCATCACTATCACGGGATTGCATTAGGTGCGGGGATGGTGCCACGGTAGCTGGCGCTTCCGGGTGGTGACTTATCTCGAGAATCAGGGGTCGCTCTCTGGTGTGTCACCGGGTCCGTGCATCGGCAGGCGTGAGGTTGCTCGGTGAGGTCCTCGCGTGTCCCTCCCCTCGCGCCTTTGCTCCCCTTTCTGCTCTACGTCCTCGGGTCCTGGCCCTCGAGCGAGTCTCAGCCGTCGCTGGTATGCCAGGTCGCGATGCCATGGACAAGGCCAGAGGGTGAGGGCTGGAGAGCCAGTAGGAGCCCTGAGTCGCGATGCTCAGGCACCCCCCCTTTAACGTGCAAGCGGTTCGCGCGGATGAGAGTGAAGGAGACACCGCAAGGGCCTCGCCTGACGCAGCTCCTTTAAGAGATCCTGTAGACCCATCAGAGAAAGAACGAGGGGTTGCCATGACAATTGACAGTCAGCCGTTGGTTGCTTCCGAGGGGTAATGAGGCACTGAAGGCTTGACGAGGTGGCGCCATGCGGGGCTGCCGCGGCCAGAGCTCAGCCATTCAGGTTTGTCTGCGTTGCAGGGACGGACCCATGCGCAAGCATCGTGCCGTTTGGGAGCAGTTCCATCAGTTGAGCGGGCAACTAGGTCAAGCACATTAGCCGCGAAGGAGTGGATTCATTCAAATAGATGTTGGGAAGGCGGACATCACTGGGTCAGGTCCGAGCGACTTGGGGATCATGCAGCCCGAGGGGCGCCCCCAAAAAGGTAAGCTAACAACATGAAATAAAAGGGATACACGCCGCAGGGACGGACCCACACGGTCTGGGAATAATGCAGCCCTGGGGGGCGCTCCCAGCTGGAAGTGAAAACTTGAAAGATGTCACCTGATGACGTTGAGGACGAAGGGGTGTTGGTGTAGCAGACTCGGTGGGCTGCGAAAGCCGATCCTCATGAGCCCCCAGACCTAGGGGCCTCGGGAGGCTCCAGAGGCGCTGGTGGCTCCTCGCGGACCATCTCCATCTCTGCCAGGGCTGCGAAACGCCTGGCCTCTTGTGCCTCCGTGATGCCCCTTATGAGGCGCTGGTACGCGGCAGCCGCGTTCGGCAAGCCGTAAGGCATGCGAACGTAGCTGTGTGGTGGACCTTCGCAACGCCCCACTCGCGAGAGCCAGAGGCTCTCCAGAGAGGCGACTCGGTTGAGCCCTGGTATGTCGATGCAGACGCGCAGCCCACCATCCTGGCCTGGATGGGGAGCCACTACTGGTAGGCGGCGGCCGCCTTTCATGACTCTTGACTCATGTAGCTCCTGAATGGCCTTGCTGACGAACTCCTGAGGGTCTATCTCTCCTTGCCTTACTCCTTCTTGAGGGAAACGTGCTTCGAAACACGCCTCCATGTGGTTCCCAAGTGCCTCCCTCATGACCTTAGCCAGGTCGGTGGCCCTCCAGGGGAGAGCCCCCGAGCCCTTCCTGAGGAGGGCGCCAGGCGCGCTTCCCTATGCGATGGAAGGCACGATAACGGAAGCAAAACGATGATTAACAGCAATAACCCACACACGCCCCTCGCGAGGCGGGTCTTGCCAGCGATCCTCGCGAGGTTGATCGCGCCACCCTTGGCGTGGGCCATGGTCTTCCCAGCGTCCTACGTTCCTTCCTCCTCCTCGACCGTAGCCCCGGTCACCGCGGTCGAGGCGACGGCCGATCCTTCCTTCTCGCACGGCTCGGAGCTCTTGACATTCGTTGGTGTTGTGGGTGTGGAGGTCGTGGTGCACACAGTACCGACTGCCCTTGTAAGGTTCGGGCTTATCTCTGCCCCGCTTGGTGTCTGGTTCTGCCGCGAGCACGGCAGCCCCCTTGCGCTTCACATCCTTGGCCTTGGGCTTCTTCTCTTCTGGGTCTGCGGCAGGCAGCTCGAGGAGGGACAGACGCCCTTCCTTAGCCCTGGCGCACTTGGTTGCCAAGTTGAACAGCTCCAAGGAAGTGCACAGGTCTTCATGCATCGCCAGCTCCTCCTTCATCTTGACATCGCGCACGCCGTCGGAGAAGGCTAAGATGATGGCCTCCTCAGTCACCCTGGGAATCTTGAGGCGTGCGTTGTTTTAGCGCTGGATGTACTTCTGCAGGGTCTCCCCGGGTTGTTGCTTGATGCGGTGCATGTCGCTCACGGCGGGTGGTCGGTCGCGAGTACCTTGGAAGTTGGCGATGAAGCGGGTGCGCATCTCGTCCCAGGAGGAGATTGTGCCTAGAGCCTGGTTCAGGAGCCAAGTGTGGGCCCCGTCCTGGAGCGCCATGGGAAACCAGTTCGCCATGACCTTCTCGTCTCCGTTGGCAATTTCGATGCCCAGCTCGTAGAGCTAGAGGAACTCCGCAGGGTCAGCCATGCCATCGCAACAAGGAGGCAGGTCTAGCTTGAACTTGCCGGGCCACGCGACGCTGCGTAGCTCGGTGGTGATGGCACGACAGCCTGCTGTGGCCACGGGAGGCCTTGGGTGATGGAGAGCTTGGTCTTGCATGTCCCCACGCGCTGCAGCTGGGAGCAGCGCGGGGTCTTGACGTGCGGGAGCAGGAGCATGGTCGCGACGTGCTGGAGCAGGAAGCGCCCGGGCAGCTTCTTGCGGGCGAGGGACTTCTTGGCAGCTCTGCTCTTGCCGCGCTGGCACCCAACGGAGCGGGTTCCGCCCAGGGGCCACGCGCCTTGGAGCCATGGCGCCTTCTTGAGGAGGAGGCAGCCGGGGCGCCGCCCGAGCCTCATCGCCCGCGCGGGGCGGGGTGCGGTACAGCGGAATGGACGGTGCAGGAGAGCCCCCTGCGGCACGGACGAGCTCGGCGACGCGGTCGAGCCATTCTTCGTAGACGTCGTCGACGGGGCGGTAGCGCAGGAGCTCGTTTGTCGCGATGAGCGCAGCTCGAGCCTCCATGGGTGCGCGGAGCGCGCGGGACGAAGAACCAGCTGGGGTGAGCGAGGGAGTAGCGGTGCGGCCGTCTTGCCGCACGGACGGATCCTGAGACGATGCTTGCTGCTCGTCCCCCGCCGGGCCAGTGGCGGCGTTGACGGCAGGTGATGGGGAACGGCGAGGACGCCCGCCGACAGGAGCCGTCTGGGCGACGCGGGAAGCAAGAGCGGCCCAGCGCTCGGCGCGGGCCCGACGAGCGTCAGACATGGGCGCGATGGTCGGAGGAGAATGGGGTGGTGGAAGACGAATTCCGGCGCACCCCTACCTGGCGAACTCAGGGGCTCTTACCGGACTCCGGGTCGCTCACCTCCTGGCCTTGACCACGGCATCACGACCTGGCATACCAGCGACGGCTGAAGCCGCCTTGGGACAGGGACCTGTTGGCGCAGAGCACCAAGCCCTCATGAGGTTCGAAAGGGAGAACTGAGCTAAGACGGAATGAGCAACTCGCACAATTCTACGACAAGGGTTATATTACAAAACAGGATCACAGGCACCTTACAAGCCCCCACGGGACGCGTCTTTGATTCCTCGCAGGGAACAGATCCTAAAGGGACACTAACTACGCGCGCCCCTGCAAAAGACGCCATCATCAATAGTGGGCCATCAAGCACCGGCACCAACCCCATCCAGATCAGAGTCGGCGGCGGCCTGATGAGCCTGCCCTGCTCCAGGAGCGGTGCTGGCTCGGGAGCTCGTAGCTGTTGTCGCTCGTCTCGGGAGTCGCGAAGAGCTCGCCGGAGTCGCTGGAACCTCCGACGCCTCCACCGCCTGAGGAGCTGCCAAGGGAGCAGTCGGCGGGCCCAGTCCTCGCTGCAGCAGGGTCCCGGCCACCTCTCCTGGGGCAGCACTCCAGCATGCGCCCGTTCGCATCGAAGACGTTGAAGAACATCACCGAAGCACCGTCGTACTCCAAGTGGATCGTGAAGGCGCCTCTTGTCCTGCAAACCCGAGCGATTTTGCTCCAGCCTCGAGTCATGAAGACCTCGCCCGGGGCAACGACCGCGACCTCTGCCTCGGTTGCGAGGGTGATGCAGCTGGCGTGCTGCAGCCAAAGCTCCAGGAGTTCTCCCTTCGGGATGATGGAGGCGAAGAAGGGAGGAAGGCGAATCCAAGACTAAGGAGGCATGGCGACGTGGAGCACGAACTCTCGGGAGGAGCCCTCGGTGTGGACCCCAGGGGGGACGACCCACACCTTCGTGACCCGTCGGCGCCGACGGCGGCGCCGCCCGTGGCGATCAGCATCAGCTCCTTCAGGGCCCTCGATGTGGGCGTACAAGGGAAGCGGGAACCCCGGCGGTGCCCGCTCGCACCAAGGCCTCGACACCACCTGATGGGCCCCCTCGTCCGTGCCACGGAGGACGAGCCATTTCTTCGGCGGAAGCGGGTCTGGTTCCTCTCGGGGAGCCTTTCCCTTCTCTGCCGTTGAGAACCGGTGGATCGGAGCCATCGCAGCAAGACAGAGCAAGGACCGGGAAGAAGGAGAAGCTAGGAGGGATGGACTGGAAGGGCGCGCGCCATTCCGTACTTATGGCCGGCGAAGGCCAACCGCCGACCTCCACGATCGCAGGTAATCATGACCCAATTTGCATGCAGGGACTTGTCCAATCCGTGCAGTTGCTGAGGCGCCATGGGGAAGTGGAGACGCCCACGTCCAATCAACCGCCACGCGGCGCCCAAGGCCGCAGGCTGTTAGGGCCCGCGGTGCTTCGCTCTTGCCCTTCCGCCTCCCTGCACGGCCAAGTCCGGGCGCACCTTGGGCCCGGGGGCTACTGTCGGCGTTCTAGGAACGGGGGTCCCCAGACTTGCCTGCCTGCGGCGTGGCTCAAAGGGGGGCCCAGCACGGCCCATCTTCATCAACACAAACCCAAGACCCTCACGAGGGGCCAAGCCTCGCGGGGCGGACGACGCGGAGCTTCCTCAGGCACGGCCTCACCAGGCTGGCTCGCAAGGAGGCGGAGAGATCAAGGCGGGGTACCTCACGAGGTGCCCGTGACGCAAGACATGACGACCAAGGGCGCCAGGCGGGCGCCAGCCCGCGCAGTGTCCTCCTTTCCTCTTTGGTGCAAAGGGGGCAAGCGCAGCCACGGAGTACCGAGGCATAAGGCAACGGTTGCCATTTCGGTGCAACAAGACCAAGACCAGGAGGACTGCAAGATGGAGGTCATTGTGGAGCCCAAGACGGCGTCACCACCAGAGCTTTGTGCAGGTGAAGACTACTTTTCTCAGGATAGCTGGTACTACCTGTCCCCCTTTCAAATTAGCCCGCCATTGTTGGCTCCCTTCCCGCTCGATATTTGGGAAGAGGACTAGGGCCTCTATAAATAGGACCAGCCACCCATAGGAAGGAGAAGGTTGGGAAAAAGGCATCAATGATCGAGTAGAGAGGAGATCGAGACCAAGCATCAAGAGGTTGGGGACCGAGACCAACGATCGAGTAGAGAGGAGATCAAGATCAACAATCGAGAAGAGAGAGAGAGAGAGAGAAGGGTGACTGAACTCCTCCCAGCAGTTCATCGCCCCAGCCAAGAACAGACCCTCGCGAGGTTGTTCTTCCTTGTATTGCTCATCATCATCAGCCCAAGAGGCAATCCACCACACCACACACTGGAGTAGGGTATTACACCACAACGGTGGCCGGAACCAGTATAAACCCTGTGTCTCTTGTGTTGTTCTTTCCATAGCTTAGATCTTAGCGAGGTGGAGGGGTGCAGGTAGGTAGGAGGCGAAATCTCCACGCGCACCCCAGTGTTCGAACCTCAAGGGTCTGCCGGAACTCGAAATCCGACATTTGGCGCGCAAGGTAGGGGTGCGCCGGAATTCGTCTTCCACCACCACGTTCTCCTCCGACCATCGCGCCCATGTCTGACGCTCGTCGGGCCCGTGCCGAGCGCTGGGCCGCTCTCGGTTTCCGCGTCGCCCAGACGGCTCCTGTCGGCGGGCGTCCTCGCCGTTCCCCGTCACCTGCCGTCAACACCGCCACCAGCCCGGTGGGGGACGAGCAGCAAGCATCGTCTCAGCATCCGTCCGTGCGGCAAGACGGCCGCATCGCTACTCCCTCGCTCACCCCAGCTGGTTCTTCGTCCCGCACGCTCCGCGCACCCATGGAGGCTCGAGCTGCACTCATCGCGGCAAACGAGCTCCTACGCTACCGCCCCGTCGACCGCGTCTACGAAGAATGGCTCGACTGCGTCGCCGAGCACATCCGCGCCGCAGGGGGCTCTCCTGCGCCGTCCGTTCCGCTGCACCGCACCCCGCCCCGCGCGGGCGACGAGGCTCCGGCGGCGCCCCGGCCGCCTCCTCCTCAAGAAGGCGCCATGGATCCAAGGCGCGTGGCCCCTGGGCGGAACCCGCTCCGTCGGGTGCCAGCGCGGCAAGAGCAGAGCTGCCAAGAAGTCCCTCGCCCGCAAGAAGCTGCCCGGGCGCTCCCTGCTCCAGCACGTCGCAACCATGCTCCTACTCCCGCACGTCAAGACCCCGCGCTCCTCCCAGCTGCAGCACGTGGGGGCATGCAAGACCAAGCTTTCCGTCACCCAAGGCCCCCAGTGGCCACAGCAGGCCGTCGTGCCTTCACCATCGAGCTACGCAGCGTCGCGTGGCCCGACATGTTCAAGCCAGACCTGCCTCCTCGATACGACGGCACGGCTGACCCTGTGGACTTCCTCCAGCTCTACGAGCTGGGCATCGAAGCTGCCAATAGAGACGAGAAGGCCGGCGAACTGGTTTCCCATGGCGCTCAAGGACGGGGCCCGCACCTGGCTCCTGAACCTGGCTCCAGGCACAATCTCCTCCTGGGATGAGATGGGCACCCGCTTTATCGCCAACTTCCAAGGTACTCGCGACCGGCCACCCGCCGTGAGCGACATGCGCCGCATCAAGCAACAACCTGGGGAGACCCTGCAGAAGTACATCCAGCGCTTCAACAACGCACGCCTCAAGATTCCCAAGGTGACTGAGGAGGCCATCATCTCAGCCTTCTCCGACGGCGTGCGTGATGTCAAGGTGAAGGAGGAGCTGGCGATGCATGAAGACCTGTGCACTTCCTTGGAGCTGTTCAACTTGGCAACCAAGTGTGCCAGGGCTGAGGAAGGGCGTCTCTCCCTCCTCGAGCTGCCTGCCGCAGACCCAGAAGAGAAGAAGCCCATGGCCAAGGATGTGAAGCGCAAGGGGGCTGTCGTGCTCGCGGCAGAACCAGACACCAAGCGGGGCAGAGATCAGCCCGAACCTTCCAAGGGCAGTCGGTACTGTGTGTACCACGACCTCCACATCCACAACACCAACGAATGTCAAGATCTCCGAGCCGTGCGAGAAGGAAGGATCGGCCGTCGCCCCGACCGCGGTGACCGGGGCTATGGTCGAGGAGGAGGAAGGAACGCAGGTCGCTGGGAAGACCGTGGCCCGCGCCAAGGGTGGCGCGATCAGCCTCGCGAGGATCGCTGGCAAGACCCGCCTCGCGAGGGAGACTGGAGGGATCAGCCTCGCGAGGATCGCCTGCAAGGCAACGCAGGCCTCCCTCCGCTGCCGCTGCAGGCAAGGAGAAACGAGGACCGCCACCAGGACGAGGGGGCTGGGGGCTTCCAGGAGCCGCGCGCGATCGCCTGCGTCCTGGGCGGGGCTCAAGCCGCAGCCTCTCAATGCATCTTCAAGCAGTTCGCCCGCGAAGTGAATGCAGTCCTCCCCAAGCTCGAAGCCACGCGCCCTCTCAGGTGGTCGGCGTGCGCCATCACATTCAGCTCAGCAGATCAGCTCAAGTGTGCGGCTACAGCCGGAGTCCTCCCGATGCTTTGTTCCCCAATCATCAGCAACGTGGTGGTCACCAGGACCCTCATCGATGGCGGGGCAGGGCTCAACGTCATGTCCGTAGAAACATTCAACAATCTCCAAGTGCCCTATAGCCAGCTTCAGCCAACCAAGCCTTTCTACGGAATCACCGACGGCTCCACGGTCCCGATTGGGCAGGTCCTCCTCCCTGTCACCTTCGGGGCACGCGACAACTACCGCACCGAGCTCATCGACTTTGACGTCGCTCACATTCGCCTGCCGTACAACGCCATCCTTGGGTACCCGGCGTTGGCCAAGTTCATGGCCGTAACTCACCATGGCTACAACGTCCTCAAGATGCCAGGAAGTGGCGGAGTCATCACGGTGCCCTGTGAAGAGAAGTACGCGGTGTGTTCCCCGGAACGAGCCTTTCAGGCCGCGTCACTGGAAGACCCGGATCGCGGAAGCAGGAGGCTTCCCGAGACCGCCCCCAAGAAGAAGAAGACATTGTCCGGCCCGGCCCCTTGGGAGGCAAGCCCCTCCGAGCCCGTGCCTGCCCAGGGGAAACCTCCTTCCATCACATAGGAAAGCGCGCCCGGTGCCCTCCTCAAGCAGGGCTCGGGGGCTCTCCCCTGGAGGGCCACCGACCTGGCTAAGGTCATGAGGGAGGCGCTTGGGCACCACATGGAGGCGTGTTTCGAAGCACGTTTCCCTCAAGAAGGAGCAAGGCAAGGAGAGCCAGACCCTCGGGAGTTCGTCAGCAAGGCCATTCAGGAGCTACCGGAGTCAAGAGTCATGAAAGGCGGCGGCCGCCTACCAGCAGTGGCTCCCCACCCAGGCGAGGATGGTGGGCCGCGCGTCTGCATCGACATACCAGGGCTCAACCAAGTCGCCTCTCTGGAGCGCCTCTGGCCCTCGCGAGTGGGGCGCTGCGGAGGTCCACCCCACAGCTACGTCCGCATGCCTTACGGCTTGCCGAACGCGGCTGCTGCGTACCAGCGCCTCATGAGGGGCATCACGGAGGCACAAGAGGCTAGGTGTTCCGCAGCCCTGGCGGAGATGGAGATGGTCCACGAGGAGCCACCAGCGCCTCCGGAGCCTCCCGAGGCCCCTGGGCCTGGGGGCTCGTGAGGATCGGCTTCCGCAGCCCACCGAGTCTACTACACCAACACCCCTTCGTCCTCAACGTCATCAGGTGACATCTTTCAAGTTTTCACTTCCAGCTGGGAGCGCCCCCCACGGCTGCATTATTCCCAGACCGCGTGGGTCCGTCCCTGCGGCGTGTATCCCTTTTATTTCATGTTGTTAGCTTACCTTGTTGGGGGCGCCCCTCGGGCTGCATGATCCCCAAGTCGCTCAGGCCTGACCCAGTGATGTCCGCCTTCCCAGCATCTATTTGAATGAATCCACTCCTTCGCGGCTAATGTGCTTGACCTAGTTGCCCGCTCAACTGACGGAACTGCTCCCAAATGGCACGACGCTTGCGCATGGGTCCGTCCTTGCAACGCCGACAAACCTGAATGGCTGAGCTCTGGCCGCGGCAGCCCCGCATGGCGCCACCTCGTCAAGCCTTCAGTGCCTCATTATCTCTCGGAAGCAACCAATGGCTGACTGTCAATTGTCGTGGCAACCCCTCGTTCTTTCTCTGATGGGTCTACAGGATCTCTTAAAGGAGCTGCGTCAGGCGAGGCCCTTGCGGTGTCTCCTTCACTCCCATCCGCGCGAACCGCTTGCACGTTAAAGGGGGGGGGGGTGCCTAAGCATCGCGACTCAGGGCTCCTACTGGGTCTCCAGCCCTCACCCTCTGGCCTTGTCCACGGCATCGCGACCTGGCATACCAGCGACGGCTGAGAATCGCTTGAGGGCCGAGACCCGAGGACGTAGAGCAGAAAGGGGAGCAAAGGCAAGAGGGGAGGGACACGCGAGGACCTCGCCGAGCAACCTCACGCCTACCGATGCATGGACCCTGCGACACACCAGAGAGCGACCCCTGATTCTCGAGATAAGTCACCACCCGAAAGCGCCAGCTACCGTGGCACCATCCCCGCACCTAATGCAATCCTATGTTAGCGACGCCGCTCCCCTTTCTCACCGAACGACGGCTGCTTGAGCGCCAAAGGGGACCTCCTGAGCATCGCGACTCAGGGGCTCTTACTGGACTCCAGGTCGCTCACCTCCTGGCCTTGACAACGGCATCGCGACCTGGCATACCAGCGACGGCTGAAGCCGCCTTGGGACTGGGACCTGTCGGCGCAGAGCACCAAGCCCTCGTGAGGTTCGAAAGGGAGAACTGAGCTAAGACGGAATGAGCAACTCGCACAATTCTACGACAAGGGTTATATTAACAAAACAAGATCACAGGCACCTTACAAGCCCCCACCGGACGCGTCTTTGATTCCTCGCAGGGAACAGATCCTAAAGGGACACTAACTACGCGCGCCCCTGCAAAAGACGCCATCATCAATAGTGGGCCGTCAAGCACCAACGCCAACCCCATCCAGATCAGAGTCGGCGGCGGCCTGACGAGCCCGCCCTGCTCCAGGAGCGGCACCGGATCGGGGGCTCGTAGCTGTCGTCGCTCGTCTCCGGAGTCGCGAAGAGCTCGCCGGAGTCGCAGGAACCTCCGACGCCTCCACCGCCTGAGGAGCAGCCAAGGGAGCGGTCGGCGGGCCCAGTCCTCGCCGCAGCAGGGTCCCGACCACCTCTCCCAGGGCAGCACTCCAGCCGGCGCCCGTTCGCATCGAAGACCTTGAAGAACATCACCGAAGCACCATCGTACTCCAAGTGGACCGCGAAGGCGCCTCTTGTCATACAAACCCGGGCGATTTCGCTCCAGCCTTGAGTCATGAAGACCTCGCCCGGGGCAACGACCGTGACCTCTGCCTCGGTCGCGAGGGTGCTACAGCCGGCGTGCTGTAGCCAAAGCTCCAGGAGTTCTCCCTGCGGGATGATGGAGGCGAAGAAGGGAGGAAGGCGAATCCAAGACTGAGGAGGCATGGCGACGTGGAGCTCGAACTCTCGGGAGGAGCCCTCGGTGTGGACCCCAGGGGGACGACCCACACCTTCGTGACCCGTCGGCGCCGACGGTGGCGCCGCCCGTGGCGATCAGCATCAGCTCCTTCAGGGCCCTCGATGTGGGCATACAAGGGAAGCGGGAACCCCGGCGGTGCCCGCTCGCACCAAGGCCTCGACACCACCTGATGGGCCCCCTCGTCCGGGCCACGGAGGACAAGCCGTTTCTTCGGCGGAAGCGGGTCTGGTTCCTCTCGGGGAGCCTTTCCCTTCTCTGCCGTCGAGAACCGGCGGATCGGAGCCATCGCAGCAAGACGGAGAAAGGACCGGGAAGAAGGAGAAGCACGGAGGTATGGAGTGGGAGGGCGCGTGCCGTTCCGTACTTATGGCCGGCGAAGGCCAACCGCCGACCTCCACGATCGCAGGTAATCATGACCCACTTTGCATGCAGGGACTTGTCCAATCCGTGCAGTTGCCGAGGCGCCATGGGGAAGTGGAGACGCCCACGTCCAATCAACCGCCATGCGGCGCCCAAGGCCGCCGGCTGTTAGGGCCCGCAGCGCTTCGCTCTTGCCCTTCCGCCTCCCTGCACGGCCAAGTCCGGGCGTGCCTTGGGCCCGGGGGCTACTGTCGGTGTTCTGGGAACGGGCGTCCCCAGACTTGCCTGCCTGCGGCCTGCGGTGTGGCTCAAAGGGGGGCCCAGCACGGCCCATCTTCATCAACACAGACCCAAGACCCTCGCGAGGGGCCAAGCCTCGCGGGACGGACAAGCGGAGCTTCCTCAGGCACGGCCTCACCAGGCTGGCTCGCGAGGAGGCGGAGGGATCAAGGCGGGGTACCTCACAAGGTGCCCATGAAGCAAGCCATGACGACCAAGGGCGCCAGGCGGGCGCCAGCCCACGCAGTGTCCTCCTTTCCTCTTTGGTGCAAAGGGGGCAAGCGCAGCCGCGGAGTACCGAGGCATCAGGCAAAGGTTGCCATTTCGGTGCAACAAGACCAAGACCAGGAGGACTGCAATACGGAGGTCATTGTGGAGCCCAAGATGGTGTCACCACCAGAGATTTGTGCAGGCGAAGACTACTTTTGTCAGGATAGCTGGTACTAGCTGACCCCCTTTCAAATTAGCCCGCCATTGTTGGCTCCCTTCCCGCTCGATATTTGGGAAGAGGACCAGGGCCTCTATAAATAGGACCAGCCACCCACAGGAAGGAGAAGGTTGGGAAAAAGGCATCAACGATCGGGTAGAGAGGAGATCGAGACCAAGCATCAAGAGGTTGGGGATCGAGACCAACGATCGAGTAGAGAGGAGATCGAGATCAACAATCGAGAAGAGAGAGAGAGAGAGAAGGGTGACTGAACTCCTCCCAGCAGTTCATCGCCCTAGCCAAGAACAGACCCTCGCGAGGCTGTTCTTCCTTGTATTGCTCATCATCATCAGCCCAAGAGGCAATCCACCACACCACACACTGGAGTAGGGTATTACACCACAACGGTGGCCCGAACCAGTATAAACCCTGTGTCTCTTGTGTTGTTCTTTCCATAGCTTAGATCTTAGCGAGGTGGAGGGGTGCAGGTAGGTAGGAGGCGAAATCTCCGCGCGCACCCCAGTGTTCGAACCTCAAGGGTCTGCTGGAACCCGAAATCCGACAGTGTGCATGCTTGTCGTGTAGGAGTATGTGTGTGTGGTGCTGGTTGCTGCTGGCCTCTTGCGGATGGAGCTGCAACAAGTCTGGACGGTGGTGGATATGAATATTTGAACATGGGCTCTGAAACGTGCAATACTTTTATCCATTTGTGATCACATCCCTTTTTTGCTGACATACTACCACCAGGGGCAAAATTATCTTTCTACATGTCATTTAACATCACTGGATGGAAAAATGAATGAAAGTGTCATATAGGGAACAAAATGAAGTTTAAGTGTCAAGAAAGGAAGGAAAAAGTTGTTTGGGCCAAAAAGGGAAGCAAAATTTAAGAAGCGTCAAATAAGGAATTCTCTCCTTATTAACAGAGACACCATATCACCAGTTGGGATTGTTTGTAACGCCCAGATAATTATGCTACACTAATCCCGCGCTAATCCTGCCACGTCACCTCAGTTACTGTTGCTAACCTCGCAAAGATTCGAAACTGTTTCAAATTTAAATTCTAAATAAGTCAAACGACAAAAGTTTTCAAAATATTAAACTAAAATGTTCGGAGTGTGCAAATAAATGCTTAGGTATTTATGGTGAGGGAACCATGCTTTTATAGGAAACCTAAATCCATAAAATGAAATAAAACAGTAAAGAAATAAATAAAAGAAAATGCAAAACAGAAAACAAAAAAAAACAAAAAGGAGAAAGCCCTCCCCCCTCAACTGGGCCGACTGGCCCAGCTGGCCACCGCGGCTCGTCCCCCCC